>NC_062218.1:677550-977550 GCF_902686445.1 Sciurus carolinensis
GTCACACACCAGCTGTCAGAACAGGCTGCTTCCAGGTCTCACAGTCACACACTAGGTGTCAGAACAGGCTGCTTCCAGGCCTCACAGTCACACACCAGCTGTGAGAACAGGCGCTTCTATCCTCACAGTCACACAGGAGGTGTCAGTACAAGCTGCTTCCAGGCCTCACAGTCACACAAGAGGTGTCAGAACAGGCTGCCTCCAGGCCTCACAGTCACACACAAGGAGTCAGAACAGGCTGCTTCCCGGCCTCACAGTCACACACAAGTTGTCAGAACAGACTGTTTCCAGCCTCACAGTCACAGACGAATTGTCAGAACAGGCTGCTTCCATGCCTCACAGTCACACACCAGTTGTGAGAACAGGCTGCCTCCAGGCCTCTCAGTCACACACGAGGTGTCAGAACAGGCTGCCTCCAGGCCTCAAGGTCACACACAAGGTGTCAAAACAGGATGCCTCCAGGCCTCACAGTCACACACAAGGTGTCAAAACAGGCTGCTTCCAGGCCTCACAGTCACACACAAGGTGTCAAAACAGGCTGCCTCCAGGCCTCACAGTCACACACAAGGTGTCAAAACAGGCTGCATCCAGGCCTCACAGTCACACACTAGTTGTCAGAACAGGACTCTTTCAGCCTCAGACACACAGTTGGTGTCAGAACAGGCTGCCTCCAGGCCTCACAGTCATACAAGGTGTCAGAGCAGGCTGCTTCCAGGCTTCACAGTCACACAGAGGTGTAAGAACAGGCTGCTTCCAGGCCTCCCAGTCACACACCAGCTGTGAGAACAGGCTGCCTCCAGGTCTCACAGAAACACACCAGCTGTCAGTACAGGCTGCTTCCAGGCCTCACAGTCACACACCAGCTGTGAGAACAGGCTGCTTCCGTCCTCACAGTCACACAGGAGGTGTCAGTACAAGCTGCTTCCAGCCTCACAGTCACACACGAGTGTCAGAAAAGGCTGCCTCCGGCCTCACAGTCACACCAAGGTGTCAGAACAGGCTGCTTCCAGGCCTCATAGTCACACACCAGCTGTTGAAAACAGGCTGCATCCAGGCCTCACAGTCACACAGAAGGTGTCAGAACAGGCTGCTTCCAGGCCTCACAATCTCACACCAGTGGTGAGAACAGTCTGCTTCCAGGCCTCACAGTCACACACCAGCTGTGAGAACAGGCTGCTTCCAGGTCTCACAGTCACACACGAGGTGTCAGAACAGGCTGCTTCCAGGTCTCACAGTCACACACCAGTTGTCAGAACAGGATTCTTTCAGCCTCACAGTCACACAGGAGGTGTCAGAACAGGCTGCCTCTAGGCCTCACAGTCACATACAAGCTGTCAGAACAGGCTGCTTCCAGGCTTCACAGTCACACAGAGGTGTAATAACAGGCTGCTTCCAGGCCGCCCAGTCACACACAAGGTGTCAGAACAGGCTGCTTCCAGGCCTCAGAGTCACACACCAGCTGTGAGAACAGGCTTCTTCTAGGCCTCAGTGTCACACACCAGCTGTCAGAACAGGCTGCTTCCAGGTGTCACAGTAACATACAAGGTGTCGGAACAGGCTGCTTCCAGGCCTCACAGTCACAAACCAGCTGTCAGAACAGGCTGCTTCCAGGCCTCTACTCACATACCAGCTGTGAGAACAGGCTGCCTCCAGGCCTCACAGTAACACACGAGGTGTCAGAACAGGTTGATTCCAGGCCTCACAGTCACACACGAGGTGTCAGAACACGCTGCTTCCAGGCCTCACAATCTCACAGAAGCTGTCAGAACAGGCTGCTTCCAGGCCTCACAGTCACACACCAGCTGTGAGAACAGGCTGCTTCCAGGTCTCAGAGTCACACAAATGTGTCAGAACAGGCTGCTTCCAGTCCTCAGAGTCACACACCAGCTGTGAGAACAGGCGCCTTCTAGGCCTCAGTGTCACACACCAGGTGTCAGAACAGGCTGCTTCCAGGTGTCACAATCACACAACAGCTGTCAGAACAGGCTTCTTCCAGCCTCACAGTCAAATACGAATTGTCAGAAGAGGCTGCTTCCAGGCCTCACAGTCACACACCAGCCTTGAGAACAGGCTGCTTCCAGGCCTCACAGTCACACACGAGGTGTCAGAACAGGCTGCCTCTAGGCCTCACAGTCACATACAAGGTGTCAGAACAGGCTGCTTCCAGGCCTCAGAGTCACACACCAGCTGTGAGAACAGGCTGCTTCCAGCCTCACAGTCACACACAAGGTGTCAGAACAGGCTGCTTGCAGGCCTCACAGTCACATATGACGTGTCAGAACAGGCTGCTTCCAGGCCTCATAGTCACACCAGCTGTGAGAACAGGCTGCTTCCAGCCTCACAGTCACACACGAGGTGTCAGAACAGGCTGCTTCCAGGCCTCACAGTCACATACGAGGTGTCAGAACAGGCTGCTTCCTGGCCTCAGAGTCACACACCATCGGTGAGAACAGGCTCCTTCCAGGCCTCACAGTCACACACGAGGTGTCAGAACAGGCTGCCTCAAGGCCTCACATTCACACCAAGTTGTCAGAACAGGCTGCTTCCAGGCCTCACAGTCACACGTGAGTTGTCAGAACAGACTGCTTCCAGGCCTCACAGTCACACACCAGTTGTCAGAACAGGATTCTTTCAGCCTGACAGTCACACAGGAGGTGTCAGAACAGGCTGCGTCTAGGCATCACAGTCACATACAAGGTGTCAGAACAGGCTGCTTCCAGGCTTCACAGTCACACAGAGGTGTAATAACAGGCTGCTTCCAGGCCTCACAGTCACACACGAGGTGTCAGAACAGGCTGCCTCTAGGCCTCACAGTCACATACAAGGTGTCAGCACAGGCTGCTTCCAGGCCTCACAGTCACACACCAGCTGTCAGAACAGGCTGCTTACAGGCCTCACATTCACATACCAGCTGTCAGAACAGGCTGCTTCCAGGCCTCACATTCACACACGAGGTGTCAGAACAGGCTGCTTCCAGGCCTCAGAGTCACACACCAGCTGTGAGAACAGGCTGCTTCCAGCCTCACAGTCACACACAAGGTGTCAGAACAGGCTGCTTCCAGGCCTCACAGTCACATATGAGATGTCAGAACAGGCTGCTTCCAGGCCTCATAGTCACACCAGCTGTGAGAACAGGCTGCTTCCAGCCTCACAGTCACACACGAGGTGTCAGAACACGCTGCTTCCAGGACTCACAGTCACATACGTGGTGTCAAAACAGGCTGCTTCCTGGCCTCAGAGTCACACACCAGCGGTGAGAACAGGCTCCTTCCAGGCCTCACAGTCACACACGAGGTGTCAGAACTTTCTGCTTCCAGGTCTAACAGTCACACACGAGGTGTCAGAACAGGCTACTTCCAGGCCTCACAGTCACACACCAGCTGTGAGAACAGGCTGCTTCCAGGCCTCAGAGTCACACACCAGCAGTGAGAACATGCTGCTTCCAGGCCTCACAGTCACACACCAGCCTTGAGAACAGGCTGCTTCCAGGCCTCACACTCACACACGAGGTGTCAGAAAAGACTGCTTCCAGGCCTCACAGTCACTCACCAGCTGTCAGAACAGGCTGCTTCCAGGCCTCACAATCTCACACCAGTGGTGAGAACAGTCTGCTTCCAGGCCTCACAGTCACACACCAGCTGTGAGAACAGGCTGCTTCCAGGTCTCACAGTCACACACGAGGTGTCAGAACAGGCTGCTTCCAGGCCTCACAGTCACACACCAGCTGTGAGAACAGGCTGCTTGCAGGTCTCGAAGTCACACACGAGGTGTCAGAACAGGCTGCTTCCAAGCCTCACAGTCACACACGAGGTGTCAGAACAGGCTGCCTCAAGGCCTCACAGTCACACCAAGTTGTCAGAACAGGCAGCTTCCAGGCCTCACAGTCACACGTGAGTTGTCAGTACAGACTGCTTCCAGGTCTCACAGTCACACACAAGGTGTCAGAACAGGATTCTTTCAGCCTCAGAGTCACACAGGAGGTGTCAGAACAGGCTGCCTCTAGGCCTCACAGTCACACACAAGGGGTCAGAACAGGCTGCTTCCAGGCTTCACAGTCACACAGAGGTGTAAGAACAGGCTGCTTCCAGGCTTCACAGTCACACAGAGGTGTAAGAACAGGCTGCTTCCAGGCCTCCCAGTCACACACCAGCTGTGAGAACAGGCTGCTTCCAGACCTCACAGTCACACACCAGCTGTCAGAACAGGCTGCTTCCAGGTCTCACAGTCACACACTAGGTGTCCAAACAGGCTGCTTCTAGGCCTCACAGTCACACACCAGATGTGAGAACAGGCTGCTTCCATCCTCACAGTCACACAGGAGGTGTCAGAACAAGCTGCTTCCAGTCCTCACAGTCACACACGAGGTGTCAGAACAGGCTGCTTCCAGGCCTCACAGTCACACACGAGTTGTCAGAACAGACTGCTTCCAGCCTCACAATCACACACGAATTGTCAGAACAGGCTGCTTCCATGCCTCACAGTCAATACCAGCTGTGAGAACAGGCTGTTACCAGGCCTCTCAGTCACACACCAGGTATCAGAACAGGCTGCCTCCAGGCCTCACAGTCACACACAAGGTGTCAAAACAGGCTGCCTCCAGGCCTCACAGTCACTCACAAGGTGTCAAAACAGGCTACTTCCAGGCCTCACAGTCACACACAAGGTGTCAAAACAGGCTGCCTCCAGGCCTCACATCACACACAAGGTGTCAAAACAGGCTGCTTCCAGGCCTCACAGTCACACACCAGTTGTCAGAACAGGATTCTTTCAGCCTCACAGTCACACAGAAGGTGTCAGAACAGGCTGCCTCTAGGCCTCACAGTCACATACAAGGTGTCAGAACAGGCTGCTTCCAGGCTTCACAGACACACAGAGGTGTAATAACAGGCTGCTTCCAGGCCTCCCAGTCACACACAAGGTGTCAGAACAAGCTGCTTCCAGGCTTCACAGTCACACAGAGGTGTAAGAACAGGCTGCTTCCAGGCCTCCCAGTCACACACCAGCTGTGAGAACAGGCTGCTTCCAGGTCTCACAGTCACACACCAGCTGTCAGAACAGGCTGCTTCCAGGTCTCACAGTCACACACTAGGTGTCAGAACAGGCTGCTTCCAGGCCTCACAGACACACACCAGCTGTGAGAACAGGCTGCTTCTATCCTCACAGTCACACAGGAGGTGTCAGTACAAGCTGCTTCCAGGCCTCACAGTCACACAAGAGGTGTCAGAACAGGCTGCCTCCAGGCCTCACAGTCACACACAAGGAGTCAGAACAGGCTGCTTCCCGGCCTCACAGTCACACACAAGTTGTCAGAACAGACTGTTTCCAGCCTCACAGTCACAGACGAATTGTCAGAACAGGCTGCTTCCATGCCTCACAGTCACACACCAGTTGTGAGAACAGGCTGCTTCCAGGCCTCTCAGTCACACACGAGGTGTCAGAACAGGCTGCCTCCAGGCCTCAAGGTCACACACAAGGTGTCAAAACAGGATGCCTCCAGGCCTCACAGTCACACACAAGGTGTCAGAGCAGGCTGCTTCCAGGCTTCACAGTCACACAGAGGTGTAAGAACAGGCTGCTTCCAGGCCTCCCAGTCACACACCAGCTGTGAGAACAGGCTGCCTCCAGGTCTCACAGAAACACACCAGCTGTCAGAACAGGCTGCTTCCAGGCCTCACAGTCACACACCAGCTGTGAGAACAGGCTGCTTCCATCCTCACAGTCACACAGGAGGTGTCAGTACAAGCTGCTTCCAGGCCTCACAGTCACACACGAGGTGTCAGAACAGGCTGCCTCCAGGCCTCACAGTCACACACAAGGTGTCAGAACAGGCTGCTTCCAGGCCTCATAGTTACACACCAGCTGTTGAAAACAGGCTGCATCCAGGCCTCACAGTCACACAGAAGGTGTCAGAACAGGCTGCTTCCAGGCCTCACAATCTCACACCAGTGGTGAGAACAGTCTGCTTCCAGGCCTCACAGTCACACACCAGCTGTGAGAACAGGCTGCTTCCAGGTCTCACAGTCACACACGAGGTGTCAGAACAGGCTGCTTCCAGGCCTCACAGTCACACACCAGCTGTGAGAACAGGCTGCTTGCAGGTCTCGCAGTCACATACAAGGTGTCAGAACAGGCTGCTTCCAGGCTTCACAGACACACAGAGGTGTAATAACAGGCTGCTTCCAGGCCTCCCAGTCACACACAAGGTGTCAGAACAAGCTGCTTCCAGGCTTCACAGTCACACAGGAGGTGTCAGTACAAGCTGCTTCCAGGCCTCACAGTCACACACGAGGTGTCAGAACAGGCTGCTTCCAAGCCTCACAGTCCCACACCAGCTGTCAAAACAGGCTGCCTCTAGGCCACACAGTCACATACAAGCTGTCAGAACAGGCTGCTTCCAGGCTTCACAGTCACACAGAGGTGTAAGAACAGGCTGCTTCCAGGCTTCACAGTCACACAGAGGTGTAAGAACAGGCTGCTTCCAGGCCTCCCAGTCACACACCAGCTGTGAGAACAGGCTGCTTCCAGGTCTCACAGTCACACACCAGCTGTCAGAACAGGCTGCTTCCAGGCCTCACAGTCACACACCAGTTGTCAGAACAGGATTCTTTCAGCCTCACAGTCACACAGAAGGTGTCAGAACAGGCTGCCTCTAGGCCTCACAGTCACATACAAGGTGTCAGAACAGGCTGCTTCCAGGCTTCACAGACACACAGAGGTGTAATAACAGGCTGCTTCCAGGCCTCCCAGTCACACACAAGGTGTCAGAACAAGCTGCTTCCAGGCTTCACAGTCACACAGAGGTGTAAGAACAGGCTGCTTCCAGGCCTCCCAGTCACACACCAGCTGTGAGAACAGGCTGCTTCCAGGTCTCACAGTCACACACCAGCTGTCAGAACAGGCTGCTTCCAGGTCTCACAGTCACACACTAGGTGTCAGAACAGGCTGCTTCCAGGCCTCACAGACACACACCAGCTGTGAGAACAGGCTGCTTCTATCCTCACAGTCACACAGGAGGTGTCAGTACAAGCTGCTTCCAGGCCTCACAGTCACACAAGAGGTGTCAGAACAGGCTGCCTCCAGGCCTCACAGTCACACACAAGGAGTCAGAACAGGCTGCTTCCCAGCCTCACAGTCACACACAAGTTGTCAGAACAGACTGTTTCCAGCCTCACAGTCACAGACGAATTGTCAGAACAGGCTGCTTCCATGCCTCACAGTCACACACCAGTTGTGAGAACAGGCTGCTTCCAGGCCTCTCAGTCACACACGAGGTGTCAGAGCAGGCTGCTTCCAGGCCTCACAGTCACACACGAAGTGTCAGGACAGGCTGCTTCCAGGCCTCACAGTCACACACAAGGTGTCAAAACAGGCTGCTTCCAGGCCTCACAGTCACACACGAGGTGTTAGAACAGGCTGCTTCCAGGCCTCACAGTCACACACCAGTTGTCAGAACCGGATTCTTTCAGGCTCACAGTCATACAGGAGGTGTCAGAACAGGCTGCCTCCAGGCCTCACAGTCACATACAAGGTGTCAGAACAGGCTGCTTCCAGGCCTCACAGTCACACACGAGGTGTCAGAACAGGCTGCTTCCAGGCCTCACAGTCACACATGAGATGTCAGAACAGTCTTCTTCCAGGTCTAACAGTCACACTCCAGGTGTCAGAACAGGCTGCTTCCAGGCATTACAGTGGCACACCAGCTGTCAGAACAGGCTGCTTCCAGGCCTCACAGTCGCACATCAGCTGTGAGAACAGGCTGCTTCCAGGCCTCATAGTCACACACCAGCTGTTGAAAGCAGGTTGCATCCAGGCCTCACAGTCACACACAAGGTGTCAGAACAGGCTGCTTCCAGGCATCCCAGTCGCACACCAGTTGTCAGAACAGGCTGCTTCCAGGCCTCACAGTCGCACATCAGCTGTGAGAACAGGCTGCTTCCAGGCCTCATAGTCACACACCTGCTGTTGAAAACAGGCTGCATCCAGGCCTCACAGTCACACACGAGGTGTCAGAACAGGCTGCTTCCAGGCCTCACAATCACACACCAGGTGTCAGAACAGGCTGCTTCCATGCCTCACAGTCACACACCAGCTGTGAGAACAGGCTGCTTCCAGGCCTCTCAGTCACACACGAGGTTGCAGAACAGGCTGCCTCCAGGCCTCACAGTCACACACAAGGTATCAAAACAGGCTGCCTCCAGGCCTCACAGTCACACACAAGGTGTCAAAACAGGCTGCTTCCAGGCCTCACAGTCACACACAAGTGTCAAAACAGGCTGCCTCCAGGCCTCACAGTCACACACAAGGTGTCAAAACAGGCTGCTTCCAGGCCTCACAGTCACACACCAGTTGTCAGAACAGGATTCTTTCAGCCTCACAGTCACACACAAAGTGTCAAAACAGGCTGCCTCCAGGTCTCACAGTCACATACTAGGTGTCAGAGCAGGCTGCTTCCTGGCCTCACAGTCACACTCGAGGTGTCAGAACAGGCTGCTTCCAGGCCTCACAGTCACCCACCAGCTGTCAGAGCAGGCTGCTTCCAGGTCTAACAGTCACACACGAGGTGTCAGAACAGGCTGCTTCCAGGCCTCACAGTCACACACCAGCCTTGAGAACAGGCTGCTTCCAGGCCTCACAGTCACACACGAGGTGTCAGAAAAGACTGCTTCCAGGCCTCACAGTCACTCACCAGCTGTCAGAACAGGCTGCTTCCAGGCCTCATAGTCACACACCAGCTGTGAGAACAGGCTGCTTCCAGGCCTCACAGTCACACCCGAGGTGTCAGAACAGACTGCTTCCAGGCCTCACAGTCACACACGAGGTGTCAGAACAGGCTGCTTCCAGGCCTCACAGTCACACACCAGCTGTCAGAACAGGCTGCTTCCAGGCCTCACAATCACACACGAGGTGTCAGAACAGGCTGCTTCCAGGCCTCACAGTCACACACGAGGTGTCAGAACAGGCTGCTTCCAGGCCTCCCAGTCACACCCAGCTGTGAGAACAGGCTGCTTCCAGGTCTCACAGTCACACATGAGGTGTCAGAACAGGCTGCTTCCAGGCCTCACAGTCACACACCAGCTGTGAGAACAGCCTGCTTCCAGGCCTCACAGTCACACACGAGGTGTCAGAACAGGCTGCTTCCAGGCCTAACAGTCACACACAAGGTGTCAGAACAGGCTGCTTCCAGGCCTCAGAGTCACACACGAGTTATCAGAAGAGACTGCTTCCAGCCTCACAGTCACACACGAATTGTCAGAACAGACTGCTTCCAGGCCTCACAGTCACACACGAGGTGTCAGAACAGGCTGCTTCCAGGCTTCACAGTCACACACCAGCTGTGAGAACAGGCTGCTTCCAGGCCTCACAGTCACACACGAGGTGTTAGAACAGGCTGCTTCCAGGCCTCACAGTCACTCACCAGTTGTCAGAACCGGATTCTTTCAGCCTCACAGTCACACAGGAGGTGTCAGAACAGGCTGCTTCCAGGCCTCACAGTCACACACGAGGTGACAGAACAGGCTGCTTCCAGGCCTCACAGTCACACACCAGTTGTCAGATCCGGATTCTTTCAGCCTCACAGTCACATAGGAGGTGTCAGAACAGGCTGCCTCCAGGCCTCACAGTCACATACAAGGTGTCAGAACAGGCTGCTTCCAGGCCTCACAGTCACACACGAGGTGTCAGAACAGGCTGCTTCCAGGCCTCACAGTCACACAGGAGGTGTCAGAACAGTCTTCTTCCAGGTCTGACAGTCACACACGAGGTGTCAGAACAGGCTGCTTCCAGGCATCACAGTCGCACACCAGCTGTCAGAACAGGCTGCTTCCAGGCCTCATAGTCACACACAAGTTGTCAGAACAGACTTCTTCCAGGCTTCACAGTCACACAGAGGTGTAAGAACAGGCTGCTTCCAGGCCTCCCTGTCACACACCAGATGTGAGAACAGGCTGCTTCCAGGTCTCACAGTCACACACCAGCTGTCAGAACAGGCTGCTTCCAGGTCTCACAGTCACACACGAGGTGTCAGAACAGGCTGCTTCCAGGCCTCACAATCACACACCAGGTGTCAGAACAGGCTGCTTCCAGGCCTCACAGTCACACACGTGGTGTCACAACAGGCTGCTTCCAGGCCTCACAGTCACACACCAGGTGTGAGAACAGGCTGCCCCAGGCCCTACAGTCACATAGGAGGTGTCAGAACAGGCTGCTTCAAGGCCTCACAGTCACACACCAGCTGTCAGAACAGGCTGCTTCCAGGCCTCACAGTCACACACAAGGTGTCAGAACAGGCTGCTTCCAGGCCTCACAGTCTCACAGGAGGTGTCAGTACAGGCTGCTTTCAGGTCTCACAGTCACACACGAGGTGTCAGAACAGGCCGCTTCCAGGCCTCACAGTCACACATGAGGTGTCAGAACAGGCTGCTTCCAGGTCTCACAGTCACACACGAGTTTTCCAGTTTTTCCAGCACCATTTGTTGAAGAAGCTATCTTTTCTCCATTATAAGTTTTTGGCACCCTTGTCTAGTATGAGGTGACTGTACTTATGTGGGTATGTCTCTGTGTCTTCTATTGTACCATTGATCTACCTGCCTATTTTGATGCCAATACCATGCCGTTTTTGTTACTATTACTCTATAGTAGTGTTTAAATCTGGTATTGTGATACCTCCTGCATTGCTCTTCCTGTCCAGGATTGCTTTGGCTATTCTGGGTCTTTTGTTCTTCCAGATGAATTTCATGATTGCTTTTCCTGTTTCTATGAGAAATATCACAGTGGTTTTAATTGGAGTTGCATTAAATCTGTATAGTGCCTTTGGAAGTATGGCCATTTTGATAATATTAATTCTGCCTATCCAAGAACATGGGAGATCTTTCCATCTTCTAAGGTCTTCCTCAATTTCTTTCTTCATTGTTTTGTAGTTCATTGCAGAGATCTTTTACCTCTTTGGTTAGATTGATGACCAAGTATTTTATTTTATTGAGGCTATTGAGAATGGAGTTGTTTTCCTCATTTCCCTTTCAGATGTTTCATCCCTTGCATATAAAAATGCTTAAATTTATGTGTGTTGATTTTATAACCTGCTATTTTTCTGAATTCATTGATGAGGTCTAGAAGTTTTCTGGAGGAGTTTTGGATCCTCTAAATAGAGAATCATATCATCAGCAAATAGTGACAGCTTAAGTTCCTCTTTTCCTATTTGCATTCCTTTAATTTCTTTAGTCTGTCTAATTGCTCTGGCTAGTATTTCAAGTACGATGTTGAATAGAAGTGGTGAAAGAGGACATCCCTGTCTTGTTCCTGTTTTTAAAGGGAATGTTTTCAGTTTTTCTCCATTAAGAATGATGTTGGCCATGGGCTTAGCATAAATAGCTTTTACAATTTTCAGGTATATTCCTACTATCCCTGTTTTTTCTAGCATTTTGAGCATGAAGGGGTGTTGTATTTTATCGAATGTTTTTTCTGCGTCAATTGAAATAACCATATGATTTTTAACCTTTAGTCTATTGACATGATGGATTACGTTTATTGATTTACAGATGTTAAACCATCCTTGCATTCCAGGAATGAACTCCACTTGATTGTGGTGCACAAGTTTTTAATATGTTTTTGGATATGGTTTGCCAGTATTTTGTTAAGGATCTTTACATCTATATTCATCAAGGATATAGGTCTAAAATTTTCTTTCCTTGATGTGTCTTTGCCTGGTTTGGTTATGAGGGTGATATTAGCTTCATAGAATGAGTTTGGTAGGGTACCCTCCTTTTCTATTTCCTGGAATACTTTGAGAAGTATTGGAATGAATTCTTCTTTGAAGATCTTGTAGAACTCGGCTGAGAATCCGTCTGGTCCTGGTCTTTTCTTGGCTGGTAGGCTTTTGATGGCTTCTTCTATTTCATTGCTTGATATTGATTTGTTTAAATCGTGTATGTCCTCCTGGTTCAGTTTGGGAGGAGCATATGTCTCTGGAAATTTGTCAATGTGTTTGGTAGTTTCTATTTTGTTGGAATATAGATTTTCAAAGTAGTTTCTCATTATGTTATGTATCTCAGTGGTGTCTGTCATGATATTTCCTCTGTCATTACAAATTTTAGTAATATGAGTTTTCTCTCTCCTTCTCTTTGTTAGTGTGGTTAAGGGTTTATCTGTTTGTTTACTTTTTCAAAGAACCAACTTTCTGTTTTATCAATTTGTTGAATTGTTTCTTTTGTTTTAATTTCATTGATTTCAGTTCTGATTTTAATTACTTCCTGTCTTCTACTACTGTTGGTGTTGTTCTGTTCTTCTTTTCCTAAGGCTTTGAGATGTAATGTTAGGTCATTTAGTTGTTGACTTTTTATTCTTTCTTGAATGTGCTCCATGCAATGAACTTTCCTCTTAGTACCACTTTCATAGTGTCCCAGAAATTTTGATATGTTGTATCGTCGTTCTCATTGACCTCTAAGAATTTTTTTATCTCCTCCCTGATGTTTTCTGTTGTCCATGTTTCATTCAATAGCATATTATTTAGTCTCCAGGTGTTGGAGTAATTTCTGTTTTTTATTTTGTCGTTGATTCCTACTCTCAGTCCATTATGATCTGATAGAACACAAGGCAGTATCTCTATTTTTTTGCATTTCCTAAGGGCTGCTTTGTGGCATAACATATGGTCTATTTTTGAGAAGGTTCCATGTGCTGCTGAGAAGAAAGTGAATCCACTCATTGTTGGATGGAATATTCTATATATGTCTACTAAGTCTAGGTTTGATTGTGTTATTGAGTTCTATGGTTTCTTTGTTTGGTTTTTGTTTGGACAATCTATCTGGTGGTGACAGCGATGTGTTAATGTCACCCAGAATTATTGTGTTGTGGTCTATGTGATTCCTGAAACTGAGAAGGATTTGTTTGATGGACAGGGATGCACCATTGTTTGGGGCATAAATATTTACGATCATTATGTCTTCCTGATTTATGGTTCCCTTAAGCAGTATGAAATGTCCTTCTTTATCCCTTCGAACTTTGGCTTGAAGTCCACTTTATCTGATATAAGGATGGAAACCCCTGCTTTCTTACTGAGTCCATGTGTGTGGTAGTTTTTTTCCCCATCCTTTCACCTTTAGTCTGTGGATGTCTTTTTCTATGAGATGAGTCTCTTCAAGGTAGCATATTGTTGGGTCTTTCTTTTTAATCCATTCTGCCAGTCTATGTCTTTTGATTGATGAGTTTAGGCCATTAACGTTCAGGGTTATTATTGAGATATGATTTGTATTCCCAGTTATTTGGCTTATTTTTGGTTTTTAACTTAACTTGGTTTCTCTTTTGAATGGTTTCCCTTTAAGGTAGTTCCTCCCTTTGCTGACTTACTTGTTGCTTTTTATTTCCTCCTCATGGAATCTTTTGTTGAGAATATTCTATAGTTAGGCTTTCTATTTGTAAATTCTTGTAACTTTTGTTTCTCGTGGAAGGATTTTATTTAGTTATCAAATCTGAAGGTTAGTTTTGCTGGGTATAGGATTCTTGGTTGTCAACCAGGTTCTTTCAGAGCTTGAAATATGTTGTTCCAGGCCCTTCTAGCTTTTAGAGTCATACTGAGAAATGTGCTGATATCCGTATTGGTTTCTACCTCAATGTAATTTGATTATTTTCTCTCACAGTCTTTAAAATCCTATCTTTATTTTGAATGTTAGGCATTTTCATTATAATGTGCCTTGGTGTGGACCTGTTGTTATTCTGTGCATTTGGTGTTCTGTAAGCCTCTTGCATTTGATTTTCCATTTGATTCTTCAGGTTTGGGAAATTTTCTGATATTACTTCATTGAATAGGTTGTTCATTCCTTTGGTTTGTATCTCTGTGCCTTCCTCCATCCTGATAATTCTTAAATTTGGTCTTTTCATGATGTCCCCTAGTTCTTGGAGATTCTGCTCATGATTTCTTACCATCTTCTCTGTTTGGGCAACTTTATTTTCAAGATTAAATATTTTGTCTTGTCTGAGGTTCTGTCTTTCAAGTGGTCTAGTCTGTTGGTGATGCTGTCCATTAAGTTTTTTATTTGGTTTTTTGTTCCCTTCATTTCCAGGATTTTTTGTTTGTTTGTTTTGTTTTGTTTTGTTTTGTTTTTAGAATCTCTCTCTCTTTGTTGAAATGATCTTCCTGCAGTTGCTTTTTCAGCCTATTGGAGTGATCATTCACTACCTGCATTTGCTCTCTTATCTCATCCTTTGCTTCATGAATCATCTTAATCATTTATAATCTGAAGTCCTTTTCTGACATTTCTTCTAACACACTGTCACTGAATTCTATTAATATAGAATCTAGATTTGTTTGGATCATTTTCTTCCCTTGTTTTTTCATATTGTTCATGTGTCTTCCCCTCTAGCAGTGCAGATCTGGGGTATTGCAGTTTCCCCCCTTTAGGCTTATAGTAACCCTATAGGTTTCCAAAACATTTTCTTTAAGGGGAGATCAATATTAGCAGTGCCCAATCAGACACCAGGCAATCCTAGACCAAATAGCCCCTATGAGGACATTAACAATATTGTCATAATAAACAGAATGAGTTCAATTATTATCTTCAGTATAACAAACAGATTTGCAATAAGGTCTGCACTTTCTAATGAAGGACAAAGGGAATGCGAAGGGGTGTAGGATGTAATTGTTAATGGGATAAGAAAAGAATTTATAGAAGTTCTAGATCATGGAAAGAGTGGGAGTGTAATCAAAAGAAGTTGGTTGTTAGCATGTGAAAAGGTAGAAAGAGACTCTGAGGGATCATGTAAGCAAAAGGAAAAGAGAGTGTGAAAAGTAAAGAAATAAAAACTTAAAATTTTTCAAGAAGGAGAAAAAAGAAAATCTACACTCTAACAGTCACACAGTATTCAAACCTCCCAGTCTTCAGTAGCCTGACGCATGAGAGGTACCTGACAAAGAGCTTCCAGTCTCCAGCATGGGATGGGATTTGCCCCACCTAAAGATGGAAGATCGGGCTTCCAGGATTATCCAAGATGGCCGCTTGGCTTCCGAATGTTTTGGCAAATGGGGAGCTGCAGCTAGGGGTGTGGAGGTGGTCGGCTGGAGGTCCTGGAGTCGGGGTGCAGTTGGTCAGGCAGGGGTCCTGGAGGTAGGGTGTGGTCAGTCTGGTTGCGGTATCCTGGAGGTGGGGTTCAATCAGTCGGTCTGGGGTCCCAGTGATAGGACGCAGTCAGTTGGTCTGGGGGTCCTGGCAGTAGGAAGCAGTCAGTCAATGTGAGGGCCCCGGAGGTAGGGAGTGAGTGGTCAGGCTGAGGGATCTTGGAGACAGGGCTCAGTCAGTCCGGCCAGGGGTCCTACGGGGCCTGGCTGTTGTCTCAAAATGGCGGCAGCCACATGTAACCAAACCTGCAGGTACTATGGCAGTGAATTTCCAGGCAACAGCAGGCAGCTGGTGCTCCACTGGTGGTCTATGGTCAGTTTCCTGACTGCTATTGGACGATTCGGAGGTGAACCTTGGGTGGTGGGTGGTGGGTAGTTGAAAGGCAGGCGATGGACAGGCAAGAGGCAAGCAAATGGTGGATGATAGGCATCTGACAGTGAGCAATCTGCACTCAAAAAGGTGTCGATATGCTGGCAGACTGCAGGTGATCGCGGTAGACAAATGGGGTAAACAGCAGGGGATCGATCTCAAACTTTTTAAACAACTGCATCACAAAGAAAATCTCAGGAATATAAGGGTGCAGACAAATCCAACGCCAAAAAAGGATAAACGGTTTATGGTATCTGATCAGAAATACTGGGTGTGCAAACAGGAAAGTGAGGCCCATATCGAGGAGATGAACCAGTGGATTGAAACTGACCCAGACCTGTCACAAGGACATCAGGACGGCATCACATCCACATTCCTGTTCTCTGAAGCTAACAGAGACAAGGAAGACACACTGGGATCCACATCGAAATGCAGCATCAGGATGGCAGATGCTGAATCGGTGAAGTGCAGACAATGAAGAAGGGCTTGCTCTGTGTGCACTGTAGCAATCAACTGTCTGTGATCAGTGAGAAGAGCCAACACCATCACCCATGACCGGTGGAACAGCTTCACACTGCTAAGTATGTGTGAGTGGAGGCCCAGAAGGAAAGAAGAAAATAGGTAGGAAAGAGTGTTTGACAAAACAATGGCCATAATGTGTCCAAATTAGATATGAACTGTAAACCCACACACTCAAGAAATTAAAGGCACCTCAAGCACAAAAGCCATGATCCAATTGCTCAATGCTGGTGGTAAACAGAAATTTTAAAAGCAGCCACAGGGAACAGACAAAGAATGCAAGGGGAAAGGGAACAAAGATTGGGTTGACAGATCCCTTCAGAGGTAGTTATTTGAGGCTTGATGAGATTAGGAAGTGCTGACATTTTCTGATAAGTGAGTTCAGGGATCTGCAGAAGTTCCATAAGATAAGTTTGATAAATGTGTTGTCAAAATCTATATTTGTATTATCTTTAGTGTACAGTTGACCAATAGTATGAGTTGTGTTAAAAATCTTCACAAGCAAAAGTGGATTTCTTGACTGCTCACCATGGGTTCTATCAATGCTCACGTTACACATGTCCCTTCAATAAGCAGATCCTTGTGGGTTCCACTGGTATAGGTTGGTTGTTGGGGAACTCAGCTTTACTTATCTGAGATTGTGATTATCCTTTTTTTTCCCCTAAAGATGATGTTGCTGGCACAAGACTCCAGGGGAAGGCATAATACTTTCCCATTCCTTGTTACAACCAGGACATCTGTACCTGTCCAACTTCTCTTCTGTGGATGCCTTGTTTCTTTCTGGTTTTGTTTAAGGTCTGATCATCTTTAGTGTTCTGCTTTTTCTTTCCTTATATTTATGCAGCTTGTTGTAAATTATGCATGCTATCCCTGTGTCTTTGGGTCTTTTGTTATTTCTGGGGACACCTCAATACAGGGGACTACAATCCTTTCCTTATGGCATTACTTTTGTGAACTCCAATTAGACATATCTTAGACTTCACTCTGTCCTCTACCTGGAAACTTTTTTCCCATCTATTCCATCCCTCAGTCCCTCCTGCTGCGTTCTAATTTCTTCAGATTACTTTCCATTCTGATGATTCTCTCTTCAGCTCTATCTAGTCTAATGCTTAATCTGTTAAATTTTAACAAGTATTTTCTTTACTTCTACAAATTCTATTTGGATATTTTATTTATCCTCCTGATTATTTAAAACATTCTCCAGTTGTTTATTTTCTTGTGATTCTACTACTGAATATTCTTGTGTTTATAATTCCAAATATGAAGTTTCTGGGGATCTAAATCCATCTGTTTTTGTTTCTGACTTTCACTCATGACAGCTGTTTTCTTGAGGATCTTCATGAGCACAATTTAGTTGTCCTTAAGCTCTTAAAAATCTAGGTTCTTGATTTGGGTCACTTTATTTCAGTTTATTTCTGTGGGGGCCCTGAGTTCCACTGTCCTGAGACCATTAGACTCTCCAGAGTACCGGGACCAGTCTTAGAGTCTTGCATGCAGCTCCATCCCCTGACTTGTAACTCTTGGTCCAAAAATTCCCCCCTTGTACTGGCCATGCATCCTTAAGCTCTTTTCTTTCTCCAAACTCTTGAGGGTCTCCTCACTTTCCAGGAACCCAAATTGCAATTAAAAAAGCATCAGAGAGAGCTGATGGTTTTGTAGAATGTGTCACCATCAAGCCAAAGGTTCACCACAACATATTGCTGTGTTATACAGTTTTTCATCCCAGTGAACAAAATACCTGACAAGAACAACTAATAGGAGGAAAAGTTTATTTTAGGCTCATGGTTTCAGACATTCAGCCCATGGTCAACTGGCTGCTCTGGGTTCAAGGTGAGGCAGAACATTGTAGCAGAAGGGCATGGTAGAGGAAAGCTGTTCAGTTCATGACAGCCAGAGAGAGAGAAAAATAAATTAGAGACAAAATAGAATCCTCGAGGTCACATCCACAGTGACCTAGTGTCTCCAACCACGCCCCACCTGCCTATGGCTGCCAAGCAGTAATTCATCCAAATCATTAACTCATCAAATGCATCAATCCATCAATTAGGTCACAGCTCTCTTAATCTAATCATTTCACCTTGCATACTCCCACACTAACTAAAACGTGAGTTTTGGGGGCACACTTTGTATCCAAACCATGACGCCCCCTCTTTTGAATCTCAGAAACATTGTTCCATGTTCCAGACCCAGATGTCTCAGTGGGCCCGGGTCTTCAGCTGTGTGCTGGGCATGCATGATGCCTGCCATTCTTTCTGACATTTCTCTGTAGCCACCCAACTCTGGATCTCTTCTCTATTTGGGAAACACCCTCATGAGCTTGGGTGTGCTGCTGACCAACGAGTCTAGCAGAAGTCACAGGAGCAATAACAAAACACCACCGGGTTCCTGGGAATCCATGAAGCCGTGCCAAGGGGAGCAGCCTGGCTGCGAGCCTGCACGGAGGGAGGTCTGCAGTCGGTGCCTGACCGTGCACTGGCAGAAGCAGAAAAAGAGCAAACTGAACTCAAACCTAGAAGAAGGGACCAAACAATAAAGAAACAGGAAAGAGAAAACAATAGACAAATCCAACAAAACCAAAATTGGTTTTCTGAAAAGATCAACACAATCAACAACCCCACAAGCTTACTGACTTTAGTACAGAGAGAAGACTCACATCACTAGAGCCTGAAAAAGATGGGACTTCACTCCTGATGCCACAGGAGTGGAAGGACCACAAAAGGATACCTGGACAATTGCACACCCACAATGGTTTAGTGTAGATCATCAGGGTTTAGTGTGTAGACATGAGGTGTCCCACAGAAGCTCACATGACAGAGACCGCAAGAATGTTCGGAGGTGAGATGGTCAGGTCAGGAGAGCTGTGTCCTGATCCGTGCACTGGTCCACTTGAGTGCCTTGACCAGGTGGTCGCTGTGGGCAGCTGGGCGTGGCTGCAGGAGGAGGGGCACTGGGGCATGACTCTGGGTTTTGTATTCTGTCCCTAGTGAGCAGAGCTCTCGCCACTTCCCATGTTCTGAGCTGCTTTCTTCTGCCACAACCTTCTGCATGATGCTCTGCCTCACCTTGAACCCAGAGCTAGGAACCAGCCAGCCATGGACTGAACCCCTGAGACTGTGAACCAAAATAAGCTTTTCCTCCTCTAAGTTGTTCTTGTGGCCCACACACCTCACTCAGCCTCTTCCACCCCAGGGAGGCAGACAGGCTCTGCTGTCTGGACACCGGGCACTTGGGGAGTGTACAGAAGGGGGAAGGCTCCAGAAAGGAAGGAGTGGGACTGGTGAGGGTCATCATGAATCACCAGGACCCTTCTTAGAAGAGAAAAAAGAGAACTTGCTTGTCAGAACATAGGGGCTGAGGGAAGAGCCCGGGAGGGTCAGAGCAGGACAGGTAGGTGAACAGGGGCGTGGACTGGAGAGACCAGAGGCACAGGTGGGGCTCACCAGGTGGTCAGAGGAGGACTGTTCAGATATCACAGCTGAAAACAACAGAAAGTCACCGGCAGGGGCTGGGGGAAGTCAGATCCCTACCGCACAGCCTACACTCAAAAGAACCCAGCCATTCAGCTACCTGGAAGGAATGAGGTAAACATCTGCACATACAGGGCAGCACAGAGGCCACCCCAGTGCCTGTCCACAGCAGAGGGGTGAATAAGTACGGCATGGGACAAAACAGTCACATAAGAGAGTCACAGACTGCAGGGACAGGGTGTGGACAGGTCTTGACAATTTGGTGTTAAGTGAAAAATACGGTTTTCCAAAGATTCCAAACTCTTCACACACAAGGTATTTTTTCATAAACTGCCTGTGCGCATCCTTCTCAAGAATGCAGTGTGTCCTTCTTGTGCAGAGACCTGAGAAGCTAAAGTAAAGGGAGAGCCAAGGAACTGACCACAAGTGGACTGCAAGGCCTCTGACCGGGCCACAGAGCAGGCACAGACCACACTGCTTCTGTTCTGGGTGACGTCTGGTGCTTCCAGATGAAAGTGCCAGAGATACTGGGCATGTTTAAAAACAGGCCATTCACGGATCAGCAATGGGTCTGTCTCCACGTGAGCATCGTGGTTAATGCACAGCTGTGCACTCAAGGACCACAGCTGGAGGGAGGAGGGACCGCCACCCACTGGGCTTCCCTGGGAGCCAGATGCTGGCAGCAACGTTCACAATTCCCTCTGGTCTTCACACACTGCCCACTTTGTGAAGCAAACAGTAACACTCCCTCATTTCCTTCTGAGGGAAGAGGGACTCAGAGAGGAGTTGGAAACTTTCTGAGGCTACAGATCAGCAATGTCTCCAACCTAGTCTGGACCCAAGGTCTGTGTGATGCCAAAGCCAGGAGAACTCTAGGAAGATCACTAGTCTCTAGTCCAAGAGCTGCAGCACTGGGACCCCCAACCTCTGGAGATGGAGGTTCTGATCTGCCCCAGGATGTGAACTGTGAAGAGTGAGGCTTCAGTGGTTCTGAACAGTACCCATTTGATCACCCGGATCCCAACTATTGGGTTATGCTAGAAACATTTCTGATGACCAAAAAGGCTAATGGTTATCACCTGTTCCATCTAGATAATGAACGAGCTCAGACTGGCACAGCAGTTTTCATACATCCCTTTCACTAAGCAAGCTGAGCTAACAAGACTGAATGGTGTGGGACTTGATGGAGCTCAAGAGGCTGAGGCAGGAGGATCACAAGTTCAAGGCTAGCCTCACCCACTTAGAAGGACCCTAAGCAGCTTAGGGAGATCATGCCTCAAAATTTTAAAAAGGGGATGTGGCTCAGTGGTAAAGTGCTGTTGGGTTCCATCCCAAGTACAAAAATGACTGGATTGAAAATTGAGAAGTCTCCCAACAAAGAGGAAAGTGAGACCTCTCCAAGACAGAGCCGCTCACACCCATCAATATCATGTCATAGTTTTTAATAGAACAGTTTTTGAAATGTGTATCCCCTAAAAGCAGCCTTCTAAAGAGGTGTAAAATGATGATTTTATAAAAGAAAAACTATGTACACACTCTACAGAAACATATTAAAAGGGAATATTCCCAAGAGCAATCAGTGGCTATTGGTGGACGGGGGGCTCTGAGTAAATACACTCCATGTTGGGAATTCTTGTAGCTCCACATTCACAGGTTCAGTGTGCTCAGACACACACACACACAATCCTGGTTCCAGTTGGGTAAAAGAGAAAACATTGATTTTTGCCCAATATTAGGACATAGTCCATGCTAAAATTTAAAGTGGTTTGGATTTACCAAATCAAAGAAAATGAATTTAGGAAAAAAACTGGTTTTCTGGACAGAGTGTTATATCTTCATATTAAACTATATTTACATTTACTATTAAACTAAGCAAGAGTCTAAAGTGGTTCTCAGACTTGAGTGTGATGAACGGTGTACCTCTCTTGCCTCTGTGCTGACGGAGGAAGGCTGTAGTGTGTGTCATGAGCAGTAAGAGAGGAGTCAAGTCTGGTTCAACAAGTGGATTTCATTCATGAAATGCACACTCACCTTAACATTCCTAATGATAGCAAGGCACAAATAGCAAGTCTCTTGTTCACCTAGAGTCCAGGCCCCATGGACTTGCTCAATGCAACGTCTCTTAGCCAAGAAGTCAGTCAGCAAGACCGAGGGAGCTCTTCTCAGCTGTAGCCTCTCTCAGCTCCTCGGATGTCTTTGGATGTCCTCGGGTGTCTGATACGCCGGAGGCCGGGTGGCAGTCATTGCCACAGGAGAGGTGGTGTGCTGCTGACAGTTTGCTCCAAAAGTCCAGGGGCTTAAGTCGTGATTTTCAGCCAAGTCAGGCTCTGGTCTTCATTGATAAAGACCAGAACACAACTAGACTAGGAGCCCCCACTCAAATCATAGGTAAAGGTTCATATCGGCTTTGTTCAGGAGTGTCATCCGCCACACAGCAAGTTTGTCACCAGGTACATTTATTTTAGTTTTACAAGTTCAGGCAAAGACCAAATACAGCTTATTGTTACTACATAACACAACTATAGCCATTCCTCTTATTTCCTTGTCTCATTACAGTGTGACTCTCCCAACCACCCCCCCACACCAGACTCTCTGGAACCCTGGAGCTACACACAGGGCTCATCTGTGTAGGGTGGAGCTTCAGGAGCTACTCAGAAGGGTGTGGCTGGAACTTCCAGCCTGACCCACCCAGGGGAGTCTGACATCCCGGCCTCCACACAGCTGCGATGCAGGGGAAGTCCAACTGGTCACAACCAAATTGAGTGTGTGTTTGATGCAATTCTACTGGAAATTTTATAATCCTTGGGACTGGGCAAATTTTAAAATGTACATGGAAAAATTAAAATGTAAAAAGTTTTAAGATTATCAACATTTTAAAAATTAAAAAAAAAAAAAGGTTTCTAAAACTGATAGGGGTTGCCTGTCATATTTTCAACAAAACAAAATGGGGAAAAAAAGGTGAAAACCAGGAAATGGAAGAACTACACTAAAGGAATAGTCAATCAAAGGAGAAACTAATTCAGATTAAAACTAGAAATAAACCAAAATGACTGGGAATACAAATCATATCTCAATAATAACCCTGAATGTTAATGGCCTAAACTCATCAATCAAAAGACATAGGCTGGCAGATTGAATTAAAAAATAAGACCCAACAATATGCTGCCTGCAAGAGACTCACCTCATAGGCAAAAACGTCCAGAGACTGAAGGTGAAAGGGTGGGAAAAACCTATCACTCACAAGGACTGTGTAAACAAGCAGGGGTTTCCATCCTCATCCGATAAAGTGACTTTAAGCCAAAGTTAGTCAGAAATGATAAAGAAGGACATTCCATACCGCTTGAGGGAATCATACCCCAACAAGACATAACAATTGTAAATATACATGCCCCAAACAGTGGAGTATCTATGTTTATCAACAAAACCCTTCTCAATTTCAAGAATCAAATAGACCACAGCACAATTAATACTGGGTGACTTTAACACACCTTCGTTTGGATAGGACCTCCAAACAAAAATTAAACAAAGAAACTATGGAACTAAATAATACAATGATTTAGACTTAACGGATATATATAGGGTATTTCATCCATCAATGAGCAAATACACTTTCTTCTCAACAGTACATGGATCCTTCTCTAAAATAGACCATATCTTTTTTTTTTGTGTGTGTGTGTGTGGTGCTGGGGATCGAACCCAGGGCCCTGTGTTTGCAAGGCAAGCACTTTACCAACTGAGCTATCTCCCCAGCCCTAAAATAGACCATATCTTATGCCACAAAGCTACACTCGGCAATACAAAAAAATAGAGATGCTACCCTGCAGTCTATCAGATCATAATGGAATGAAATTAGAAATCAATGACAGAATAAAAAGTACAAGGTACTTGAACACCTGGAGATGAAATAATACACTATTGAATGACAAATGAATAGCAGAAGAAATCAGGAATGAAATAAAAATATACTTAGAGGTAAATGAGAACACCAATACAGCATATGAAATCTCTGGACACTATGAAGGCAGTGCTAGGAGGAAAATTCATTGCATTGAGCTCATTCATTAAACTAATAAAAAGTCAACAAATAAATGATCTAACATTACATCTCAAAACCCTAGAAAAAAGAACTAATAACACCAAAAGCAGTAGAAGACAGGAAATAATTAAAATCAGAACAGAAATCAATGAAATTGAAAAAAAGAAAGAAATGATTAAAAAATTGACAAAACAAAAAGATGATTTTTTGAAAAAATAAACTGATACTCTTAGCCATGCTAACGAAGAGAGAAAACACACTAAAACTTACTAAGATTTGTGACAAAATGTCATGACACACACTATTGAAATACAGAATATAATCAGAAAAAACTTTGAAAATTTATACTCCAATAAAATAGAAAATACTGAAGACATTGACAAATTTCTAGAGACATATGTTCCTCCCAAACTGAATCAGGAGGACATATACAATTTAGACAGATCATTTTTGAGCAACAAAACAGAAGATGCCCTCAAAAGCCTCCCAACCAAGAAAATTCCAGGACCAGATGGATTCTCAGTTGAGTTCTACAAGACCTTCAAAGAAGAACTAACAATATCCCTCAAATTAGTCCACGAAATGGAAAAGGAGGGAACCCTTTCAAACTCATTTTATGAGATTTATATCACTCCGATACCAAAACTAAACATATAAAGGAAAGAAAACTTCAGACCAATATCCCTGTTGAACACAGATGCAAAAATTCTCAATAAAATTCTGGCAGATTGCATACAAAGACACATTAAAAAGATAGTGCACCATGATCAAGTGGGTTCAGCCCAGGGCTGCAGAGTTGGTTCAACAAATGGAAATCAACAAACATAATTCATCACATCAATAGACTTAAGGACAAGAATCATATGATTATCTCAACAGAGAGAGAAAAATCATTTGACAAAATGTAGCACCCATTCATGTTCAAAACCCTAGAAAAACTAGGGATAGTAGGAACACACCTCAACATTGCAAAGGCTATCTATGCTAAACCCATGCCAACATCATTCTAAATGGAGAAAAACTGAAAGCATTCCCTCTAAAAATGGTAACAAGACAGGGATGCCCCCTTTCACCACTTCTGTTCAACATAGTCCTGGAAACTCCAGTCAGAGCAATTAGACAAAAGAAATTAAAGGGATACAAATAGGAAAAGAACTCAAACCATTACTATTTGCACATGACATGATTCTATATTTAGAAGATCAAAAAAATTCCATCAGAAAACTTCTAGAATAAGCAAATTCAGCAAAGTAGCAGGATACAAAATCAACACCCATAAATCAAATGCATTCCTATACATCAGTGATTAATCCACTGAAAGAGAAATTAGGAAAACTCTCCCATTCAAAATAGCCTCAAAAAAATAAAATAAAATAAAATGCATGGGAATCAATCTAACAAAAATGGTGAGAGTTTCTACAATTAAAACTATAGAACACTAAAGAAAGAAATTTAAGGCCTTAGAAGATGGAAAGACCTCCCATGCTCTTGGATAGGCAGAATTAATCTTGTCAAATGGACACACCACCCACAGTGTTGTACAGATCCAATGCAATTCCTATAAAACCCCAAAGCATTCCTCATGGAGACAGAAAGGGCAATCATCAGACGCTGTGTAAAGCCTCATGCTTCTCCTGGCGAGAGACTTCATGCTCACTACAGGGTGGGAGACCCACGCCCGCGACCAGAGGGTGAGGGAGGAAGATGGAGGTGGAATGGTACATTACCTGGGAGGAAATTAAGAGCAAGCCAGAGAAGCCAACTGACCCCAAGAAGTCTTGCCCACTGCTGTGCAAAGCTTTGCCACCGATAAAGGCTGCCACCACGGAGTAGATAAATCCTTTCGTGGAAAAGTACCCACCAACGAGCTGCAGATTTACACTTGGATGGATGCAATGCTGAAAGAACTGACTAGGTTAGTAAAAGAAGTCTACCCAAAAGCTAGAAAGACAGGAACACGCTTCAACTTTGCAATTGTTTTTAATGGATCTTAAAAGACCTATTGAGTTAAGGAGATTGGCAGCACCATGTCTGGCAGAAAGGGTACTGAAGATTCCATGACCTTGCAGCTCCAAAAGTTCCAAATAGGTGATTATTTGACATAGTGATTACCCCTCCAAATCAGGCACCACCTCCTTCAGGGTGTATGAGACCATAGTAAGTTTTATTTACTATTTCTCAAATTTATTTTTCTGCCAGTTATGTAAACTTACATACTCTTTTTCCTCCCAGTTTTTGCCATTAAACCTTTAAATTCTAAGCAAAATGTGATGCATCTATTTAGGAATTAGATTTGAATGCACTATGGGTATGGATATTAATAGAAAGTATGTATGTTTCACGCCTCTGTAAAATAGGAAGAAAAATGTTCTTGACATTCTGTGTAAAACTATTGTTAAATATAAGTGTACAATTTTTAAAAAGGTAATCATGAAATTCATTTGGAAAAATTAGTGACCCAGAATAGCCAAAGCAATCCTTAGTAAGAAAAATGAAGCAGGAGACATCACAATATCAGACCTTAAATTATAACACAGAGCCATAGTAACAAAAACAGCATGGTATTGGCACCAAAACAGACATGTAGACCACTGGTACAGAATAGAAGACACAGAGACAAACCCACATAAACACAGGTATCTCACACTAGACAAAGGTACCAAAAACATTCATTGGAGAAAAGATAGCCTCTTCAACAAGTGGTGCTGGGGAAACCAGAAATACATATGTAATGAAATGAAGTTAAACCCAGATCTCTAACCCTGCACAAAACTCAACTCAAAGTGGATCAAATACTTAGGCACTAGAACAGAGACTCTGCACCTAATAGAAGAAAAAGTAGGCCCAAATCTCCACCATGTCAGCTTAGGATCTGACTTCCTTAACAAGACCTCTAAAGCACAAGAAGTTAAATCAAAAATCAATAAATGGGATGTATTCAAAGTAAAAACTTTCAAACTTTCTTCAAAAATTCAAACATTCTTCTCAGCAAAGGAAACAATTACATGAAAAGAGAGTCTACAGAAAGGGAGAAAATCTACCACATGCCCCTCAGATAGAGCATTAATCTCCAGGATATGTAAAGAACTCAAAAAACTCAACACCAAGAAAAAAAATAACCCAATCAATAAATGGGCAAAGGAACTGAACAGACACTTCACAGAATTAGAAATACAATCAATCAACAAATACATGAAAAGATGTTCAACATCACTAGCAATTAGAGAAATGCAAATCAAAACTACACTGAGATTCCATCTCACTCCAGTCAGAATGGCAGTTATCAAGAATACAAGCAAGAATAAGTGTTGGTGAGGATGTGGGGAGAAAGGTTCACTCCTACATTGCTGTTGGGACTGCAAATTGGGGCAGCCATTATGGAAAGCAGTATGGAGATTCCTCAGAAAACTTGGAATTGAACCACCATTTGATACAATTATCCCACTCCTTGGTTTATACCCAAAGGACTTAAAATCAACATACTGCGGTGACACAGTCACACTGATGTTTATAGCAGCTCAATTCACAATAGCCAAACTATGGAACCAACCTCAGTGTCCTTCAACAGATGAATGGATAAAGAAAATGTGGTGAATATACACAATGAACTATTAATCAGCCTTAAGAAAGAAACATATCATGGCATTTGCAAGTAAATGGATGGAACTGGAGAATACCAGGCTAAGTGAAATTAGCCAGTTCCAAAAAACCAAACACTGAATATTTTCTCTGATATGCAGATGCTAATTCACAAGCAGGGAGCCCAGGGAAGAGTAGAGGTACTTTGAATTAGAGAGGAGTGAGGGAGGGGAGGGGGCTTGGGGGTAGGAAGGGCTGTAGAGTGAAACAGACATTGTTACCTTGTGTACACGTATGATCACATGACCGGTGTAACTACATCACATACAACCAGAAGAAAGAGAAGTCATGTTCCATTCATGTACAATGTGTCAAAATGCATTGTCATGTATAACTAATCAGAGTGATTTTATAAAGAAACACACACACACACACACAGAAGGGACCTCTCAATGTGTTGAGGGAAAGTGTGTGATTTAACAAATGAGGTGG
Source organism: Sciurus carolinensis (assembly GCF_902686445.1). NCBI lineage: Eukaryota > Metazoa > Chordata > Mammalia > Rodentia > Sciuridae > Sciurus > Sciurus carolinensis. The sequence goes on from NC_062218.1 coordinate 705,117, forward strand.
TGGCCCGTCTCGCCGTTCTCAAAACTGAATGTGAGGCTTGAAAACCAAAATGTAATGAAGGGAAAAGTTATTGAAACAGCAAAGAGTGTTGGGAAGTATTTTATAACCCTTGAGTAAGGACTTTTTAAAGCAAGATAGAAGGAAATTTGATATATTTAACTTCAGAAAAATTTAAGACCCCACATTACAGAAGACATGATAAACAGAATTTTTTAAATGATTGACTGGAAAAATATTTTGAAACACTAAAATAAAATAATTATCTTTAACATACAAAGAACTCTTAAAATCGAAAATACAAACAAACCAATTTTAAAATGAGCAAAATATTTGAAAAGCAAATTTATGTAAGCACACTTGTAAAATTGTGAGTAAAAATGACAAGATATTCAGTCTCAATAAAAAGGAAAATATACATTGAAATGAATTTTAATTTGGATAAAACTAAATATACTGTTAATATCTAGTACTGAAAAGAAGAGGAGGAAGGATGTGTTGCTCTCACCATTTGTGAGAGCACCTAGAACAATCTGAGGATGTAAAATGCAGAGACCCTTTGACTTCCGGATCCTGCAGAGGCGGCCCCACAGGCAGTTGAATCATGAACTCCGTGTCTTCCAATGAGCAATGGTCGACCACCACGGAGGAGTCCTTTCATGGAAGAGTATGAAGTCCCCATTAAGAATCATGTCCACAGGAAATGTCATGGAACTCATCCAGGATATTTTATTGGAGAAATAAAAAAGCTACGGATGAATGCCTGTGTGTGATCTCACCTCTCAGGAGTGAGTGGGGCGCAGTGATCTGCACCACAGCCCTGATTGCCTCGTGGCTGTGCTGCTCTGGGATCTTCCTGTGACAAGGGACAGGTCAAGATGGCCCAGTTGCTACAGTGACACCAGCCCAAGGAAACCCTGTGCAAAGCTCAGAGTTATCGGTTGGGACCTTGAGCTCAGCACTGGCTCCTGAGGACAGAGCATTCTGAGCACAAGATGACCCATGCCTCCCCAGCCCTGCGTCCTGCAGACTGCCTGCTTTGCAGGAACTTCCCCACAATGGCCTTTAGATGAACCTGCATAATAAATGTGCTACTCCATCAGGGTCAGTGTGACTCCATCAGGGTCAGTGCTACTCCATCAGGGTCAGTGCTACTCCATCAGGGCCCGGCTGCCCACCTGGCCCCGGCTTCTTCTACTTGTGTCTGTCTTTTCTATGTCCCCCATTGCCCCTCGCCAGTTTCTGAATTAACAGTCGTGCTGTTTGTGGCATGATTGTTACATACGTGGGGTACCAGCTGCTGAGAGGGTGCTCAGCGATGCCGTCCAGGCAGGGAGGTGGGGACACTTGCATCTTATATAGTACTACTGTGTCTCATGGATTCACGAGTGTGTGTTGTGGAGACAGGAACGAGGCCCTGAGTCCCCCGGCCTTCCCCATGTAAATGTCATCTTGTGATCCAGGACAACTGGGTGGGAGGAAGGAACCCAGCTGGGTGCTCTGACTCATGGTGGGGAGACCTGAGACGCTGGGATGTTTCCATCACTCTGGCCTTGGGGCCTCCAGAAGGTCCTGGAGCAGCTCACAGAACCTGCTGTGCAGCTCTCCCTCTGCCGGGCAAGAGAGGACACCCTCCCTCACATGGCCGCCCTCTCTGTCCCTGTCTCTGGACTGCTGCCCCTTGGTCCCCCTCCCTGGCAAGGCCATGACTCCACCCTCAGCAGAAGAACCTTCTCTGGTTGTGGCAGAATCCCACCATGAGCTACGGCCAGCACGGCAGTGGCTGGAGGGGGCTGCAGAGCAGAGACAGGGCTCTCTGTGCAAGGCGCTTCCCTGCAGGGACCAGAGCCCGTGCTCCCCGCCTGCTCAGCAGCTAGGGTTCCCTGCAGTGAGCTGGGGGAGGGCCTGAGGGAGGGTCAGAGGGGACCACAGCTGAGAGATGAGAGCGCTGTGAGGGGCGTGTGTGTGTATTTGACTGGGAGGTTCAAGTAAATAACTTCTAGTTTTAAATTACATTTTTATTTTAAATTGTATAAGTGGCTCTAGAATAAACTTCTTGAGATCAGAGAGCAGGGAAGCAATATACAGATATTTAAAATATATAAAAATGTCTCACAAAAGCAACTTTTTAAAGTGAAAGACGAGTTCCCCGCGTGCTGAGGAAGCACAGAGGGAGCAGCGGGCGAGTCCGACCCTCGCGTAGCGGGTGGGCCGTCCTGCCCCTTACCCTGAGACACACGGCAGGCGAGTCCGACCCTCGCGTGGCGGGTGGGCCGTCCTGCCCCTTACTCTGAGACACACAGACTCTCACCGCACTCTGCCCTGTTTTGAAAAGACACATCAGGTTGTTTAAATGTGTGCTTGCTCTTGCAGCCTTTGCGTGGTCCACGTCCCGCTGTGTGACTTGGAAGGCTCCCGTTGGACGTGCCGCCTCCTGGTGTGGACACTTCCCTCAGCATTCCCTCGACTCGGGAACCAGGAGAGAGGGCGAGACCTGACTCTGAACTAGACTCAAGGCATCCAAGGACATGAGGCTAACGCATGGCTGCACGTGTTCTCAGGAGGACAAGATGTCAGTTGGGGAGAAGAGAAGAAATTTCAGGGACATTTTTAAGTGAAGCCACCACAGTAAGTTACACGACTGGCTGTAAACGTTGAATGAAACCATTTTATTTCCTATTATGTCCCAACAGGAATTCACCCTGATATGGACAAAGATGATGCCCCTCCAGAGCCCGGAGGACAGCGAGCGCCCTGCACAGGACGCAGCGTATACAACTGTGCAGCACCTGGTCAGCTGCACAGCCAGGTGACCAGCCACAGCCAGCAGAGGCGGGCCTGAGCTGCCGCCCACACAGCGGGGGCGCTCTCTGCCAAGCCCCGCAGGAGGGGGCCGCCTGCCCGCTGCACGGGGCTTCCCACCCTGGGCCACCGTCAGCCGCACTCTTGTCTGGGGAGCTGTGTCCCCACGCAGCAGGCCCTTCAAAGGAAGGCCTTCGGTCTGGCTCATGGCTGCCGAAGCCGCCAGCTGCAGCCCGCCCCTGGGGCCGAGCTGCTGGTCCTCCAGGTGCTGGTTCTGGCTGCCTCTCCAAGACTGGATGGCCTCCTGACAGGTGGCCCCACAGCAGCAGATGGCTGGGACTGGCCGTGGTCACTCATGTCTCCACTGCAGACCAGCCCTGGCCTCCCAGCACTGAGCTCTCATCTGGTCCCAGGTAGAGTGGCTCTGGGTGAGCTCACAGGATGGGCTGTCCTCCTGGATGGACTTGGTCCTCCCTAATGACCAGAGAGACTCGCAGAGAGGCCATTCCACTGAGGCAGTAGGGCTCTTGAGGCCTGGAGGGACGCATGAGGGACACGCAGGTCCAGGGCTACAGTGCTGGCCGGAAGGCGCTGGAGCCTGGTGCAGCTCCCTGTGCAGGAGCCGCCCCCAGCTGCAGGCCACCTCCTGCTGATGACCGTGCCTGGGAGCCAAGCGGGGGCTCCCCACGGAGCTGCGTTCTCAGCAGAGGGCGACCGCATGGGACTCCGGGCTCAGGGGACTGTTGCTCGCTCCGCACCCCTCCTCCTCCCGTGAAGCGTCCTGGCTGGCATCCCGGGAAAGCCGTGTGTGCCCGGCACAGCCTGCGTGGCAGGGCTGGCGCTGGCCTGCCGTACCCCTCTGCTGCGGGTGCGCTCCTGGCGTGTGCGAGCTGGCGGAGCGTGAGGACTGCCCCTCCCTGGCACCTGCAGCCATGAGGACTGTGGCTGGGGGCTGCCCAGGCTGTGAGGGGCTGCTACCTGCCTCAGACCAGAGTCACGGTGGGCAGAAGCCGGGGTGGCACGGGGACACTTCTCAGAGACAGAGCTGGGGAGTCTCACCAGCACAGCGGCGTCGACGGGGACTTCCAACCTGGAACATGGGCCCCTGTTGGCAGGAAGGCAGGCAGGCCCCGGCCACCTGCTGTGACACGGGGTGGCCCAGGGTCACTCTTGATGGCCAAGTCCAGCATGGGGAGCAGGACACCACGGAGCTTCCACTAGACGTTCAGGAAACAGCAGGGAGAGCAACCCAGGGACCCTCTGTCCCAGGGTCACTGCCGCTGGGCCCATCTTGCCCGCCTCTGCACACCCCATGGCCCCTTGAGCCCACCAACACTGTGGTGAGGCCACTGGACCCTTCAGAAGCCCTGGCTCCACCCGCTCAGCCACCACCAGGGACCCCTGGCAGCTGAGCCCCATGAGGAGCAGAGGCAGGTGAAAACCAGTCGGCCCGCTGGCTTGTCAGGTAAAGTAGAGACGCAGTCGCTCCTCCACACGGGGCACAGCACACACCACGCTGCCACACCACCCACCATGCTGCTTACCACCCACCACGCTGCACACCACCCGCCACGCTGCACACCACACGCCATGCTGCTTATCACCCGCTACACTGCACACCACACGCCATGCTGCACACCACACGCCATAGTACACATGCACCACGCACCACACACCATGCTGCACACTACCCACCATGATACATATAACCACACACCATGTTACACACTACACACACCACACTGCATGCCACCCACCACATGGCACAAAACACCACGCTGCACACCACACACCATAACACATGTTCACCACAGGCCATGTTACACACCACATACCGTAACATACCACATGCGTGCTGCACATCACCCACCATAACGTGTACACCCTACACCATGTTATACACCATACACGCCATGCTGCACACCACACACACTACATACTACACTCCATGTTACACACTATACACCATAATACACCACACACACCACACAGACCACACACATACCATAGTACACCCCACACAGACACACTATACACCACACACACACATGCACACTTGCACACACCACACATTCCACAGTAATGCGGTTTCACACATGTAGACACTCACACAATTGTCTAACACCAGAGCGCAAATCCATCAGAATACTGTCCTTGCCTCACTCCAGGGCAGCCTTGACCCTCCATGGGTGCTGACCCCAGGTTCAAAACTCTGTGCCAGTCAGCTCACCTTTGGTGATGAGCTCCTCTGCAGGTGGATGGCAGCTTTGTAGAACAGAGCTGGGTGCACAGGTGTTGGCAGGACCACGTGTCTCTGTGAGGAAGAGGCAGGAAGGACACACACATTAGCACTGGGGAGGCAGACCATGACTGACCCTTGGAGGCTGCAGTGACCTTAAGCTCTGGTGTGGACTCTCTCATCTCGGCACCGGAAACCAGCATCCCCTGGAGGTGATCAAGGTGTGCCTGTGCTTACTGCACAGGGGAGTCACCAGAAGTGCAGAGGCAGGAGGTGGCCAGGAGCGCTGTGGCAAGATGGCCTCAGTAGGAAAGGTGAGGTCAGCCTCGGGGTCACACAGTGAGTTTTGACCTGGAGACGGGAGGGAGACAGTCAGACAGAGGGAGCAGCGTGGGCAGAGACTTGGCGTGCTCTGAAGGTTCACGGTGGGTGGGCAGGGCCAAGGGCCACAGGCCATCTCTGCACAGCGCGTCCTCCTGGGGGCCCCCCAGCATCCGCCTGTGCTCCACTGGCAGCCACTAGCCACTCAGTGCCAGAGTATGAACCCAGGGGCGTCCCTTCCTGCTCAAGGACTTTCAGTGACATCATAAGTCCTCACTGGGCCCTCAGGGTTTAACCTTAGCATTTCCCAATTCAGACCCTGGATCCCAACACTCACTCCTGTTCTGAGCATCTTGGTAGAATCCTGGGACGCTTCGTTGAGACCCGTGCACTGGCTGCTCCGAGTCTTACGGTGAATGCCTCTTTACACCACAGGAGCCTCTACTCTAAGATACCCGCTCAGACCACCTCCCAGCACATTTTCTCCGTTACTCCTTTGTGTTCAAAACACATTTCACAAGCTGATGTAATTACTGGGTATTTATTTCTTGATGGGACTTGTCTATGTAACTCACATTTCCATTGCTAAGATCAGTGCCTCCTACATAGGCCATCAAAAATGTGATTAAAATTACAGGTGTATGCTTTGTATGTTGGGAAGTAGACATAAACTATGTGGCAGGCAGAATGTAGCTCCCCTCCCCGAATCCTGGCCCATGGTGTCACACCTGTGAATGTGTCACATTATGTACCAACAGGACTTAACAGACGAAATTAAGGTTATGACTGATCAGTGACCTTAATATAGGCAGTGGGGTGGCATGAAATATGTATACCTGATTTAGAAATAGAGTGCTTGGGGAAGTCGCCTGTTAAGGATGATCTTAAGATGAAATTAAACTCAGATTAAGGTGGACCCTACATCCAATGACTGGTGTTCTTACAAGAATCGGGGAGGACACAGATAGGAATGAAGGCCAGATGACCGAGATTACACTGACGCTTCCAAAAGTCATGGAATCCCAGGAGCCACCCGGCACTCAGAGAGGTAAATGCAGACCCTCTTCCAGAGGTAGCACGGATCTACCAACGCCTCACTAGACTTCTGGTCTCCAGGACTGTGAGACAAGCTCCTGCTGTCTTAAGCCACCAGGGTAGTAGAAAGTGCTGTCCCTAGGACTGTGAGTCAACAGTTACGCCACACGTGATAATTTGAATATTTACAGACTTGAGATTGAGAAGATGAGTGGGCACAGTCTGCCACTGCTGACTTAAAGGTCGAGGAGGCAAGGAGAGGAGCATGGTAAAACGGGCTTGTCCGTGTCCTGCAAGGCGTTAACAAGTAGAAGCTCTTGCTACATTTCCAGGACTGTGTTAAAGGAAGTGGTGACGGAGGGCATCCCTGTCTTGTTCCTGTTTTTAGAGGGCATGCGTTCAGTTTTCTCCATTTGGTCAGCATAGATAGCTGTTACAATGTTGAGGTGTGTTCCCACTACCCCTAGTTCTTCTAGTGTTTTGAACGTGAAGGTGTGCTGTGTTTTGTCAATGTGATGGGTTACATTTACTGATTTCTGTGTGTTGAACCAACCCTGCATCCCTGGGATAAACCCAACTTGATTGTGGTACACTATCTTTTTAGTGTGTTTGTGTATGCAATTTGCCAGAATTTAAAAAAATTATTTTTTAAAAATTTTTTATAGACTGCATTTTGATTCACTGTACAAAAATGGGGTACACCATTTCATTTCTATGGTTGTCCGTGATGTAGATTCATACCATTCATGTAATCATACATGTACATAGGGTAATGATGTGTGTCTCATTCCACCATTTTTCATATCCCCCTCCCTCTCATTTCCCTCCACATAATCTAAAGTTCCTCCACTCTTCTCTCAACCCCCACCCTGCTAACCCCATTATATGTCATCATCCACTTATCAGGGAAAACATTTGACCTTTGGTTTTTTGGGATTGGCTTATTTCACTTAGCATGATATTCTCCAATTCCATCCATTTATCTGCAAATTCCATAATTTTATTCTTCTGTATGTCTGAATAATATTCCATTGTTTATATATACCACAGTTTCTTTATCCATTCACCTGCTGGAAGGCATCTAGGTTGTTCCACAATCTAGCCAGAATTTTATTGAGAATTTGTGTATCTATGTTCATCAGGGATATTGGTCTGAAGTTTTCTTTCCTTGATGTGTGTTTGTCTGGTTTTGGTATCAGGGTTATATGAAAGATATTAAAGGGATACAAATAGGAAAAGAAAAACTCAAACTATCACTATTTCCAGATGGCATGATTCTATATTTAGAAAATGACCATACTACCAAAAGCGTTATACAGATCTAATGCAATTCTTTTTAAAATCCCAATGACATTCTTCATAGAAATAGAAAAGGCAATCATGAAATTCATTTGGAAAAATTAGAGACCCAGAATAGCTAAAGCAATCCTTAGTAAGAAAAATGAAGCAGGAGACATCACAATACCAGACCTTAAATTATAACACAGAGCCATAGTAACAAAAACAGCATGGTATTGGCACCAAAACAGACATGTAGACCACTGCTATAGAATAGAAGACACAGAGACAAACCCACATAAACACAGGTATCTCACACTAGACAAAGGTACCAAAAACATTCATTGGAGAAAAGATAGCCTCTTCAACAAGTGGTGCTGGGGAAACCAGAAATACATATGTAATGAAATGAAGTTAAACCCAGATCTCTAACCCTGCACAAAACTCAACTCAAAGTAGATCAAATACTTAGGCACTAGAACAGAGACTCTGCACCTAATAGAAGAAGTAGGCCCAAATCTCCACCATGTCAGCTTAGGATCTGACTTCCTTAACAAGACCTCTAAAGCACAAGAAGTTAAATCAAAAATCAATAAATGGGATGTATTCAAAGTAAAAACTTTCAAACTTTCTTCAAAAATTCAAACATTCTTCTCAGCAAAGGAAACAATTACATGAAAAGAGAGTCTACAGAAAGGGAGAAAATCTACCACATGCCCCTCAGATAGAGCATTAATCTCCAGGATATGTAAAGAACTCAAAAAACTCAACACCAAAAAAAAAAAATAACCCAATCAATAAATGGGCAAAGGAACTGAACAGACACTTCACAGAATTAGAAATACAATCAATCAACAAATACATGAAAAGATGTTCAACATCACTAGCAATTAGAGAAATGCAAATCAAAACTACACTGAGATTCCATCTCACTCCAGTCAGAATGGCAGTTATCAAGAATACAAGCAAGAATAAGTGTTGGTGAGGATGTGGGGAGAAAGGTTCACTCCTACATTGCTGTTGGGACTGCAAATTGGGGCAGCCATTATGGAAAGCAGTATGGAGATTCTTCAGAAAACTTGGAATGTGTATTAGGGTTCTCTAGAGGAACAGAATCAGCAGAAAGTATGATTATAAAAAGGAAATTTATTTGATTGGCTTACACAACCAGAAGCTGGATAGTCTACAGTGGTTGTATGTAGGCTGGAACGCTGGAAGAACAAGTAGCTGTGCAGTCCAAGAGGAGGAAGCCCCAGAACAAGAGGGATCAACAGTGCTACCCTAGACTGAGACCAAGGCTTCTGTAAAGTACCTGGAGAATCACTGGCAGAGTCCACTTTGGAGGAGTGAAGAAATGAGAGTCTGATATCCTCAGATGATTGAAGCAGAGATCAAGAACCTGTTCAGGAAGAGCCGAGCTTACATCTGCATCTGCTTTCCTGTTCTTCCAACTTCTATTCCATCCTATTGGGCAGTGCTTCCCAGGCTTAGGGAGGGGCTCCACTTCAGTTCCTATCCCACATTCCAATCATTCCTAGACATGTCCTCAGGGACACACCCAGAAAACTCTTAATCATCAGCATCTCTTAATCCAATCAAGTTGACAATTCAAATTAACCATTACAGATGAACCACCATTTGACCCAGCTATCCCATTCTTTGGTTTATAACCAAAGAACTTAAAATCAACATACTACAGTGATGCAGCCACATCAATGTTTATAGTAGCTTAATTCACAATAGTCAAACTATGGAACCAACCTAGGTTCCCTTCAACAGATGAATGGATAAAGAAAATGTGGTGTATATATACAATGGAATATTACTCAGTCTTAAAAAGAAACACATTATGGCATTTGCAGGTAAATGGATGGAGCTGGAGCATATCATGCTAAGTGAAATAAGCCAACCCCAGAAAACCAAACACTGAATATTTTCTCTGATATGCAGATGCTAATTCACAATGTAGGGGCACTATGGAAGAGTAGAGGTACTTTGGATTAGGCAGAGGGGAGAAAAGGAATGGGAAGGGTAGGAATGGGGGTAGGAAGGACTGTAGAGTGAAACAGACATTTTTACCCTATGTACATACATGATTACAAGACCTGTGTAACTGTATCACGTACAACCAGAAGAAAGAGAAGTTATGTTCCATTTATGTATGATGTGTCAAAATGCATTGTCATGTATAACTAATTAGAACCAAATTTTAAAAAAGGAGAAAGAAAACAAAATTAGAACAACAACAAAAAAGAAGTAGAAGCTGCCCCACAACCTCCAATATGGAATGAAATTCTGGCAATCTATCAACGTCTTGTGAGATGTAGACTAAGTGACCCAGCTGCACTCATTGTGATTTCTGACCCATGCACACTTTGAGATAATGAATGTCACCTTATGCCATCAAGTTTTTGGTTATTCATTTTGCAGCAATGGAAAACCAATTCAAACCACATAATGGACAGCAGCTGACTGGGAAGTGTTCAAAATTAGAAAAGAAGCCTCTAAATAAATATCATCAACTCCTTGTTTACATTTCCCTCTGATCTGGTCAAATTCTACACATCCATTCCATGTAATATTTCATAACAGACAAAGCGATGGGAAGGAATACTCCCACCGAATAATCCAACTTCCACTAGAAAGTCACACTTAAAAAGCCTGACCTGAGGTTTTCCCTGAGCACTGCCTGTGGCCAACAGCCTCATAGTCCACAGACACTCACAGTTGTCACTTGCATAATGTCATGTCTAGGACTTGAGGCTGTGATGTGCTCCTGCAGGTGTGGCTGTCCACCACATCAAGAGAAGCCATGACATTTATGTCACAGTTTATGCATCATTAATGCTTTTATAAATTTTAGATGATTTCCTGTTGGAGACACAAAGCCCATATTGAACATGAAAAAAATTTCAACAAAGATGAAATATTTTAAACCCATTAACATCTTGCTTTTTGAACAGAATAAATTACAGAATACATGAAGTATAAATAGTAAACAACCAAGGCACTGTATATTATGGTTATTATTTTATAAAAGAATTCATTTATTGCACAGAAAAATTATGAGAATGGAAGACTTGAAAATACCAATCAAAATTGCAGCAATAGCTTCTTGTGGCAGTGGGCTCCAAGTTATTTTTTTTTTTCATTTGGGAATTTTCTATTTTCAACATTTCTGTAATAAATATCCATTGATTTGGCAGTCATGAAGAAAATTAAGTTGGAAGTTTGCAATGGTTATAACAACAATCTTCTGTCATTTCTGCCAAACATGGAAGCAAAAATGCTCTTAGATTCTACTTAAAGTGCTACAGATGCATTTGGAACCCAGGATCAAAATGATTAGGATCCACCCGACAGTACTTCTGTCATGGGGAGCAACTTAAGAACAGACTGATCACCACTGAGAAGTCCAAATTTGAGACTTTATTAGCCAGCCAACTGACTGTCTCACACAAAGGCGCAAAAATGGCTTTTGGGAGAACAGCCCCAACCATAGGTTGTAGGGCTTTTTAGAGCGTAAGTCAGTACATCAATCATAACTGTCTGTTGCTAAGATTTACAACTACAAACTAACAACATGAGATCTAAAATCATTAGCAGAAGGGGGAAGTGGGTCAAAATGACCTTACTTATGTACAAATTGAAGAATGGTTACTAACATCTAAACAATCACTGTTGACATCACTGTTAACATGGTTCATCTTGTTTAGGAAAAATAGGAATCAAAAAGATTCTTTATATAAGAATTGCCATTTTGTGTTGCCAAACATGTCATGATAAGCAACTGGTGATGGGTACAGAAGCGGGGTGTTCCCATGGGAGAAGTATTTCCTACATGACATGGAGTCTATTTAGTCACTGGCTATAAAGCCTGGCCTATAACATTTCCATAGCATCAAATATGTCAACCTGTCACACTGCCCTCTGCTAAGGAAACCAGACGGTTAGGGCCCACTGGACGGCACTGCCCTCTGCTAAGGAAACCAGACGGTTAGGGCCCACTGGACGGCACTGCCCTCTGCTAAGGAAACCAGACGGTTAGGGCCAACTGGACCGAACTGCCCTCTGCTAAGGAAACCAGACGGTTAGGGCGCACTGGACGGCACTGCCCTCTGCTAAGGAAACCAGACGGTTAGGGCCCACTGGACGGCACTGCCCTCTGCTAAGGAAACCAGACGGTTAGGGCCCACTGGACGGCACTGCCCTCTGCTAAGGAAACCAGCCGAAGGGACGTGGCTGGGCTCCGGGGAGGCCGCCTCTTCACACTGCGCTGCTGAACGAAGCCAAGGACCTACAGGCGCCTCAGCCCAGGAGACAATCCCAAGGTGACCCCAGGCTACGCCGGGATGAGCGCCTCCCCACGAGCCCGACGGGTCTCCGCGGCCCCTTACTGCGCAGCGCGACCTGGAGTTCCGGAAAAGAATGGGACTTCCGGTGCGTGCCGGGAGGATGTGGGTGGTACTTCCGGGGGTTCTCGCAGAGGGATACTCACTTCCGGGGACTCCGCCGAGTTCGGAAACGCGAGGCGGGGAGTCACCTGGTCTGTGCAAAGCGAGGGCGATTATCGCCACTCTCGGTTCGTGGCTCTGGGAAAGTGCCTCAAGCTTCTCACGGGAAAGGAAAGCGTGTTGAGACATCTTTAAAAGTGGGGAAACCTCGGAGTGAGGTCTGTGCAGCAGGCGGTGAAAAGTGACCGATGGAAACGAGAGGGAGAGCGCACCCAGGCCGAGCCCAGTGCTGGTGGGAAGTGCGGGCACCGCGCGCTGCATTTAATTTGGTGGTGAACATGTATCAGTTAACAAATTAGGTAGTGACCAAGAGTTATTCGGCAGGGATAAAATAACTTTGCTCCTATCTCATTGCATACTAAAGCAAATTTAAAATGAGTTTAAAGTGAAAATACAAAGAAATAATACGTTTCATAAACAATATTAGCAGAGTATGGGGGACATTTTATGTAACCTTAAAGTAAGAAAGGCTTTAAAGAAGACCAAAGGAAATTTTAACAGATGTAGCTCCAGAAAAGGTTGTTATCCCTATGTTGCAAAAGACACCAGGAACACATTTTTTAAATGAAAGACTGGCCAGGGACGGTGGCATGTGCCTGTAGTTCCAGCACTTAAGCTGAGGTAGAAGGATCAATTCAGCCAAAGAGTTTGAGGCCACCCTAGGCAACATAGGGAGACCCTGTCTCAAAAAAAATTTTTTTAATATATATATTAAAAGTTTATTCTGGAAGAAACATATTTTAAGCTACAAAATTAGAATTCATATGCTTCACATGCCTTGACATCTAAGAATTGATGAGAAGTACACAAATGTCTCACTAAAATAGGCAAAATATTTTAAAACCTAATTCACATTTTAAAATACTGCACAATGATCAAAACAAGTAAAAAGATATACATTACACAGTAAGAGAAACACACACAATACAGTTCTTTTCATGTGGATAAAACAATGTTTTTGATATTTGTGCTGAGAAGTGTGAAGCAGCGGCTGGATTTATGAAATGCTTTGACCTTTTTAGAAAGTAATCAGAAGGACCCTGCGGAGATTGAGAATGCACAAGCCTGGACTGGACCATCCATGGCAGAGTGCTTGGGCGCAAGGCTCTAGGTCTTGTTCACAGCACCACAAAAATCAAAATGCACTTGACTTTTAGATATCCTACTGAAATCAAGACACCAGCCCTGACAACCTAGACACAAAGATGTCTCTACAAACTCTCTTCTCAAACGCCAAGCATGGCCATCATCTCAGTGTACATCAGAAGAGAATGGGTGATTGAATCATAACATATCCATTCCATGGAAGTTTATGATGTTCCCAATGTCAAGGAATTTTGTCCATAGGTAACTTGTGAAAGTTGTCTGTGTTATATTTTGCAGGAAACAAAAAAGAAAGATACAGATGAATGTATTTGTATAATTTAATCTCTCAGTGTGAGTGACTGTATGTGTTACATATGCATAAGAAGAAAACATGTGGAGGTATCAGCTGCTGAGAGGGTGCTCAGCGATGCCGTCCAGGCAGGGAGGTGGGGACACTTGCATCCTATATAGTACTACTGTGTCTGATGGATTCACGAGTGTGTGTTGTGGAGACAGTTAGGAACGAGGCCCTGAGTCCCCCGGCCTTCCCCATGTAAATGTCATCTTGTGATCCAGGACAACTGGGTGGGAGGAAGGAACCCAGCTGGGTGCTCTGACTCATGGTGGGGAGACCTGAGACGCTGGGATGTTTCCATCACTCTGGCCTTGGGGCCTCCAGAAGGTCCTGGAGCAGCTCACAGAACCTGCTGTGCAGCTCTCCCTCTGCCGGGCAAGAGAGGACACCCTCCCTCACATGGCCGCCCTCTCTGTCCCTGTCTCTGGACTGCTGCCCCTTGGTCCCCCTCCCTGGCAAGGCCATGACTCCACCCTCAGCAGAAGAACCTTCTCTGGTTGTGGCAGAATCCCACCATGAGCTACGGCCAGCACGGCAGTGGCTGGAGGGGGCTGCAGAGCAGAGACAGGGCTCTCTGTGCAAGGCGCTTCCCTGCAGGGACCAGAGCCCGTGCTCCCCGCCTGCTCAGCAGCTAGGGTTCCCTGCAGTGAGCTGGGGGAGGGCCTGAGGGAGGGTCAGAGGGGACCACAGCTGAGAGATGAGAGGGCTGTAAGGGGTGTGTGTGTATGTGTGTGTGTGTGTGTGTGTCCGTGTGTGCGCACGCGCACGCGCACATGTGCATTTGCTTCTCTGTGAGGATTTGAATAAATTATTTAAAATTTTATTAACTAGTTCTAGATGAAAATTATTTAATGTTGTTACAGGTTAGGAATGCCATATCCAAACACTTAAATGTTTTAAACATATGAAAAATATTTTAACATAGCTTTTTAAAATTATAAACATAATACATACTTGTGTCCTAAGGGGAAGACATCAGGAAGCCAGGAGCAGATGACATACTTGCTGTTATGGGCTGATTGTGCCTTCTCTGAAATGGTGTGTTGGAGAGTAACCCCCAGTATCCCAAATGTGACATTATTTGGAGATGGTTTGAACAAAGGTATCAAGATGAAATGAGGTCATTAGGGTTGGCACAAATCCATTATGACTGGTGGCCTTTGAAAGGGTCAATTTGACACAGAGGCATACATGTAGAGAGAAGATAGCATGAAGAAATACATACATGTGTAGAGAGAAAACAGCATGAGAAGACGGTCCTCCAGGAGCCACTAAGGGGCAGGGGCTGATCCTCCCTCAGAGCCTCAGAAGGAACAATCCCTGATGAAGACTTGATTTTGAGCTTTTGGTCTCCAGAATGTTAAGACAGTAAGTATCTACTGTTTAAAGTTACCCAGTGGGTGGGACTTTATACCACATACCTAGCAATGTAAAACATTTTGATAAGAGGAAGTGGGCAGGTGGGAACTGCTCTAACAACCACCTGGGAATGTGGGAACAGCTTTGGAATTGGGTAAAGGATAGATGCTGGAAGAGCTGAGAACCGTGGCAGATAAAGCCCAAAGACACTGTTCATAAGACATTAAGGGAGGACCCAGAGAGGACCGAGACAGAAAAGCATAGCCCCGAGGGGAAGATGCTTGCTTTAGAGAGCACGTGGAGCCCTGTGAATACACCGTGCTAGACAGGAAGGTGTATATTGCTTCAGGTAAGACATCAGATGGGAGGAAGTGAAGAAAGGCAGCAGAACACCATATTGTACCGAGGAAATGAGCCTGCAGAGCTATACACCTTCAGGATATTAACCAGGAAGAAGCAAAAGAAGGCCCAAAGAGGAATAAATTGCAGGAGGGCCAGAGGTGTTAGAGCAGTACTGAGATGCTGTTTCTGTGTCCATAAAACAGTCTAAAGGTAGACTACAGGAGGACCAGAGATGTCATCTTGTTAGTAAGCAGATGTGTCTGTGTCCTTCCCAAGGAATACAGGTGGCTGCAAGGGACCTGGGTGTCACAGTGTGAGTGACCATGTGTGTCCATAGTCTACAGGTGGCTTCAGGGGACCTGTGGTGTCACAGTGTGAGTGAGCAGGTGTGTGTCCACAGTCCACAGGTGGCTGCAGGGGACCTGTGGTGTCACAGTGTGAGTGAGCAGGTGTGTGTCCACAGTCCACAGGTGGCTGCAGGGGACCTGTGGTGTCACAGTGTGAGTGAGCAGGTGTGTGTCCACAGTCCACAGGTGGCTGCAGGGAACCTGTGGTGTCACAGTGTGAGTGAGCAGGTGTGTGTCCACAGTCCACAGGTGGCTGCAGGGGACCTGTGGTGTCACAGTGTGAGTGAGCAGGTGTGTGTCCACAGTCCACAGGTGGCTGCAGGGTCCTCCTTGGCACAGTGTTCTGTGCAGCTCCCTCTCACCTGCCCTCACTTCCTCCCCTCTTGTGGCGCTCTGTCCACTCTGCAGCAGGTCCCTCCTCTGATATGAGCACCCACCTGAGGAAGCTCAGACTTACCCCAGGGCAGTGGTGGAGGAGCTGGTGGCGCTCTCCTTTTCCTGTGAGGGCAAAGCGGGCGTGGGTGAGCGAGTGCCTGGGCAGGTCGTCTCTGCCTAGCCGTCAGGTGCGCACTTCCTGGTGTGTGGCAGCAGACCTTGGGAAGGACTGCACTTCAGGAGGGCACCTTCCTAAACAGGTTATCGTGCCCACGTTTGCGTTTTCTTTGGGTGGACGCTGGTGTGTGGAGCTGGCCTGGGACAGGTTTTCATGGAACCTTTTTCTTTTTCCAGATCTTGCTGTTTTGCCCAGGCTGTCCTTGAACTCGCAGTCTTGGTGTGCCGTCCTGAGTGTGTGCCACCATGTGCTGCGGTCTTGGTGTGTTTCGTGAACAATGCCAGCTGCTTCCTTGTGGTGTACCACTCCCCGGCCTCCGCTGGCCATGCCGACTTCCAGCCTGCCCGCTGGCGTGGCCTCTCTGTGGCGTGAGGTTCTGTTCCCACCTCTGAGTGACTTCAGACTGCTTTCCATGCTCATCTGTCTTCACTGGGTGAGGAACTTGCTCTGCTCTTTAGCCCATTGTATAATCTGGATCTTTCTTCTCATAGTTGAGCTGCGTAGTTCTTAGTGAATCCTGGATACAACGTGTGCTATGGAAACACTTTGTGCATGTCTTGTATTTCATTTTCTCTAAGGGAGCCCTTGAGATCAAGTATTTTAAGTTTTATTAAGTCCAATTTGTCACTTTTTCTCAGTGAACTTGGACTTTGATGTTACATCGATGGAAGTTTTGCTGGACTCACGTCAGAGACAATCTCACATTTTCTTCTAGGAGTGTCCAGCTTGGCTGTGGGGTAGGCGTGACTGTTCTGGAGTAGGTTCTGTGTAGGCATGAAGAACTAGGTGTTCATGACCACAGGTCTGCCGGTTGTTCCAGGACTGCTTGGCAAACTCACCCCTTCTCCCCTTCACCTCCCTTGTAAGAGTCAGCAGACAGGGAGTGAGAGGTTGGGCAGGGTCCTCCATCCTTTGTGTTCTGTCTGTCTTCCTGTGAGGGTCATGTTGTCCCGGCTGCCTGTGGCCAGGTCCTCAACTTCCACACACATGGTGGGACCAGTCACTATTCCACCAAGGCCCTGGCAGCCAGGTTCATGGGGAGAAGGTGAGGTTGTGGATCACTGAGGTGACACGGCTCAGCTTCAGTCTAACAGGCTGTGTCCCTGTGCTCAGTCCAGCAGCTCCCAGCAGTGAACACGCACCAGGACTCTCTGATCATGTGGTGCGTGGAATTATTTTAAAACAGCTCAGGTTTCTCACTGCTGGCAGGTGGGGACAAGGGTGCCGTGCCTGCCACACGCCTGTGTCCCTGGTGAGCTATGCGGTCATCTCTACCAGAACATGTGTGTTTGGCTCCATGTTGCCTGAGGAAAGGGTGCCCCTGGGCTCTGCATGCCCATTTCCCCGTGGCTGTGGCTGGGACTTCATCGGACGCCCGTGCTGGTCTCGGGGATCATGTGTCTTGCTCAGGCGGTCTTCGCTGTACTCCCAGGCTGTGGAGGTCTCTAAAGGACCCTTAACAGGAGGAGCTCGGCGCACCCAGCCTGGTCTCTGTGCTGCCCAACGTGATCACAGCCTCCGCCCTTCGCTCCGTCGGTACCTCTGGCTGCAGTCGCTGGTTTTCAGATGTTGAGCCAGGCTGTGTTCCCAGGGTGCACAGCACTTCATCCCAGTGTGCAAGGCTGTGCAGGTGCTGCTGGGCCTCTCTGAAGGCTCTGTGTGGCTGACCCTTCAGGAGCCCCGGCTCCACCTGCTCAGCCACCACCAGGGACCCCTGGCAGCTGAGCCCCATGAGGAGCAGAGGCAGGTGAAAACCAGTCAGCCCACTGGCTTGTTAGGTGAAGCAGAGACACAGTTGCTCCTCCACATGGGGCACAGCACACGTGCTGTGCTGCACACCACCCGCCATGCTGCACAACACACACCGTAGTCCACGTGCACCACACGCCATGGTACACAGCACAGACCATGATACACAGCACACGTTGCATGCACACGCATGTTACATGCCACACCATAGTAACACATAACACACCCTCCCACACCACTACTCTGCACTCGCCACGGAGCCCCAGGGTGGTGGGGCAGAGCAGCATGGCCACCAGGTCCCTGCTGCACAGCAAACTTGGTCTCACCCAGCCCTGGGCGAGGGTGCCGCTGGGCAGGCCTACCTGTGGACGCCCCTTCTCCGTGGGCAGAGGCAGCCCTTCCCGCCTGGTGGGCGCTTGTTTCTGCTGGAAGCGAGCCTGCATCATGTACTCGAATGTGCTCAAGTGCTTGGCCACTGCAAGGGGAGGGCAGAGTCACCGGCAGCAGTGCCTCTCCGCCCCACAGAGCCTCCAGCCACGGGCACCCACCCTGCCTGGGAGCAGCCCAGGTGGCCAGCAGGGGCGTGGCTGGCTGGAGGGCCCGGCCGGCAGGGGCTCTGCCGCCCCAGGCCGGCCCCCACCCCCACCCCGTCCGGCATTTTGTGGGATGTCAGCGAGGAACTGCCTGCAGCTTGCGGCGCCCTTCCGGAACCTCCTGTGAGCCCGGTGGCAGCCCGAGGGCAGTGCAGGAGGTCCCCACTCTGAGGGGCTGGGCAGTGCCAAGCCCACTGGCAGGAGGGCTGGCTGGGTAGGCTGCTTGCAGCAGGTGCAGGCGCGAGCTCGCTGGGTCTGCCCCCCGAGACCCTGGCTGTCATCCGGCGCTGAGGGAAAGCTGCAGGGCGCTACCAGAGGAGGGCGACGTGGGCCCGGGCTCCGCAGCCTCAGCCTGCGCCTCCTCGAAGCCTAGCCTGTTCTCCCCTGACGCCAACGGGCGCAGGCGCTCAGGGCTGTGTGGCCTCTGGGATGGCGCAAGGCCACACTCGGACCCTGCCTGCGGCTCAGGCCCCGGGGCCTCTGCCTGCAAGGTGCTGCAGGACACTCCTCCCGTTCCACCTGCTCTCGGCGCCTCCCTGGCCTCGGACCTGGGCCACAGGCGGAGTGTCTGACCCGGCTCGCTGCTGCTCCCGGGCTGCACACACGCCCTCCAGACCTGACTGCACAGCACGCGTCCCAGGGCCACGGCTGGCCGCTGAGCTCCCCGTGAGCGTTTCCATCTGGTGGCTGGGGTGGGGCAGAGCGTATCGAGCCCCCCCGAGGACCCAAGGCAGAGCCCTGTGAGGCAGATGAGCGTCCTGTGTGTCCTCCAGCACGTCCGGGTGCCAGCGGTCAGCTCGGCAGCCTGTGGACCTGCCCTTGGCCTCCTCGATGTGTTCTCCCCCTTGTTTGCCTGGGACACCACGGCCTTCATGGAGCCTCCACGTGGCCACTTGGGCTTCTGCCCACTCCCTGGGCACTGAGCTTTGCCTGCCTGCTTCCTGCTGGAGCCCAGGGCCCCCTGCCTCCTGTGCTCCCACCTTGAGCCGGCCCCTGGATGGGGGCTGGGCCTGCAGGGCCCCGGGCAGGCACGGGCCTCTGTCCTGCCTTCCTGATGGCTTGCTCTGGTGAAGCCACACTACCATGTGACGGTGCAGGAGCACCGCAGCCACATTGTGGGCAGAGGAACCAGCCTGGTCAGCCCTGGAAACAGGAGCCCCCAGCTATGGCCATTCTCACACATAGCCATGTGCAGGCTTCTGGGTCCAGAGCAGGTGACCAGCAGAGTTGTCCTGGCCACAACCACATCTCTGTAGCACAGTTGAATACCAGGGTCAGGTTTCTGGGGTGGATAGCAGGAAGGCAAGTCCTGGTCAGTCCTGGATGGAGGAGCCCCTGTGGCTCTTTGCCACAGCTCTCCACACCAGCCGGGGCCAGGCAGCCCGGCAGTGCTCTCCAGCCTCGGCCCCCAGCCCCACGCTGGGACGCCCCGGGTGTTCCTTCCCGGGGGGCTTTCCCAGGCCCTGGCCAGGCCTGGTGACCTGAGTACTGTCAGGAGGAGGGTCCAGCACCAAGGCGGTCAGTCGGAAGAACCTGGGCAGGGACCAGCTCCTGCAGCCTGCTGTCTGGTAGTTCCGGGCCCTCAGGCTGCGGGCCCTGCCCATGTGCTTGGCCTTCCTGACAGCCTGGGCCCAGGCGGACATGAGGCGGGGGTCACGGGGTTGGGAACCCAGGTCTGGGCCCCGTCGGGCCTTCCTGACAGCCCGTGTTCACAGACCATGGTGGAAGACTCAGGTCTGGCGGAGGACAGACCCAGCCCGCACTGAGGCCTCTGCTGGGCTTGAGGCAGGTGACGCATCCTGGCCTTGTCCAGCAGATGGAGGCCTGTGGGCTCTGAATCTGGGAGGGCAGGCACCATGCGTGATATAGGAGAGGCAGGTCAGCGCCCGGCACTGCAAAGGCCAGCTCTGTTGGGACGAGCCGGTGAATGTGCTCACTCGGGAACCCCTGGGGACGGGCGTTCCTGGGGATTAGCGGCCACTCCCTTGGCATGGAGGTACCCAGGGCTGCACACCCAGGCCCTGGAGGTCCTCGTGAGGCCTTGAGGTCCAGGAGGAGAATGGGAGCTACTGAGCCCGTGCTGTAGAGTCCTCCTCAGCCTGGCACCCGCCCCAGGGGCTTTCTTGTCCCCAGAGCCTGTTTGGCCTCCTGGACATGTTGAGATGCAGCAGAGAGAAGGGTGTTGTGCCTAGGCCGCTTCCTGTGGGCTGGTGCGCGGGGCCTGGGCCTCTGAATCTCTCTGGTTCCATGGGAAGGGAGCACACTGCTCTGCAGACCCCTGGCTGTGTCCTCACACAGCGTGCTGGCCCTTGGTGGGTCACAGAGTCCATCATGTTCCCAGGGTCCTGCTCCCTTGCAGCGGCCTTCTGTCCCATGACAAGCAGAAGTCAGCGTCCTACGGTGCCCACCAGGCTGGGCCCATCACCCTGACCCTCACTGCCTGCCAAAGGTGGCCTGATGCCCACCAGGCAGGCCCACCTCAGGTGGTCCCATCCACACAGTCTGTGTCTCCTGGGCTCTGGCCTTCTCACCATGGCACAGGTGACCCCGCGCCTCCTCCACGGCAGTGCCCCTGGTGCTGGCACACAGTGGGCCTCACTCACCCTCACAGTGGGGGATGAACACCTGTCACAAAGCTTGGAATAGCCACAGCACTCAGCATCTTCCACTGGACATCTGGGGCCTGCTGTCCTGCACACGTGGACACAACCTCAGGCCCGTGTGAACTCTGCATGCAGCTCCTGCTGCGGGCCCTGATTTGGGTCTGGAGTGAGCGGTGTGGTCAGGACTGGGCGAATCCTGGAGGGGGCAGACTCCAGGAAAGACTGCAGAGCCAGCGGGCCTGAGGACTGAAACGTGAGGTGCTCCAGACCACCTAGAGGAGCGCCTTAGAAACCACTCCTGAGCACAGGCAGCCTAAGTTCCAGGGCGGCCGAGGGACTGCACTTTCTCCAGAGCTCATGGTGCGGAGGTGGCGAGGCCCCTCCCGGGGCTCCATGTAGAAAATGAGGCACCATCCCTGGGATGGACCTGCCCACTCCAGCTGGGCTGAGGGTCACTCTCTTCCTGAGCACAGGCCCTCTATCCACAGCGCTGACCTGGCTGTGCCCAGTTAAAGCTCTGAATGCACCTGTGGCCCCCACAAGATGTGGTCAGAGGTCAACACCGTAGGCAAGACAGCAGTGCCCACACCTGGGTGAGCCGAAACCAGCATTCTCCTGGGTGGGGACGCTAGGCCACCCGGGGTGTCTCCCCTCTGCCAGGCATGGGCAGGCTGCAGGCGCAACATGGTCCAGGTGAGGCCCAGGCCCTGCTCTGGCCCCTCCTTGGAGCAGGCATCCGTCAGAGGGGCCCCACGCGCCCTCCCTGTGGCACCTGCCAACACCTCCGCCCGTCTGTTACTGCCCAGAGAACAGGAGGCTCTGCGACGGGCCACCCCTGCAGGGGTGTGAGCTGGGGCAGGCGGCTTCTGGTGGCCGCTGGACGGAGTGTGGGCATGTGCACAGTGGCCCGCTCTGCGGCTCCAGGCTCCTTCAGCTGTGCCGGGGCAGGGGACTGTCCCTCCCGGGCTTCTCCTTGTCCTGGCTTCTGCCTGGGGCTGTTCTCCCCACCCTCTCCTCTTGTGCTCCTCTTGCAGATGTCCTGGCCCTCGTCTCCACACATCCTGACCTTGTCTTGAAGCCGCTGTGTCTCCTGCAGGCCTCTCCAGAGGGCAGCTCCCGGCCAGGCCTGCCGAGCCTCCCCTGCCCCCCTCCTTCCAGGCAGGGCTGCCTAATGCTCTGCCCACCGCGGGTCAGGGGAGGCGAGGGGCGGGGCGGGCGGTACGTACTCAGGTACAAGTGGAACACAAGCAGGTGCCCAAGCAGGACCAGGCTGGTGGAGCCCAGCAGCAGCACCACCGTCAGGATGAGGAAGACCACGGGGGTCTTCACAGGCACAGGCCACAGCGGGAGGAACAGCAGCCACGTGCTGGAAGACCTGACATCTGTGGGGACAAAGGAGGCACCTGCAGCCGGCAGGGCTGACCCGCCGCCTGCCCAATCCAGGTAGGCCCACCCAGGCTGCGGCCTGCCCCTGGAGGCCCCTGTAGGGGTCTGCAGGGTGAGGCTCAGAGAGGAGGCCGCAGCCTGTCTACCTACCACCTGCCCTTCCCATAGGTCCTGGCCCCTCTGTCCCTGGTCAGTCTCCAGGGGGCATTTCCCAGGTAGGGCCTTCTGTGCCCAAGGGCTGCCAACGCTCAGAACCACACTGCTTCTAAACTTAAGTGTCAGAGAGTCCTCGAGGCCTGTGGGCAGAGGCAGGCCGGCTGGGGTGCCCGCAGTGACCTTCGTTCATGGCAAGTTCTAGAACAGTGCTGGACTCTTCCTAGACAGCTCAGTGTGCCATCTGGTGGGGAAAGCCACTCGCTGCCTGGTGGGCTGGGCTGGACCCGCCATGCCAGCCCTGTGTCTGGCACTGTTGTGATGAAGTCCATCCTGTGGGAGGCCAAGCCCCACGGAGCCTTCCGGAGCAACGAGTCAAGAAGTCGCCTCAGCCCCAGGCAAGGGGCCGTGTGGAGGTGCCATGGCACTGCCCCACAGGGCCCCTCATGGCCCCCTTGTGCCCCACGGGAGCAAGGATGATCCATGTGGTCTGGGGGGACCTCTGTCACAGGAAGAGAGCATCGTGGTGACTCTGGGTCTGTGGGGTTGGCCGCCAGGGGAAACAGCTTTCAGAAGTCCTGGGGGATGTGGGGACCCAGGGGCCAGGGCCTTCCGTGCACCTGGAGGCTCACTCCTGGAAGCTGCTCCAGCGCGTCTCCAGGAATGTTTCGGAACCAGCAACAAGCAGATTTCACCCTCTCCTGCCACGGAACTGGCGTTGCCTCTGACACCTGGGGCAGAGGGGCCAGCGGTGCTCTGGCCCCCCACAGTGCTCCTGGTCAGTGTGCTGGGCTACTGTGACAATGACCATGAGCTGGTGACACCGTGGTGGCCGGCACTGCTCCCTCACACTTTGGAAGCAAGTCTGGAGTCAGGCTCCTGGCAGGGCCTGTTCTTCCCGCTCTGAGGCTCTGGTGTCCCTGGGCTAGTGGCCACTTGCTCCAGCCCTGCCGCCAGGTCTGCCTGACGGGGCCCGTGTCTGTCTTCTCTTCTGTCTCCCCAGCACCTGTCCCTGGGTGGGCCAACCTGGGCACGAGGCAAGCTCCTCATGCACAGACCCTGGTCATTCTGCAAAGCTGTCCCTGCACACGCAAGGACGCTGTCTTGTCTCGGCCCTGGGTCAGGAGGGGGACGCGCATCAGAGGCCACCTTTGGTCTGCACATCTCCTCTTCCTCAGGGCAGACTTCTGGGCCCAGCCTGGGCAGCCAAACCCACTCAGTAGGAGGGCCACGCGCTGCCCTGGGGCCTGCAGCTCCGCCTCCCGGCCACTTCCTGCTCTCTGCAAGAGGGGCGCCCGAGGCTCTGCCCCCTGTGTCAGAGTCCAGCTTGTCTGGGGGCTCAGGACAGACCATGAGGTGCTGGGGGGCCGGGTGCACCCCACTCACCCACCGCTGCTTGGAAGCTCAACCTCAGGGCAGCATGCCTGCCTCCTGGGCACAGGGACACAGCTGGCTGGAGGGTGGACACTGGGCTGCTGCCTTGACCAGGGAGAGCCTGGCAGGAACATCCTTCAGGCCCAAGGTAAGATGGAGGCACCCCTGGGACAGAAGACTTCCAGAAGCAGGCTGGAGAGCGGGCTGTGAGCTCGGCCCATGGGGCTGGGGAGCCCCAGGTGGCCCCAAGACGGGGCGCCTACCTTTGTACAGGGGGTCCGTGCGGAGCTTGTCGGGGCTGATGAAGTGCTGGACGACTATGTACAGCAAGAGGACCATCAGGCAGAGCAGTCCACCCAGGGCCGAGGCCACTGAGGCAAAGAAGAACCTGAGGGAGGTGCGGGCAGGGCTCACATGGCAGCGCAGGACCCACCAGATCTGCAGGCACCCTCTGTCCACCCGCCCCACGCCCTTCGCACCAATTCACGCCTGCAGGTCAATGTCACTGGCTGATGGTGACACTGGTCACGTCCCACGCCCCACACCCTCTGCCGGAGCCTCCGTGTCCATCCCATTGCCTGGATGGGACTCAGCTCCCCGTCCAGCAAGAGAGTGGGTCCCATGGACAGTAGAGCTGTTGCCCTCCAGAGCGCGTCCGTACTCCCCACGACCCGTCTGCAGGCGCCGTCCCCTGTCCCTTCCTGGCCTCATGGCCCTGGCTGCCCCGGCTCGTCCTCTACCTGCTGTTCCCTGGGCCGGTGCGTTGGCTCCGCTCACTGCTGGGGTGGGCGATCATCTCCCAGAGCCCTGCCTGGGCTTGTCCTCCTCGGGGGCCAGGTGACACCCTAGTGCCACCGCTCTCCTGCTTTCCTGGCCTCCAGTGGACAGAGGGATGGAGCAGCTTTGCCAGCACGGGGCCCGGTGCCTCCCTAGTCTCTTGTCCACGTGCCCTTGAGCTTCTGAAGAGCAGAGGCTCCCAGGCCCGGGTGCAGGCCATGCCCTCACTGCCCCCATGGTCACCCAAGGCCTCTGGCAGGCTGAGAAGCTGCACCTGTGTACCAGGCTGCCCAGGCACCAGGGGTGCAGCCCAGGCCCGCGTCAGTGGGAGGCAGCCTCCTGAGGACGCAGGTCAGCTCCCAGACCCGTCCGGCCACGCAGCCCCTCACTGCTGCGGCAGGGCCTCGCGGCCCTCCTCTGGGCCTCACGTACTTGCCCCCTGGTGCCTTGCAGGACAGCGAAAGCACAGAGCTGAACCCGCGGCTCCACTGCAGCCGGTGTCCTGCCCACAAGGCCATGCTGGCCTGGAGCCTGCTCCCCTAATTAGTCCAGGGTGGCAGGGCCCCTGTTTCTTCCCGGTGACCTTCATGGCCCACAGAGCGGATGCCACCCTGGGTCCAGCACAGGGGATGGAGAGTGCCACAGATCCTCTATCCAGTGACCCAGGGACACCTCATCTGGCACCTGGATGCGCATTTGCATGCTCCAGGGTCTGGCCACTGCTCCTGGGGTTGACTCCTTGGTGTGGAGAGGTGGGCAGGCCCAGGAAAGCAGGTCCAGGGGGCTCAGCAGCCTGGCTGCAGCCTGGGAAGGCTGCTCCCTCACTAGCCGTGATGGGTCTCCAGCAAATGGCCTATGGCATGAGCTGACCCAGCCTGTCCAGGACACTCCATCAAACACGTTTCAGAAGCAGGAGACCCAGGCACTGAGCTCCACACGCCCACGCCGGCCCCCGCCCGCGTGCCCATGCCGGCCCCCGGCAGCCTCACCCGTAGTTCCTGCTCCCCACGCAGTTGTTGAGCCACTTGCAATGGTGGTCGAAGCCGGCGACACACTTGTTGCAGGAGCTGCAGTGCTTGGCTCTCTCGCTCCTAAGGGAAGCGGGGGGCGCCGGCTGGCCCAAGGTGCAGGCCCATGGGTAGCGCCCACCTCCTCAGGCCAGGCGCACCCAGGGGCACTGGCCCCATGCCCCCGGGAACTGGGCGTCCAGCAGGGAAGGGAGTCTGAGGCCTCCACCTGGGGTCAGGAAAGGCACAGGAGGCCTGTCGGGGACAGAGCCCCAGTTGCAGAGGAACCCACACCCCGTGGGAAGATGGTGGGCTTGGCCTTCCTGCAGCCATGCCCAGCTGCTGGGCAAGTGCCTGGCAGAGGCCACGCCTGCCATGCAGTTCCTGGAGCTGAGGCCGGGGCCCAGGTCCCAGCCGTCCCGAGCTGCCCCGCGCCCACACGGCTGTGCCACCCCCCGACCAGGGCCGAGCCCTGAGGCCTGGGACCCTGACAGGCACAGCTCCGGTAGCTCCTCCTCCCCAGGGGCAGTGGCTCCTCCGGGAAGCCTGCTGTGGAGGGGAGGACGGCCTGAGTGAGGGCACTCGCAGTCTGAGGCCTCGGCCAGGGACAAGCCCCCACTCCAGAGGCCCAGGCCCTGCTCTGGAAGCGGACAGCAGGGTCAGCCCTGAGTGAGCCGCGGGGACTTAAGTGCAGCCATCAGGGAGTGCAGCACGGGGATATGCCGGGCCCCAGCCCAGCTGGACCAGCAACTGCCTCTGAGCCCGAGCCCCAGGAGGTGGCCCCAGCCCTCAGGGGCCTGGCAGGCACTCACACAGTGACCTCACACAGGTGGCAGTACTGGTTCTGGATCACATGTGCGTGTTTGGACCGGTCAAAGGTGGGCACAGGCTGGGCGTAGCTCTTAAGCCGGACGTTGACTTCGGCTGGGTCGATGGTAACGGCAATCAGGTGGACCAGCAGGTGGAACAGGAACAGGGATCCAGTCACCTGGGCTGTCAAGGAATCCTCGGGCTGGCCTGGGTGGGGGTGGCGTGGGGTGTCCCCTGCAGCATGGCTGGGGGCAGGGGCAGAGGATGGCCCCTTGGACCCTCAGTCTGCACCCCAGGCAGATCCGCAGAGCACAGCCTAACCTCCAGGGGCTCAGCTGGGCTGCAGCTGACCACAGTGCACACAGGCCCAGCAGCAGTAGGGCAGGCTGCAGCAGAGAGGGGCTCTGACCCGGCAATGGCAGCCCAGAGGGCCCCGGCCTCCTGGAGTTCAGGGCTTATGGGCCTGGCCCATGACACCCAGCCCTGCCATGGAGCCCCATGGCTCTGGGGTGGGCTTTGTGCCGGGGCCCCTCCCCAGCAGGGCTCTGAGAGCAGCGCTCAGTGGTGGGAGACAAGACGCTTGGGAAGCTGGACCTGCCCAGACCCCAGCAGGTCAGGTGCCGCTTGGCCCCAAAGCTGGGGAAGACTCAGCACAGACGCCCCTGAGGAGGGCGGGGCAGGAGCCAGCAAGACACCAAGAGGGGCAGAGCGGGAACCTGGGCCAGGGTCGGGGCCAGGCCGCTGTGCCCAGGAGGAGCTGGACAGCAGGCTGGGGAGATGGTGAGTTCCAGCCAGGCCAAGGGTCACATCCGGGGAAAGAACTGAGCAGTCACCCTGGGCCATATCAGAGAAGGCCTTCCCACGGCCACTCTGACCCCACAGAGCTGGGTGAGGCCACACCACCCTGCTCTGGGAGGAAGAGGCTGAGGCCTCGGCTCCCACGGGGTGAGGGTCAGCAGGGCTGCGTGTCAGTGGACCAGGCGCCAGGCAGGCTTTCATGTGAAGCCTGGACACAGCGTACAGCCCAGTACATCCCTGCAGGCCGAGCTGAGGTGGGGGTGCTGCTGCAGGGCCTGGTGGGTGAGGGCCAGGCACAGACCAGGCTGGACGTCACGCTACATGGAGTACAGCAGTCTCTCTGGCTGCCCCACGGACAGGAGGGGCCTGGCAGGTCCCTGCCACTGCGCCCCAGTGCACGTGCCCGCTCCAGACCCGCAGCCTTCTCTGCTCACACAGGACCACTGCGAGGAGACAGGACGCTGGTCCTCGGGACCCTGGCCTCCAGGTGGAGGTGCTCAGCCAAGCCTGCAGCAGCTGTGGCCAGAGGCCACCCTGACAGAGTCACCTGGGAGAGAAGGGGTCCTGTTTCCATGGGGACCCTGAGCTGCCAGGAGAGAAGCTGCCCTGGACTCGCCCCCTGGGCACGAAGCCACTTCACAGGAGAAGAGAGCCTAGGCACACGTCCCCTGACCTTGTGTGCTCTGCTTGTCCAGCATCAGGTTTTGGAGTGAATCCAGAAAAGCATATGTTTTGGGGTTGTCCTCCTGTGACATCCAAGTTCAGCCCAGGAGTGCTGTGGGTGACCTTAATGAATCAAGATGACCTGGCTGGCTACTCTCGGCCAGGGGCTAGGGAACCGCCCCGGGGTGAGCTGGGATGGGAAGAGCCTCCAGGCACACAGCCTGCCTCTGCTCCTGCCCTTGCACCGCCCACCCCAGCGGCCTCAGGTGGAGTGAGAGGAGAAGGGAAAGAGCCGGAGCCCCCCTCCCGCCCAGGGCCTCCCTGCGAGTTTCGGTCTGAAGCTGTGCGAGCCGCAGCTGGCGCTGGAACATTCCCTAGCAACAATCTGTGTTTGGTAAACAGCAGCGGAAGGCGCCCGCCCAGCACACGCCCTTCGCCCTCGCCTGGCTGACCTCCCCTGTCCTGTTCTGCAGCAGGAAGAGCAACATTCCCAGCACCCTGGCCGCGGACTGCCAGCCTCCAGCCCCGCTCGGCGCTCCCAGCAGGGGCTGCAGGGCGGAGGAGCCCCCACCGCCACTTCAGACTGCGCGCCGCAAGGCAGGCTTGCAGAGGTTTCTCCAGGTTAAATACAGTCCCAGCTGCTCCCTGTAGTGGCCACTGGGCCAGCCGTGCAGCCCTGGGGCCCTGCAGGTCAGCTGGCCTCAGCCAGGCCCTCTGCTGCTTCCTGGAAGAGCCCGCGGGTCCGCTGGCTCTTGACCCTGGACCTGACCTCCCGCTCCAGTCCCACCTGCAGCCACAAACAACTCTGGCGCCCCTGTGTGGCCACAGCACAGAGCCAAGCCCTGCGGTCTGGGAACTGGGTCTAAAGGCAGCCAGGCCTGGACAGAGGGCGAGCCACCCTGAAGCCAGCCCTGAGGACAGGAAGGCAGCAGGACAGTGGCCTGCGCCACCAGAGGGCGAGGCCCAGGCTCCCTGAAGAGACAGATCCAGGCGAGGAGCCTGTCCTGCAGGTGGAACCCGGTGTGGCGCCTGCAGCTGCCCAGCAGGACCCGAGGGCCACAGCAGGATGGACCACAAGAGGACCACAGGGGAAGGTCGAGTCATGTCCCTCCTACACTCAGCCCTGACTCCCAGCTCCTGAGGACAGGCCCTGCCTGCAAACAGGGTCTCAGCAGATGGCCAAAACAAGGTCTCCAGGGCAGCCCTGTGGGCCTGGCAAGAAGGGGACAGGCCAGACAGACCTACAGCTGGCCCCACAACCTGCAGACACAGGGAGAGGCCGGCAGTCCTGCCGCTGGGCCTCGGGAAGAGCTCAGCCCTCTGGCACCCATCGGCCTTGGTTCCCAGGATGGGGGGAGACTTCTGCTGTGGTGTGGACCAGGCCCAGCTGCGGCTCTCAGGTGTTGGACCCTGGTAGAGCTGGGGGCAGAGGCCCGGGAGGCAGCAAGCCATGAACATGGGGAGGCCCCTGGCAGGGTGCGAGCTGGCAGAGGTGGACGGCCCCAGGACTGTGACCAGAGGGGCCTTGGGTGCAAAGCACACCCCGCCCTAGGGCCGACCCGGCCCGCCCTCCCCAGCAGCAGTGTGTCCCCACTAAGGGCTGGCCCTGCGTGCCCGGCTGCACCCCACCCTGCTGCCTTCTCAGGAGCCGCTCGGCCGTGACCATGCAGGCCACCAGCTGTGCGGCCAGCCTGGATGCCCCAAGACCCAGGATCAGGGCAAGGCCAGCAACTGCCAGCAAAAGGCAGGGGGCACTGTACTGAACTCAAGAGACCAAGAGGCTCCGTGGTCATGCTCGGGCCTGGGCCCTGGCCAGATTCTGGGTAGGAGTCCAGCAAAGGACACAGGGACATTTGCAGCGTTTTGAGATGGGCTGCGGAGGGCCAAGGGGCACTGCCTGCTTTTCCTCCCATGGGAGGCACGGTTCTGTGGGGCTCCCAAATGTGGGGTGTCGTGTGTGGAAGCAGGGAGGTGAGCCGGGTGGTGGCGTGGATGGGAAGCACCCCACCCTCAGCATGGACAGGAGGCCCAGAGGACTCGGGGACTGACGGTGCAGTGGTCAGTGCTGTGGGACTCTGGGTAGGGGAGGCTGTCCAGGACCTGCTTT
Organism: Sciurus carolinensis; assembly: GCF_902686445.1. Classification (NCBI taxonomy): domain Eukaryota; kingdom Metazoa; phylum Chordata; class Mammalia; order Rodentia; family Sciuridae; genus Sciurus; species Sciurus carolinensis. The sequence goes on from NC_062218.1 coordinate 735,365, forward strand.
CAGGGTCTGAGGAACAGGGGCAAAAGACCGGGCGTCAGGCCACAGAGGAGGTTCTCCAGGCCAGACCAGAGTCTGGGGGACCCAGGTCTGCAGAACACGCACGGGGACTGACCCGTCCCCGAGGCTCAGGAGCACCCTGCGTCTGCAGAGCAGGACACGGGCAGCCACACTTTCCAGACCCTTCCACAGTGAGGACTGAGCCCCGTGCGCACGTCCAAGGTCTCCAGGAAGGGCTCCCCTGGGAGGTGGGTGCTGCTGCCCGCCTCCCTGAGGTCCTGGGAGTGGGGACAGCAAGGGACATGCAGCCGCCCACCGTGACCAGCCTTTATTTCAAATAGGGGTTGAAATCGCAAGACAGGCCAGAGGAGAGTGCTGGACGCACGCCTGACCTCGTGCCTGTGCTGGGGTGCAGCCTCCGACCTCTGGGAGGACGGACAGTCCACTGACCTGCCCCATTCAGATGTGCAGGTGTCAGGGCCTGGTGCTCAGGGCACCCCAGACCCCGGCAGAGCGCCAAGGCCCTGGGCAGCAGTGTCAGGACTGGAAGGGGCACAGGAGACGGGAAGACTGCGGGCCGCATGGGGAGTGCGCGTGCCTGCCCCGGCGCGTGAGCACTGTGTGCGGGAGCGCGCTCGCCTGCACGCCGTCTGTGTGTGCAGACGGGAACCGCGGCTTGAATACACGAACAGGAAACGTCCACCTCAGTGCCCGAGCTCCCGCCGTTCGGTGTGGGGTGGGGCACAGCAAACCAGGGGCTCGCTGAAGAAAGGGCAGACACCAGCGAGAACAGGCAGGAGCAGACAAGAGCCACGGCGGCACCAGCCCTGGGGCAGCGGGTGAAGACGGGAAGAAGCCACAGCCCGCAGGAGGAAGGAGCCATCCTGGGCCCACAGGCTTGGCAGCACCGCCCACTGCTGAGACCCGGCCACCTGAGAATTTAGATGAGCAGCTCGAATTTCTTGAAGAATGCTACGTACCAATATGGACACAAGGTGAAACAGAAAAGCCGAACGGCACTTCATCTATTAAAGAAACTGCATTTGTTATTTAAAAAAAAAAAACTCCCACAAAGAAATTCCTCCTACTGAGAGGAAAAGGCGCAGCCACAGCGGTCCCAGGGGCCCAGCTGCCCAGTCTCTCCAGCCAGGCAGAGAAGGGGACGCCCCAGGGCACGAGCGCCAGGCGGCAACTACGCTGCCCAGAACAAATGCTCAGCCCACCACCCAGATGTTGAGGAATGTGCATCAGGAGACGCGTGGCTTCCGCAGCAAAGGCTCTCAGCTGCCGAGGCAGCAGCCCCAGGCGCCATTAGCCCCTGGGGGCAGAGAGGAGCCAGACGCAGACCCCACGGTGCTGCAGGCGTCTGGACGGGTCCACCCTGCGCGCCCTCCCTGGTTTGGAAGCAGGGTTGTACCACAGTAAGGGGCTTCTGGAAAGGACGCCTGCCTTGCAGGAGCTGAGCAGACCTACAGGGCGCCTTTGCCCTGCCCACGTTCCACACCCTGCGTCTCCCCGCCAGCAGGCCTGCAGCAGGGCAGCCAACGCAGAGGGCACATGGGTCCATGGCGGCTCAGCGCCCAGCCATCAGGTGACCTCCAGGCAGGCCCACTCTGCCCCAGGCACCAGTGACTTGGGTCCCTGGGGTTCCTGACCAAGGCCAGGGTCAGCTGGCCTGACAGGCCGTTCCCTTCTGACCCCGCAGGGAGATCGGCTCGGATGAGGGCCTCTGACTTCGCCAGGAGACAGCCACAGCTGCCTGCGTTCTGCAGAGCTGGCTGTGAGGTGCTGCCTGGAGGAGGCTCAGAGTCCCGGAGTCCCTTCCTGCTGACCTTGCTGTCTTGAGGGACAACCAAGTGGGTCCCTCGGTGCACTGGGGGTGAGGTGGCCCGGCCTGCAGCCCCTCCCTCTCCTGCGGTCATCACTCAGTGCCTGCCTGTCACATCAGGCCAGCAGACGCTCACCAGCCCAAGTGTGAGCTGCACGGGGAACAGCTGCCCTAGTGGCACAGCGGCAGGGCAGGTGGCCTGGCCTGGGCAGGGACGGAGCCGTGGGCAGGCCTGCTGGAGCCTGGGGCCCGCCTGGTGGAGACCGCGACCCCCCACCTCTGAAGGCAGGCAGCCATGGGCGCGGGGGCAAGGATACAATGTAGGCAGCGTGCTTCCAGTCCCGGGGCAGGAAGGGGATGAAGATCCCGAAGGCGGCGACAGACATGACCAGGAAGATGGTCCAGCATACCACCTGGAAGGAGTGCAGGGGCGGCGACCAGCCGTTCACCCTGGACAGGGGGTGCAGGGAGGCCTTCCTTGCAGAGTTGCCCAGGTTTTCGGGGATGACCTGTCTCTGGCTCTTGCAACAGATGCCCATCTGCAAGACGGAGAAGGGCAGGGGGCTCAGGGTCCTAGACAGGGGCAGGGGACACAAGGAGACGCCCCAGCGTGGCCCAGGGCACCTTCAGCAGACAGGTCAGGGAGGTCCAGCCCAGAGAGGAATCTGCGCCAGGCCTCAGCCAGCATGGCTCTGGGAATAGCTGTGGGTGGTCCACAGGCTGAGCAACCAGAGGGCACCGCCTGCCCACCTGGCCAGGACCCCGGTCACCAGACACTATCGCGAGCTCTGGAGAAGCCTGGTCAACCACCACTCAGCCGTGGGCCCTGGGGCTCGCGGACGGACAGACGGAACCCTGAGCCACCCGGGCATCGTATCCTCAGACGTCCTCCCGCAGCCGCAGGGGAGGGGCGCCTGGGTGGGAGGAAGGAGGGCGGGTGGTCCACAGCTGCCCGCGCCACCCCCAGAGGGGCTCCTGGAACCTGGCGGCACCACAGCAGGGCACGGCCCTCTGGGGCCCTCGGGGAAGCCCTGTTGGCAGAGTGGCAGACGCTGTGTCACCAGGAAGACGTGGAGACACAGCAGAAGTCCTCCCCGAGCGAGCCGCCCTGCTCTGCGTTCCGAGTGTGGCCCGTGGACACGGCCCAGGGCCAGTCACAGGCGACAGAGGGACAGAGGCAGAAAGTGAGACCAGGCTGCGGCAGCCCCAGAAGGCAGCCCTGGGTGCTGGAGACCCAGCCCACTGTGGCCACAGAAAGCGGCTGGCCAGAGTCCCACCACCTGGAACCAGACAGTCCTGCGCGGGCCCCTCACAGATCTCAGGGCAGCAGCGGGAGGAGACGGGGCGCACATGACCGAGCCTGGGGCTGCCCGAGTCCCCGGAGAGCAGCAGGGGCAGGCCAGCGGGGAGTGCCCTGCTCTGCAGGAAGGCTGAGACCGCCCCCGTGTGCCCGGGACAGCGGGACGCCAGAGACCACCCCCGTGTGCCCGGGACAGCGGGACGCCAGAGACCACCCCCGTGTGCCAGGGACAGCGGGACGCCAGAGACCGCCCGCCCGTGTGCCCGGGACAGCGGGACGCCAGAGACCACCCCCGTGTGCCCGGGACAGCGGGACGCCAGAGACCACCCCCGTGTGCCGGGGACAGCGGGACGCCAGAGACCACCCCCGTGTGCCCGGGACAGCGGGACGCCAGAGACCACCCCCGTGTGCCCGGGACAGCGGGACGCCAGAGACCGCCCGCCCGTGTGCCCGGGACAGCGGGACGCCAGAACACAGCCCAGCTTGGGCGCAGGCAGGGCCCCTCCCAGTGCCCGAGGCCCTGGCTCCACCCCGCACTGCAGAGACAGGACTCGACCCCGAGCTGCCTCCACACCCAGGCGCGTTGAGAGCCACGCAGCTGGTCCAGCGGTGGGTAGGCGGAGGGGACGCGCCCCAGCCGGCTTGGCTCCTAAGGAGCAGCACGCTCCCTCTGCGCCTCCCTACTCTCCCAGCTACCAGGCAGGGGTGGTTCCCCGGGGGCAAGGGGAGCGGGCACGGGCCACGCCCAGAGCAGTGTGCCCACGTTCCTCTCGTGAGGTCCAGAGGCCCTCCTGCTGCTTCGGAATGTTTACAGGGGAAATGTGGGTTTCCACTTCAAATTCATATTTCTTAGGCGGTCAGAACAGTTTGGAAAAGCCAGGACCAGCCCCGGGCCACTGTGAGGGGGCCCTTCCTCATCCCACTTCAGAGTGGACGCACCACCCCGATGGGCAGAACAGGCTTGATGGAAGCAGGACCCAGTGGAGAGCACGGGCCAGTGCTGGCTGGCAGTCCCCTCGTGTGCCTGTGGGAGAGGCCAGACAGGGACAGTCCCCATGAGTACACGTGGGCCTACAGGGTGCCCGGTGCAGTGCCCGCATGTCCCTCCAACCAGGCGACCACACCTGGGCCCAGGCCTGCCAGGCGTCGACCTCCTCAAGCCCAAACTGTCCCGCCACTCCAGGTCCCAGGTGACCCTCACCAGAAAGCAAGGAGGACCAGGAGGACCAGGAGGACCAGGAGGCCTTCCCATCCCAGGGGCCAAACACCTGGGGATGAGGTGTGGGCAGAGGAGGCCCGGTCCACAGCACCCACGGGAGTCTGGGGGAGTGCTGCCCAGCGGCCAGCACCAGGGCTCCACACCGATACTGCTGGGCACAGGCACACACGCACGCTCTAGCACACACCACCTGCAACACAACACACACAGCACACAGTGACACACAGCACACACCACCTGCAACACAACACACAGTGACACACACAGCACACAGTGACACACAGAGCACACACCACCTGCAACACAACACACACAGCACACACCACCTGCAACACAACACAATAACACACACAGCACACACCACCTGCAACACAACACACACAGCACACAGTGACACACAGCACACACCACCTGCAACACAACACACACCACCTGCGACACAACACATGATGCATAATCACACACAGCACACAGCAGCACAGCTCTCCTGGCTTGGGCACCTCCTCTGCTTCCTGACCTGGCAGAGGTTACCCACCCGGCCTCCACTGCCTTCTGCCTCCCTCTCAGGCAGGCTTCTGCAAGAGCTGGGCCCTCCTTCCTTCACCATGGCGCTTTGAGGGAGGCGGGGAGGGGCGCCCTGCTGTGCCTCCTGACCTCGGGGCAGGAGCCTGCGTTTCTGGGTTTGCGGTGCGGGTCCCTTCTGTGGCCATTTTGGTTTGGCCTGGTTGTGGCCTGGATGTGAGGTGTCCCCCAAAAGCTCACACATGAGACAGTGCAGAAGGTTCAGAGGAGGGGTGACTGGGTTACAAGCACTCAGCCCAGGCAGTGGTTGATCCCTGGTTGGATGGACTGAGGGGTCACTGAAGCGGTGGGCGTGGCTGCAGGAGGCGAGCCTGGGCGGGGCTTGGGGTGTGTTTGTATCTGGAGTGGGCGCTCTCTGCCTCCTGGTCATCACGCGAGCTACTTCCCTCTGCCACGCTCATCCACCCTGACGTCCTGCCTTGCCTGGAGCCCCGAGGCATGGAGTGGCCTTCCATGAACTAGGACCTCTGAAACCGGGAGCCCTCAGACCAACCGTCCTCCTCTACAGTCGCGCCAGTCGGGTTTTTCAGCCGCAGCAGTGGAGAGCTGACTGAAGCAGGCTTCCCGTCCCCTGAGCAGCTGTGTTCTGCTCCAGGGCCGGAGCGGCCAGTGCCCCAGTCGCAGTCTGCCATGGCCACCGTGCCCAGGACCAGCCCTGGCGCCGGGGGCCTGCAGGGCCTGCCTCCCATTCCACTCCTGTGCAGCAGCCCCGGCGCTCCCCCGGTCCCCTCTGCACACCCCTCCTGCTGTCCTGCACCGCACCCGAGAACAGCCCTCCGGATGGCCCATCCCCACTGCGAGCCCTCCGTTCTCGGAGCAGTCCTGTGCCCACCCGCCCTCGGGATGCTGGCCAGCTGCGTCCCACCCGAGACCCGCTTCCTGAGCCTCACCAGACAGAAGCCTGCCAGCTCCCGGGGAACCACCACAGGCAACCTGGCCCACGCTGTGTGGCCACAGCCGAGTCCAGAGGATCGGTGTCCCCGGCCTGGGGAAGCGAGCAGCTCCTCTGTGGCAGAGTCCCTGCTGCCTGCCTGTCTGTCACACCAGGCTGAGCAGCAAAGACACGCCTCGCACTCGCGCTGGCCGACTGAGCAGTGGAGGGACCTGTCCAGGCCACACGGCAGCCACGGAACCCAAGTGCCTCATAAAGCCTCACCCAGCAACGGCGGAAGCCACCTGCGGCTGGCCGGTGGGGGCAGGGGTGTGACAGACCCAGCTCAGACTTGCTGTGGGTCCTCAGGGGTGGGGCCTCAAGCAGCTCCTCAAGACACTGCAGCCCACTTAACAGTTCCAAGCTGCCCCAGGGAGCTCGCCCCCTCCTGAGGGAAGAGCCTATGACCTGCAGCCGCGACACCACACGCGGGCTGAGGTTGGAGCCCCTTGACTGTTTACTCCAGAAGCCAAGGTGCCCGCGCTGCATGCAGAGTATTCCAGGCAGATGTGCCACCCTGAGCCGCCTGGCAGGCTGGCCTTCCAAGGTGGCCACGCGTCTGGACGGCTTGACGTGTCTCAACATGTGACACTGCATGGTTTGCTGGAGAAGGCCCTGTGTTCCCCAAGGACCAGTCATGGTGTCCTGTCCCTCTCCTCTGTGCCCTTCTCTGAGACTCGGGCCTTAAGCTCAAAAGATGTTCATTTCCTATTTGTGGGTCCAACGACTACCTGAAGGCCCCTGTGTGGACCAACGAACGTGAGCCTTTAGGGCTGGACAGGAAGGCAAATCACTTCCCTTCATTCCTTGCGCAGTGACCCTTCTGGTGCCACCTAGCATCCCAAAGAAGCCATCTGCAGACAGACCTATCTTGCCAGCCCAAAGCTGTCCGGCTGCTGCCCAAGCCCACGCTAGGTAGTGTCCACCATCTGACAGGGAACCAATGGAGTCAGGTTGTATGGGAGGCATGTAACCAAGAGCAGAGGAATCAAGGTCACTGGACAACAGGTGCAGGTGTACTTGGAAGAGAGAGGGAAGCAGGCGAGGCAAGAGGTGAGCAGTCATGGACCCTGGATCCCCAGAACCCGGGCCCTGCTCTGGACGGCCAGGCACATAGTCACCTCCCAAACACTGCTGCCGGCTCTGAGGGCTTCTCCTTTCCTCTGCTCACAGCCTGCGCGCAGGGTGGAAGTGAAGCAGGCCCAGTCCAAACCTACCTAATCCTAACCCAACCCTAACCCTACGCCATCCCTAACCCTAACCCAACATGGTCACCAGACGTGGTCACCAAGTTATGCAGCGAGTGTCACTGACAACTGCTTTCCCCGTTCTGTCTGAATACACTGAGGTAGACTCAACACCTACACACGTAACACACCTACACACGCTCCAACAGCACAACCCACACACCTGCACACGCCAACACACCTGCTAAAATCGACATGCATCTACACACATCCACACACCTGCTCAAGCCCACACGCACCTGCACACGCCCACACACCTGCTCACGCCCACATGCACCTGCACACGCCCACACGCACCTGCACATGCCGTTTCACACCCACATGCACCTCCTCACACCCACACACTAGCTCACACCCACATGCACCTGCTCATACCCACACACCTGCACATGCCCACACACCTGCTCACACCCACACACCTGCTCACACCCACATGCACCTGCACATGCCCACAACCTGCTCACACCCACACAACTGCTCACACCCACATGCAGCTGCACAAGCCCACAAGCCTGCTCACACCCACACACCTGCTCACACCCACACATCGGCTCACACCCACATGCACCTGCACACACCTGCTCACACCCACACACCTGCTCCACCCACATATGCCCACACACCTGCACACACTCTCACATGCCCACACCTACACAACTACTCACAGATGGCACTGCACACACTATTGCACACTCCTGCACCTGGCATACCCACAAGAGCTGCACACATCCACACACCTGCTCACACCCACACACTCCTCACAACAGCAAACCCACACAACTGACACCTTCACATGCCCACACACCTACAAACACCTGCACACACTCACTCCTGCTCACACCCACACCTGACATGCCAACACACCTGCACACGCCCACACCTGCACATGCCAACACACCTGCACACACTCACAAATGCCTTCACCCACACACCTATTCACAGATAGCACTGCACACACTACTGCACACTCCAGCACCTGGTATAGCCACAACAGTTGCACACGCCCACACACCTGCAGACGCACCCACATGCACCTGCACACACTCATGCACTGGCAGACACTTGCACCCACATGCACCTGCACACACTCATGTGCCTGCACATGCCTACACACCTGCACACTCATGCACCTGCATACACCTGCACACACCCACACCCCTGCACAGACACTTGCACCCACATGGACCTGCACACGCCTACCCACCTGCACACTCATGCACCTGCACACACCTGCAGACACTTGCGCCCACATGAACCTGCACACACTCAATGCACCCACACACCTGCACAAGATGCACCTGCCTTCCCTGTGGTACACACTTCTTATACCTGCACACTTGCTCGCAGACACCCCAAATCCACAATGGCACATGCTCTCTGATAGCCAAAGGCAACTGTGCTTCTCCTGGGCTCCGGGTATGGAGGGCCCTGCAGGAACTGCACAGCAAAGAGAGGGTGCTGCTCTACCTCCCTGGCTGGGGAGCCGGCGCTCAGCGGGATGCAGCAGCCAGTCACAGGGAGACTCGGCCACACACCAGAAGATGGGCCCCTGCCTCAGTTTCCCCATCTGCAACAAATTCCTGGGGTCCCTTAGGGAGTGGGTGACAAGGTCACGGGTTCCACAGACCTCAGGGTGGCCGGTGGTTCAGAGGTGCTGAGGCAGGGTGAGGGCTGGCCCTGCACAGGCCCTGTCCTATGGACAGCAGGTCCTACAGCCCTTTCCTCTTCTATGAGACCCACACGCAGCCTTGGCCTGCGGTGCAGCTATGGGCACATGACTGGCAGCCAGTGGTCACTGCAGAAGCTGAGGGTGAGGCTGGTGGCCGCATTCCAAGCCCAGCAGGCTAGTGTGGTGGCCACTGTAACCCCGGCCCTTGTCCCAGCCCTGAGGAGCAGTGGCCACCTCAACAGCAGCTACCTTGAGGCCACGGGAGGTTTGGGGCCACAGCGAGGGGCTGGGCAGCACCAGCAGCCACATGCCACCCTCCACAGCAGCTCCTTTGAGGCCCAGGAGCCTGGCCACAGGCCCACACAAGCAGGAAGCAGAGGCCCCCGAGTTGGCCGGAAACCCCATCGGGGATGACCCCATGCTGCAGACTGTGCCTGCCCAGGGCCCTCTGATCACAGCAGGACCCAGCCAGCCAGGCTGGAGCTGGGCGGTGCCTGGGATGTGGGCGTGGCCATGGCAGGGTGTCCCTGGTCCCCCAGAAGTCCCGCTGTTCCTGGACAGATGGGCATGGGGCTTCTGAGGGCCATAACATTCAGGAGCCCAAGGGAGGAGGTAGCCATGCAGGCCATGAGCACGTCCAGCGCCACAGCTGTGGACTGATGTGGTCAGCAGCAGCTCTACGCTGGGAATTCTACTGCAGTAAGGGTGAGGGCTGCGAGCGGGAGGGTCAAGGTGGTTGGGTGCTGGCTGTTGGGGAGCCGGGGGCCCCACTCCACCTGTGGCTTGGGTTGGGCTGAGGGGGCACCAGCTCAGCCTGGGGGCCTCCAGGTACTGCCCAGGTGCCCCAACCAGGTCACGTGTGCCAACTGCAGGACTCAGGGCTGCACACCCGGATGCCCAGGGAGGGTCCCCGCCCCGTGAGGTCACGCTGCGGCACACCACGGGACACCACGGGACACCACAGGGTCCAGCCCGAGGGCTGAGGGGAGCACTCAGCAGGACTCCCACCTGAGGCTGCGGGCGCCGCCCCACCTCTGCCAGTCTTCCTGTGGCAGCCATGTCAATGCAGGGACGGGGCTGTGGGGGCACCGGGCAGGGGACAGCCTGGGGCAGGCGGCAGTGCGGAGGCGGGGGAGCAGGCTGAGGAGTGCTGCGTGGCTGTGGGCTGGTGTTCTGCCCACCAGGAGGGCACGCCCTTGGTCCCGGGGCACTTCAGGGTCGCTCTCCCTGGAAGCCACGGGGGCCGTGTGTGTTCCTGGGCACTGTGCACTGCCCACAGGCCTCTCCAGCCACAGTCCTGCTCCCCAGGACCCAGCGTCCTCTGTGCCCAGTCCCTGGAGCCGACAGAGGCCCACAAGGGGCCAGGCCCAGCAGAGGGCCCCCAGCAGGGTGGGTCTCCTCCTTGGCATCCTAGAAGTCTCTTTATTGGGTTTGTATGCAGCACTCTGCAATCGAATAGCCTCCAGGAAAGGCCCATTCCGGACATCCCCTGGCTGACCTTCCTGCCCCCGGACAGCTCGCCCTCCCCCGGGCTGCACTGCTCAGGTCCAGATATCACACGGCGGGGTCCAGCTGCCTCGCCTGGCGACCCTGCACGGCCCTCGGGGTGCAGGGGTGGGCTCGCCAGGCGTGCAGGTGGGGCAGGCCCCTCAGCTCAGCACCCGCTGCAAACCCCGGTGCCCGTGGCCACTCGGGACCCTCAGGGCCGCGCCAGGTGCTGCCGGGGCTCTGCCAACCGACTGATGGCACAGAGGGGCGTCCTGCCCCAGCCACCCCTGCACGTGAAGGGGACGAGATCGACGCCTGTCTCACGGCAGGAATGCAGATGCAGATGGCACGGAGCCAGACCCTGGGGCCGCCGGCAGCTAGTTCTTCACGGACGCCGCGGGCTCCGGAGACTGCAGGAACTCGTAAGGGTCGTGCGCCGCGTCCGGCGGCTCCCCGACGCTGAGGTGGGGACTGCCTGCAGGGGTGAGAGCACAGGGTCCACATGCCAAGGGAGCCCGCCTGCTGCAGGACTGCCGTCTGCCTGCTGGCTCCTGGGCATGGCGCCGCTGGCAGCCTGATCGCGAGGTGGACGGGACTGGACGTGCTGCTGTTCCTCAGTCAGCCCTGGGAGGCCGACACGCTCTCTGCCCACAGACGCTCAGCATCACGCGGGAGCCAAGAGGAGCAGCATGGGTGGGGTGCTGCCCACGGGGGAGGCTGGCCCAGCACAGTGAGGCCTGAGTGTCAGAGGAGACAGACGTGCCCGCGCCAGCCACGTCCTCTGCAAGGACACCCCACCCAGAGGGCGCCAGGGTCCGCCCAACAGAAGGGCGACCTGGGTCCACAGGAACAGCACCGTGGCCAATGGTGGAGGACACAGGGACCAGCCGCACCCGCCCGGCAGTGCCGTGCACCCCTCTCAGCTCTGCACGGGAGGAGCATCCACAGGGCTGGCCACCTACCTGGGGGGTGCGGCTCCCTCTCGGAGGCGTTGGACAGGGAGCTGAGGTTGGAGGAGGGCCGGGAGCCGCCCCGCTCCGCCTGCGCCTCCTGCAGGTCCTGCAGCAGCTTTGCCGCCTCGTCCAGGGTCAGGTGGCTGCCATCACGCTCCAGCTCCTTCTGCACCTTCCCTGAGTGTGGGACGGCGGGACGCCCTTGCTCAGCTGGGCCGCAGTTGGCCCACAGGAGCAGGACGCGGTCAGGCTGCAGAGGCCGGGCAGCTCCCCACAGGGCATCCAGCAGAGGACACTGCCCAGCTCCCTGTGGGCCAGGCACATGGCCCACACCAAGGACAGGAGTGCTGGGCTGCTGCGTGGACCACAGAAAGGTCAGCAGGCACACCGGGGCTGGAGAGGGCACCACTGGCCAGGGAAGAAAGCCCGGGCCCACTGCAGGGCGCACCAGGACCCCATGCAGGTCTGAGACGGCCTGCGTCCCGTGGCCAGGCCTGAAGGGGCCTCCTCTGCCCGAGGAGACACGTGCTGCAAGCGGGCGGCACTGGCGCCTCTGACACGCAGGCCACAGGAAGCTGTGTGCCCGTGAGCCTCTGTGGGACCCCAGACGCAGGAGGACGCCTGGACCTGCCCACCCGGGCTGCGAGGGAAAGCAGCCGCTCCGGCAGGCGTGGGGATAGGGTCCCGGGAGGCAGGGACAGCCTCAGCGTGCCCATAGTTCCCACTGCAGCCAGAGGTGGCACCCAAGGTCCAGGCAGGCCAGGGGAGTCCAGGGCAGTGCCAGGACAGCAGGGCCCACACTCCGCAGCACCAGCCAGGCCAACCTCGGGGCCAGTGGCAGAAGCCGCCCTCCCCAGGAGCCAGAGGAGCTGCCCGAGGGGCTCAGGAGAGCCCCACTGGCCGCCCATGCGGCCCCCTGACACCAGGGCGTGGGAGCATCAGCCCAGGGCCACAGTGGACACCAGTGGGGTCTCCGTCCAGCGCAGGCCTGACGTGGCCCTGGAGCCGCAGTGGACTCCACAGCTCAGGGCCCATCCTCAGCACTGACCCAGGCCCCCTGGCAGACCCGGCTGTGCTGCTGCCAACCAGAGTGCCCCTGGGGGCAGGGCGCCCGGGCCCCATCCTGCCTCTGTACCACAGGGGCGGCCACCAAGAGGCCCCTGGGACATGCCCAGCACAACTCACCCAGAGAGCTGAGCACGGACACGTCCAGAGAGGCCTCAGAGTACGACTTCACCGACATGAAGTCCAAGACAGAGCTGCTGTCCCCCAGGGGGTCCCCCGCCTGTGGAGGGGAGGCCCACGCTCACCTGAGGCACCCTGCACGCCAGGGCCAAGGTCAGCATGGTCATGCCCCTTCTGGGATGCCAAGGGACAGTCTGGCTCTGGAGCTGCAGTGGAGGAACTCTGGGCTGCAGCACACAGGGGACACACAAGTCCACGCCCAGGGACAACCGCCAGACGGCCCAATGACCGCCACCACTCAGAGCCAGCGACCCACCTTCCAGGGACCAGAAGCAGGCTGGGGCGCATCCCGGGTCCTGTGGCCGCCCCCAGCCAAGGGCTCCTGGGGAGAGCCCGTGCCAGCCAGGGCACAGCCGGCCCCTGGGGAGAGCCCGTGCCAGCCAGCGCACAGCCGGCCCCTGGGGAGAGCCCGTGCCAGCCAGTGTACAGCCGGCCCCTGCTGCCCAGCTGCTGCCCTCACACCCAGGCCAAGGGGACCCCAGGCCCAACCCACAGCCTTCAGCCTGCGGTGCGAGCCTCCGCTGGGGTCCGGCTGGCCGTGGCAGGCTCTGCAGCGAGGGCCCACGGCACCAGCCCCTGGAGAGCTGCAGAGGCACCAGGGAGCCTCGCCCGCTCTAGACGCAGCAGTCTGCTCAGAAACCCTGGGTGCTGGACCTGGAAGGTGCGCCTGGCCTCAGTCTCCCCTGGAGCCACCAGTGCGCCCAGACCGTCCTCAGAGAGGACCTGCCGAGAGTGGCCGGTGCTGTCCTGCGGGCCCGGGGGCCACGCCAGCACCGCCACACGAACCCCATCAGCTCCCATGCGCTCGAGAAACCCACCTTCACTTCGTCCGGGGGTCTTGGGGGAGCGTTTCTCCTCTGCAAAGGAAGAAGCGGACACAGGTTTTTCCAAGGCTGCCGTCCACACAGCGAGGGCCGCACTGCCCTGGAGCTCCGACCACCAGCCTCAAGCCATCCTGTGCGAGCCGGGGTCTCGCAGGGCTCAGCTGGCGGCGGAGGCGGCCCCTGCGGCCCCTGCACCCCTGCCCGCCGAGCCCGGTGCTGGTGCTGGGGGGGGTGCCTGCAGGGTGGGTGACGCGGAGCAGAGGTCCCAAGGCTGAGCCTGCAGCCAAGGACACTTAAAACCAGCCAGGGACAAGCAGCCACGCAGGCTGGGCGGTCTGCCCGAGACACCGGGTGCCAGTGGGTATGCGCATGGGAGGGGCAGGGCCGGGCCTGTGCGTCCCCGTCCGCTGTCCAGTGCTTGTGCAGGAGGTTCCCTTGAGATCCTCCTGGTCTTGCACACGTTCTTCAGACACAGTCATTCAGAGTGTGTGTCCACGCCTGTCACAAACGCTCCTGAGGGTCGGTCCTGTTCTTTTGGTTTTGGGGGTCTCAGAAGCAACGCCCTCCCTGCTGGGCGCCCACCTGCAGCAGTGCCACCTGCTAAGGGGCTGGTCTCCCACCAGAGGGACCCGCAGCCCGAGGACTGTGACCAGGCAGGACGCAGGGCTGATGGAGTCCGCAGGACCTGCATGGCAGGTGACCCGGCAGGCCCAGGAAGCCCTCCTTGGGGCCAGGGCCCAGATGCCCTTGGAGTCCAGGGTGCAGGCACATCCCAACGCCACCCACGCCACCAGAGCAGCTGAGCAGTGCCACTGCATGCCCGACTGACCAAGCTCCCCGCCTGACGTTCTGCCAAGAGGAGAGCCAGCACTCCCCAGGAAGGCGGCAGAAGCCACCGGCTCTGGGGACAGGATGGGGGCCAGCACCACCCACTGCCAGGACGTCTCGCAGCCACGTCACTCTCAGAATGTGTGGAAAACACTTTTATCCTAACGTGAGCTCCACGTGAAATGACCCATGAGGACTGGAGTGGTTAGTGGTCACGTGCTTGCCTAGCAGTTCCTGGGTTCCATCCCCGGCCCCCAAACGAGGGTCCACGTAGAATCTTCCGTACCCTCTTGCGACCCTCTCTGGGTTCTAGAGTGCGGCTGAGACAGGCCACAGCTACACCCAGACTAGCCGCAGGCACACCTCCGGGCAGCCACGTGTGGCTAGTCGCCCAGACTATGGGCATCCTGTGTCCAGCCAGCACTGCTGTGGTGGCTGATGGCCCTCCTCCAGGAGCTTGTGGTGCATCACAGGCACAGCGAGAGAGCGAGACGGGAAGGAGAACTGGCTGGAGTCCACGAGACCACGAGACCACCCAACCTCGGAAGCCTCGCAGGCTGGGCAACCAGAAAGGTTTGGTGAACTTGAACTTGAAGCCATAGCAACAGAAAGTAGTCAGAGCAAAACCGACAACACACCCACACAAAAACCCAGAGGGAAGGAAGTGTGAGCAGCAGCAGAGCTAACCCCAGGCATCCGAGTCGGGCCACGACCCCAGGAGAAGGGCCAGAGGCACCAGCGGGAAGCGCCAGGGAGCAGGCAGCGTCCAACACACAGGCACCGGCTGGCGCGGCAGGCCCGCAGGAGAAGCAGATGGTGGGCGGCACCAGGCAGCCTGCAGCCAGAGGGGCCGGCCGGGAGATGCCCGCTGTACCCGTCCTCCTACTTTACAAGGCACGGGAGCCCTGGCCCGGGCAGCTGGGCAAGCTCCAGGAGCTGCCGCCCGCAGACCCCAAGCTGGAGAAAAACACTCAGCGAACAAAACCCTACGCAGCCCAGGAGGCCCGGCGGGTGTCAGAGACAAGGCCAGGGCGAGACGGACGCCGGCTGCGGGGCGCCCGTGCTGTGAGAGCAGCGCAGGGCGCTCCAGGGCAGGGCCAGGAGCCTGTGTCCTCGGGGGAGCCCTCCCAGGCCAGAGCACACTGTCGCCCCCGGACCAGCAGGCAGGGCGCAGCCCACCTGCTTCAGCTGGAAGAGTACCCTCGAGTGGTCTCCGCCGGTGATCTGGTCCAGAAGGTCGTCCACCATCCTCCTGCTGTAGCTCCCAGCATCCTTCACGAACTCCTGCAGGCTGAAGGGCTGGGTGACACCTGGGGGAAAGGCCCCAAGCGCCCCCAGAGCTGACCGTCCTCCAGGGCTGTCCACGGGGCCGCGACACGGGAGCACCTGACGGTGTCCACTGGATTCTCGAAGTGGCTGAAAGACACCAGGGGCAGACCAAGCGGGGGAGTGGAAGCCATGGGAACAGCCACAGGCAGCTCAGCCTGGAGGAGGCCCACGCACACAGGTTGGGGTAAGAGCAAAGCCAGCCAGAGGGGCACGGGACACAGCCTGTGGCCACGCTCGGTCACCAACTGCTGCCAGGCTGAAGTCTGGGTCGTAAGGAGTGCACCAGCTTGAAAAGACAAGATTTAAGAGGTGGGCAGCAGGCCACAGCCAGAGGCCAGGAAAAGACAACAGCAACACAGACCCCAGGGCCGTCCCAGAGACCAGAGGAGGGCTGTCTGCCCGAGCCAACCAGCACACAGGGAGCAAGGACAGGGACAGGGCTCCATCCAGAAGTAGGCCTCCCCTCAACACGGGCCCTCCACCAGAAGACAGCCTCCACGAGAACAGCAGGACAAGGACCTGAGGAGGACAGGCCTCCGGGTCAGGCCACCATGGGGCAACCCTGCAGCCATGTCCTGCACCCTCTGGGGCGGCTCGCTTGGAGTCAGGTGGAGCGGGGCCAGCTCTCCCTGAGGCAGTCGGGTCATGTCCTGGGACAGCTGGGCAGACCCTCGGGGACACGCCACACAGTTGGCAGGCACGGCGTCCCTGGCAGAATCTGGGCACAGGAGGAGCTGGGGCCTCCTGCCCGGCACAGGGAGCAGCCCTTCCCCTTGCCCGTTTTCAGGGTCACTTCTTTTCCGGCCATAAGGCCAGGTTCAGTGTCCATCAGCCTCCCCAATGCTAAACGGCCCGCTTCCTGGAGGCCGTGAACGTTGCTGAGGTCCCACTGGGGTGAACGCTCACGTCTGGCCACAGAGAACACAGACCCGAGGAAGCTGCACAGAAGCCCGGTGGCTTCGGTTGCGCTCTGCCCGTCTCTGCCTGGGCTCCTCAGTCGAGGCCTGCCTGGCACCTCGGACCACAACTGTTGAGGAGGGCCTCCGGTGAGGTGCTGAAGGTGAAGCAGGTCAGGGGGCTGACCCAGACGGCTGGCGTCCTACACGGAGACCAGGACACAGGTGTGCAGAGGACACTGGGACGAGACCGGCTTCTAGACCTCAGGCCTCAACCTCCAGCCCTGGCCTCCAGCTGCCAGAGTGGCCATGCAGCAGTGAGGCAGGGTCCCAAGCAAGTGGTCCCCACCCAGCCAGCCGGGTCCCCCTCCCCGTCAGAACAGGTCCTCTCTGGGATGGTCTGCGGAGGGCTGGGGCACTGCTGAGGGTAAGGGGAGCCCGCCACGCCTACCTCAGTGCACACTGCACACCCGTCTCATCCCCATAGGCCGAGTACAGCAGCTCCGTCTCATCCGACTTTAAGTCGCCAAATACAGAGTTATTCTGCATGGAGAGCGCGGTGCTGGCACTGGAGAGGAACGTGACTGCAGAGGGGACAGCAGTGGCATCAGAGCCAGCCCGCGGCACCTCGGGGTCTCCTGGTGGCAACCGTCCCCAGGCCCGCGTGAGCCTCCCTGGGCCGGCTCACCCCCACGAGGTCTCTGCCCAGACGCCAGCCCCTTCCCGCCATGTGGCCATCAGAACAGCCCTGGACACGGGAAGTCCCTGCAGCTGAGGACTGCACTGAAGGAGGCACGAGCAACGTCTGCTGTGCGGGGCGGGGGCAGGCGGCAGCTGCTCAGCACAGCCAGCGCCCAGGGCCCAAGCACAGGGGGCCTGGACGTGGAGCTGGACAAGGGCACTGCAGAAGGCCACCGTGAGGGCAAGGGGACACCGTGGGGCTGCGGGTGGGAGTTCTCCCTGGGGAGACCGGGCTGAGCCCAGGGCCCTGCAGACAGCACAGGCCCCAGGAGTGGGAGGCAGACAGGGACGTACCCTGACCCCAGAAAGGCCGCTTCTGAAAAACCACGGGGCAGAAACACTAGGAAACCCCACACCTGCGGCTGCAGACCACGGAGCTCGCCGCACACTGCTGAAACACCCGTGCACCTAAACAGGGACGCCGACCTCACCCGGCGAGAACAGGCAGCCGGCTGCGCACCTTTGCTTCTTCTTTCGTCCTTGAAGCCCAGCGTCGTGAAGCCCGGGAGCAGCTTGCTGGAGAGCGAGCTCAGGTCCACAGGGTGCGTCTCCTCTTCTGCGGGAAGACGAGACCTGTGGGCAAGTGCCCAGAACCTGTGGCCGCGGTGAGAGGGCTCACAGTGGCCCCGGGTTCTCAGCTGCGTCTCGGGTCCGCCTCTCCAGCCACCCCCAGGCAACGCCATCGGCGTCTTGGGCCCCTTGGGCTTTGGACGTTCCTGTGCCCAGGCAGGGCCTCGCCCACCTGCCGACAACCCGCCACTGCTCGCTGCCAGCGGCACGTCTGCTGGGTCACCTCACTCACGCCACGCCGCGGCTCCGCACAAATCCCTGCATTTCCCATAGCAACCTGTCCTGGGGCGGTCTGACCTGAGTACTGACCGCCTCACCTGTTCCTAGAGGACACTGCGTTCACTTGGCTAAGCTGTTCACTCGGATCGAGGCGACTCCTGCACACGCAGGGGAACACTGGCCAACCGCAGTGCCGCCAGGGCATGGGCAGCTGGCAGGCCATGGGCAGCTGGGCCGGCGTGCCACATGCCAGTCTCCCCACGAGCAGTGGGTGTCCCTGCCCAGTGAGCCAGGTGGGGGCAGAGGCTCACTTTCTGCTTTCTGGGGCCAGTGCGCCTACAGGCGGGGCCCAGTCCTCCCACCCTGCCATGACCAGCCCTGCGCTTCTCTGCTGAAGCTGGGCAGGCAAGCCCTGGTGACACTGCCGGAGACAGCCTCCAGCAGGCTGCCACCACCCAGAGTCCCCACCGCAGGTCCGACTGGCCCTCCTGCACGTGTGGTGCCCAGGGTGTGTGTGGGGCGAAAAGCCGGGCAGCTGTGCCGTCCCTTCAGCAGGGACATGTGACCCAGCGACATGGGCTTTGTATCACTGAGCCTGCACAGGGGTCAAGGGGCAGAGGTTAGACCCTGGGTGAGACACCCACCATCGGCATCTGGCTCAGCTGCATTCACCACGCTGTAGAGCAGGCTCCCGTCTCCAAGCTTCTTCAGGTAGCCCATCTGCAAGGAAGCAGCACCTGAGCGTGCCCTGGGACGGCACCCCACAACAGAGCCCAGGTGGGCTTGGCCTGGGTGAACCCCAGTCGCAGCGACCAGCTCCTCCAGGAGCCAGGGCCAGAGGTGCCCTCCACAGGTCCCTGGGGCAAAGCACTCACGGCCATGCAGAGCTTCCCGGGCCCTTCAGAAGCGGCCCTCCTGAAACAGACACCTTTGCTCTGAGCAGATGTTAACGTTCATAGGTCTGAACTAAGCGGGGCCAAGCCAGCTTGTTGGCAAGGCCCCCATCTGGAGGGCCTGGGCTACCTCGAGGCCAGAGGGCACACAGCTCCATTAGAACCCACCACTGAGCATCCAACCCCGTCGAGGGTCACCCAGAAGACCCAAGAGGTAGCGCTGGGTGCTGGTGTGGGGCAGGCAGGGGGTGGAGAGCAGGCACAACAGGGTCCTAACCGAGGGCTCTGTTGAGGACAGCAGGAGCTGGCTTCACCATGTGGTCAGAGGGAAGCGGCCTCTGTGTGGGGTGGACTCGGAGGTTTCAGTCAAGGGAGTGGCTGAGTAGAGGCCAACGCGGGGGCATGCAGATCTATCAGGAGCCCCATGGCCACGTGTCTCCACTCTGCCGGAGGCTTCACCCAGCACCTGGTGCCCCACATGCACGCAAACCTGCCTGGCCAACAGGACTGAGTCTGGCCACATGGGCAACCCTGACTCTTGAGGTCCCCGAGCCGCCACAGGTGTGACCATATCACCTCCTGTTTCTGTCTTTTTTGGTGCTGGGGGCTGAACCCAGGGGCGCTCGAGGACTGAGCTACATCCCAGCCTGTTGCTTTTCACACTGAGACAGGGTCTTGCTAAGTTGCTGAGGATCTCTAAGTTCTCAGGCTGGCCTTGACTGGCCATCCTGCCCCAGTTTCTCAGTCACCGAGTCTCAGGTGTGCGCTGCACCCGTGTGCTTAACCTCCTCACATACGACCTGTGTGCGTCTGGGACTTGCTATGGCAACCAGTGGCAGGTCTTCACAAAGACCAGGCGAGGCGTGGCAGACCTGGGCGCAGGTGGGCAGAGCAGGGGCGTGGCACCGCACGCTCCCACTGGGGTCACGGGGCTCGGGAGCGGCTCCTGCTCCAGCCCGTGCACGTGCAGGGCCAGCTCACAGGCAGACAAGGAGTACCGCCGGGCACCAGGCAGTGAGGGTGCGTGCTGGTTACTGGCCCAAGCAGACACAGCCAGCAGGGCCAAGGAGCTGGCTTGGCCCAACCTGGACCCTCCCCAGGGCGAAGGCAGGGCTGCGACCCCGGAGTCGGGCCCCACAGGGCCCCAGCGGAAACCTCCAGATTCTGCGGGCTGTGCCTGGGCCGAGTGGCCAGGTGGGGGGCCCTGGGCGCTACCTTGCCGCCCGGGAGGAGCCGGCTGATCCTGTCCCGGGCCTCGTCGGCCGCGTGCTCCACCAGGGCCAGCACGTGCTCCTCTGCGGTGCTGTCCGTCAGGCTGCAGGCATTCCCTTCAGGCTCGAACACGCAGCTGCGAGGCAGGGACACCAGGCGTCAGTCCTGCGCCCAGGCGTGCCTCCCGGTCTACCCAAAGCAGTAGTGGCAGGTGCAGGCCAGCAGGTGGGGCCCCTGCTCCCAGTCCGGCTGAAGGAGAGCTCCCGAAACCCCAAGGAGGGAGGGACAGAAATGACAGCGTTCTCCTCCAAGGCGCCTGGGAGCCACACCAGCCCAGGGGGTGAGTGCTGCGCGGGGGCAGACCTGGGTGCTGTGGCCAGCAGGTCGGGGCCCAGTGCAGTGTGGCCGGGCTCCTGTGGAGGGTGTGCGGCCATGCGGCCACGAGGCGTGGCGCAGCATGCAGAGCGGCCTGCCCCCTGCAGAAGGTGGAAGCAGGTGCAAGGGCCCTGCCCTGTGCCAGCAAGGGTCCAAACAGCTAAGGGACACTTGCAGCAGGGGCAGGTCCTGCGTGAGGGTGTCCCGCCCAGTCACTGCCACACAGCACCTGGACACCCAGCTCGGGAAGGATGGAGAGCCACAGTGCAGGGCTGACTTTTAGGCATGGCCTGCGACAGCTGCCCGTGCCAGTGAGCGTCTGCACGAGGCCTGGGATCTGGACATTCCGAGACTTTCTGCAGGTCTGAGGCCAGGTGCCTGTGAGGCCACTGGTGCCCCGCAGGGGGTCGGCAGAGGCACTGCAGTGTGCCTGCATGCGGAAACGCACCCTCCCGTCCTCTCCACCTGTGACCCAGGCCACTGCGGGAGGCACGCAGCACAGATGTGTGGCCCCGTCACTCTCAAAGCAGAGCCACAAGGTCACAGGCCAGATGTGCCTTGGGGAGGAGACAGTGGAGGGCCACGGCTCACTGGGACTCTCACAAGCTGCTGCGGGGACTGCACTGGCCAGCCTCCATGCTCAGCCTCCCTGAGACCAACGGCACCAAGGGGAGTGTCCCCTGGAGGACCTCCAGACAGCCTGCAGTGCCCACCTGCTTCCTGACCACCAGGCTGTGTCGCCACCCACAGCAACAATTGCGCGGGTATTTATCGGAGGTGGACGGAAAATAAACTGCTTCTATTCTTGTGCTGCTTCCTTGCTTGTTTGCTTATTCTCTAGCCCACAGAAGAAAAGAAGCTTGCTTGATTTTAGAGGAAGAGAAGCTTTGAGAGAAAGATAGGTTTTGCTTATAGAAAGAGAGACTTTGCTTTAGAGGAAGTTTTAGAGGAAGACAGGCTCCTACGCTTATCAGAGATCGATTTCTTCTTAGAGTTCTGCTAGCTGCTCCTTAGAGGTGCGTCCTGCATCCTGTGGACTAGGTGCTATCTATCTGTGATCTACGACCTGGAGGTGTGTTCTCAGTCCCCCGCTCTATGATCTGCCTTCTGCCACTGCCTGCTGCTATCTGCTGCATCTTTCTTCTCTCTGCTAGCTGCTTCTTCTTTCTGCTTCTATTTACTGCTGCTTCTTCTCTCTGCTAGCTGCTTCTCCTCTCTGCTAGCTGCTTCCCTGCTATCTGTCTACTGCCCGCTTATATTCCCTCCAGGAGGCGGAGGGCGGGGCCACGCCAGTTGAGATCAGGCGAGGAGCCAGCTGCCCAATCACGGCAAGGTCAAAACGAGCAGGCCCAAGCAGGCGCGCTCGGGAACACCTGTGCACAGCGCTGTGTGCGTGGACTAAACTGAATACGGCCAATGACACATCACCTGAGTGTGCTTACGTTAATTAACCTCCTTACTGCCTATGTGACCAAAACAACCTCCGGCTGGCCGCCAGGCGCCATCCTGGTGCAGCCCACATGGCATAGCCCTCAACAAGGCTGCGTTCCCTTGGCATCTATGAGGCCATGGAGGAGGCTCGGGGGGGTCATCAGTGCTGGTGTCCAGAGCAGGCCCCTTAGCCTCCCGTGCTCAGGACAGGCACGGCAGAGGCCATCAGAAAGGGCCTGCCAAGGGGACACACCAGGAGTGACCAAGGAACGCCACCAGCAGCACCGGCAGCCAGGCACTGTGATGACCAGCTGGCGCAGGTGCTGCAGGCCTGGCCAGAGGGCCCCACGCACACTTGGGCCAGCGCCAGACGGCCAGCCTCAACTGGCCTGCTGCCTCCTGAGTCCACAGAGGCAGGCGTTGCTGTGATGGTAGGACTGTGGACAGTGTGTGTGGGGTGACCACAGCACACCACAGAGGTGCCCTGAGACCCGGGTCTGCAGACTCTGAGCCGAGGCCAAGGCCACGGCCACCCGCACAGGGCCCCTCATCCTCCTTGAGCTCCAGGCCAGCAGGGAAGGCCCTGGGGTCATGCAGCGTCCGCCCAGTGCCCGGCAGAACCCGAAGGCTTGGAGCAGCTGCCTCCCTCCAAAAGCTCCTGCCATGGTCTCCGTCTGGCCACCGACGGCCTCTCTGCTCTCGTGGTGCCCACCCACGGAGCCTCACCTGATGACTTCTCTACTCGGCTTTTTGGACTTCTTGGCAGTTTCTACTTGCACAGGCACAGCCTCAGGAACGGGCTCCTCAACGGCCGCGTCCTCACTGCCCAAGAGAGCTGCCTGCTGAGAGAAATCCATGTCCTGCATAAACGACATGCTGCGCTTCAAAGCTAACAGCCGCTCCTAGAATCAGAAAGGAGAGCGTGGACTGTACCTCTCCCTCACAGCCAGGGGGCCGTGACAATGGGATGGGATGGCGCCCCGCCTCACCTGGCCCGCGGCTAGCTCCCAGCGCCAGCAGACGCGTGCTCGGCACCAAGGGATGCGGCCCAGAGCCCAGGGGGTGACAAGGACCAACCCGTGGCCCCCGCAGGCAGGGAGGCACAGCGGGCAGCCCTGGGAAGCCTCTCGGCACGCCGAGGGCAAGGCCCGTCCTGCGTGGGTTCAGCACCCGGCCAGGTGCGTGCCCATGGGCAGCACTCCAGGGTCCACGCCAGCCCAGGGCCTCCCACCCCCTCAGGAGCCCTCAGAGCTGCGCGGCGTGGGTGAGGGAGCCCAGCAGAGGCGCGGGGCAGGGTGGCGGGCGAGGCAGATGGATGGTGTCGTTCGCCGTGCGTGCTGCACGGAAGCCACGGCGGCCTGGCCCAGCCGCGGTGCGGGCCCCTTACTTTGCTCATCATCTTAAAGCCCGCGTGCAGGATCTTCTTCGCCAGCTTGTAGTACACCGTGTCGGGCCGGTTGTAGGTCATGGCGTTGTCGCACATCAGCTTGAAGTCTGCCTGGAGAGAGGCAGCGGGTCAGGGGCTCGTTGGGCTGAGGCACCACCACATGGACAAGGAGCCCGGGGGAGGGCGGGCGACCAGTGCGAGTCCAGTCCGCTCCACTCTGAGCCAGACGACCTTCTTCAGGGCTCAGCACGCTGTGCATCTGTCGTGGGCCTGTGCGTGCCTGAGAGGTTCCCGCCTGTGACCGCCCTGGGCAGCTGCAGAGCTTCCCTCTCCCAGCCCGCCTCTCCCTGCAGCAGGGATCTGGAGGGAGTCAGGACCTGCAGCAACAAGTCTGGTTCTTCTGGGGAACTGGGGACAAGGTGAGGCTGGGCACCATGGTTCTTTCGTGCTGGGGTCTCTCCAAGCAGAGACTGGAAATGCCATCTACAGCTGGTTGCCCAGGACTATCAGGAAGACTCCCCAGACCAGGAAGCCTCGCTAAGCAGCTCCAACATCTGGAAACGCTGGCACTCCCGTCACTCAGATCCCTTGGCACCTGTCTCCCTCAGTGAGGGGCACTGGAGCCACCCTGCTGGTGGAAAGCATGCCACCTGTGCCTCGACAGAGTCGTCCTGAAACTGCTGCCGGCACTACACCAGTATCCCCAGGGAGGTGAGGCCATGTAGCCCGTGCACCTCTGGGCCAACAGCGCCAGAGGACACGTGACGGAGTGCTGCCACCTCGTGGCTCTGTCACTCAGCAAGCGACTCATAGATCACAGCTGGGACGGGGGAGGGGGGGTGGGGGGCACGTGGGAGGACCTGGGGAGGGCAGTGGTTCACGCCTGCCCCTGGTCTTGCCGGTCTCTCCCAGGAAGGTCCTCCGGCCCACCCTCCCTGCACTGCCATGGTGAGTCACCAAGCCAGCCACCTCTGCGACTCTCCAGAGCCACCACCTCAGGTGCAGCCAGCACCAGCATGACCTGCTTTCCTCCTGCCCATGCCAGGAGCAAGTTCTGACTCACAAGGAGTGAAGAGCACAGCGTTCAGGAGACACAGGCATTCCCAAATAATAGAACCAAACATCCAGTTAGCACAGGACAAAACTGGAATTAAGGAAATCACGCTTCTCCTGACACCCAGTTGGCCAGGCCACCAGACACATCACGACCTGCAGGGACAAGCCCTATCTGCACCGTACAATAACTTGAGGTCTCCAACGCCCGCAGCATGCAGCTCAGCTTCCAGACCAACGAGGGAAGGCCTACAGCCAACCCACTTCCTTCCTGCTGGCTGTGGACCCCCAGGACCCTGCCTGTGGACACATCCAGCTGCAACGAGCTGAGGCAAGCAACAGGTTTGCAGGACACACACAGAGCTATGCTACATCCAGAAAGTAACATCGACTTACCTTAAACTCTGTGACTGACTTGTATTCATTGGCTACAATCTTGTCTTTCATTGTGCCGAAGTCCATTGGGTGTTTTATTATCATCGAATATCCAGGAGCGATTGCGTCCGTGACAGGAAAAGCAAAGAACCCATGAGGGTCTTTTCTGAAAGCAAAGACATCGTTAAAGAGGGCAAACCTTAAAACTTAGATTTCTAAGCCACACAAAGAGCCTTGGGACCCTAACACATGGTATGATTAACCGAGTTTAACTTTGCTTCTTAACCCGGCCGTCCAGGTTGCATCGGGCATCTCGAGCATGGCACTTCCACCTCCAGGGCCTGCCCCAAGTCTCTGGTTCCTGCCCCATGCCACCCTCTGGCTGCCCTCGCCTTGTGGTCGGCCCATCCGGGTTGGACCGCGAAGGGCCTGGGGAACACACAGCGGGGCTGGGCTGAGGCTGCGGACGAGGACAGGCACTCACCTCTGCAGCTGGCGGAGGAAGTGCTGCAGGAGCTGCTGGATGGGCGTGCTCTCGGTCTCGGCTGTCCGTCCAGAAAGAGAGCAGAGACAAGCCACATGAGACTGGGTTCCATCTTGCGGCATCTCAAGTTCAAGCAAGAACTGCAACACAGAGACGGTGGGACTCCGCCGCTCCCATCACTTAGCTGGGTGGGAGAGGCACCCACAGCGCCAGCCTCAGACCCCTACATCCGTCAGGACACAGATCTGTCGCTCAAGCCTTTTCCAGCTCAGCTCCAGGCCACGACTGGGCCCAGGCAAGGTACAGCAGAAAGGAAGGCTGGACGCAGGCTGACCCTGGAGTCCCTGGTCGCTACTCCACCTTGCAGCGTTCGACCTTGGGTCCTCACCTGCTGCGTGGGCGTGAATCATGCCACACAGTTATCCTGAGGGTGCGGTGGTGCCTACGGCTCTGACCACGATGCTCTTGACTGACCAGGGTGCATGCACATAGCACCGTCACTAACCCGGTGGCACCAGGGCTGCACTGGGTACAGGCCCTCCAACAGGAGTGACGTGCCTTGGGCTACAGTGTTCGACAGCTATGCTAACTTTCACACGTGGCCACCCGACTGCTGCTTCATGCCTAACCACCTGCAGCTGCTGCAAATTGGAAAATGTCAAGGAAGAAGACCCCTGAGAGATGGCCAGTCAGGCAAGTCACAAGCCCTGCAAAATTCGCCTCTGGGCAGCCAGGCCACAAGGCTCCTAATGGTCTGGAAAACTCAGCACTAACCTCCCTGTTATGTCCCTAATGTCTCACACCCAGCTGCCTTGGTCTCCCTGTCATCTGGGAAGCACAGGACGCCTGCCCCAGGTGCTGACTCCAGCAGGACATCTGGGAATGAACTGGTGCCAAGGAAAGAACATTAGCTGGGACTCCAGGCAGTCCTGGCACGCAGAGCCCATGGCAGAAGCTCCCTGAGGACCACCTCCAACCCTCTCTCCCTCCAGCCTGCAGACACCAGAAGGGAGTCCAGGCCCACCTGGGGCCTTGGCTCCTCTCTCCCAGGGGACCGCCTGATTCCACAGACATGCCCATCTCTAGAGGGAGACCAACAAGGGGTCGCTCACCTAACACCGCTCCATTTGGAGCAACAAGGCAGATAAAACACGTTAGACTCGTGATTGGCACTTCTCCGTAAAGGCCAGATAAGAAACAGCCTAGGCAGTGAGGGCCACATGGTAGGTCTTTTCTTTTTGTAAGTCTTTAAAAGCATATAACTCATACTTAGCTTGTGGGTTGAAGAGGCTTTTAAAGGCCACAAGCAGTAACTGGAAGAGGATGGGAACCCCAGGTCCAAGCACGCTGGCATGGGCCCCAGAAAGACAGCACAGCTCTCTTCCTCCCAAGAGGGCCCTGCATGGAGGGATGCAGAGCCACCATCTTGCCTGGCTGTGTCCGGCAAGCGCGCACGGGCCGGTCGGGGGGCGGCTCCACCTCCACCTTCCTCCCGGGGTCGAAGTCATCGGCCTCTCCCTCTGTGTCACAGTGCTCCTTCTCCCGCTTCCGCTTCTTCTCCTCCTGCCAGGCAGGCAGGGTGTCAGCTGCAGGGCACTGCCCCCGTCCAGGGGACACGCCTTCCGGGTCCAGGAGCCCGTAGTGACCCTGCAGCACTGCGGAGCCCAGCCACAACCCCCACCTTCCGCTTCCTCCGCTCTTCGTCATCCGGATGCTTCTCCTTCTCCGACTTCTTCTTCTTCTTCTTCTTCTTCTCTCTGTGTCTCTCCCTCTCATGGTCTGACCGGTCCTCGTAGTAGCTCGAGTCGTGGCCTGAGCCTGAGAGCTCCGTCACCTCACTCCCGCCCACCTTGAGCACCAGCTTCAGAGGCTTCTCCAGTGGTGCATCTGCATAATCTGCACACGGCCAAGGGCCACTGAGTGCTCGGCAGCGCAGCTGTGCAGCACACCCAGGTCCCAGAGGGCGACGGCCCGAGGTGGGGGCAAGGAGCTGCCAGAACCCTGGGCAAGGGGCTTGGCAGTGCTCCTCCCTCCCCTCCAAACCCCACCAACCTGCACAGAAGGAACAAGACGCTGCTCCCTTCCCAGAAGCCCCTCCACTTACTGCAGCTGCAGGTCATACCCTCACCAGCCAGAGGGAGGGGTAGGCAGGGAGGACCTCTCCCTGAGAACCCCAGGCAAGGCAGCAAGGGTGCTCCAGGAGGTGGCCTGGGACCAGCCAGTCCCTGGCACAAGAACCTGGAGCCCCACCCCGGCCTAGGTCCTTCTCCCTGCCCTCTCCCCAGAGCCTAGGACCCTGCCCAGGCCCCTCTGCCCAAACCTGCCACCTGGCTGAGAACCCTAGGACCCTTCTTCACCCACTCCTGAACCCCCCACCTGCTCTGCCCAGGATCTCTCTCCGCCCAATCCTGTGACCCCCCCAGCCCAGGCCCCCAGCACCCTCCCTGCCCAGGACCCAGGACCCTCCCCACCCAGGGTCCCAGCAGCCTCCCTGCCCAGGATCCCAGGTCCCTCCCCACCCAGGACCCCAGGGTCCCAGCACCCTCCCCACCCAGGACCCCAGAGCCCCAGCACCCTCCCCTCCCAGGCCCCCAGGCCCCAGGCCCCTCCCCGCCCAGGCCCCCAGGCCCCCAGGCCCCTCCCAGCCCAGGACCCCAGAGCCCTCCCCACCCAGGGTCCCAGCACCCTCCCCACCCAGGACCCCAGAGCCCCAGCACCCTCCCTGCCCAGGACCCCAGGGCCCTCCCCACCCAGGGTCCCAGCAGCCTCCCCGCCCAGGACTCCAGGACCCCAGGATCCCAGCACCCTCCCCACCCAGGACTCCAGAACCCCAGCACCCTCCCCGCCCAGGCCCCCAGGCCCCCAGGCCCCTCCCCGCCCAGGCCCCCAGGCCCCCAGGCCCCTCCCAGCCCAGGACCCCAGAGCCCTCCCCGCCCAGGCCCCCAGGCCCCTCCCAGCCCAGGACCCCAGAGCCTCCCCGCCCAGGCCCCCAGGCCCCCAGGCCCCTCCCCGCCCAGGCCCCCAGGCCCCCAGGCCCTCCCCGCGCACCCTCGTAGGACGAGCGCCACTCGGCCTTGTGCTTCTTGTGCTTCTTGCCCATGACAGCGGCGGCGGTGGACCCGCGGGAGCGCGGCCGCCCGAGGCCCGGCCCGCACCCGCCGGAAGTGGCCCCGCCGCCGCCGAGCGCTTCCGGGTCAGGGAGCGGCGCTCTGTGCGCGGCAGATTCGAAGCGGACGGGCGGGCAGCGGCCGGCGGCATGGACGAGGCGGTGGGCGACCTGAAGCAGGCGCTGTCCTGCGTGGCCGAGGCGCCCGCCGTGCACGTGGAGGTGCTGCAGCGCGGCGGCAGGTGCGCGGCCAGGCGGGGCGCGGGACCCCGGTACCTGCTCGGGACCCCGGGGCGGGGCGCGGGACCCCGGTACCTGCACGGGACCCCGGGGCGGGGCGCGGGACCCCCAGTATGTACGGGACTCCAGGATGGGACACCATGACCTCCAGTACCTGCACGGGACCCCCAATACCTGCACGGGACCTCGGGGCGGGGGGCGGGACCTCGGGGCGGGGGGGGGGCGGGACCCCGGTACCTGCATGGAACCCCTGGGCGGGGTGTGGAACCCCAGGAACTGGGCGACCGGATTCCCAGTACCTGCACAGGACCCCGGGCGAGGCGCGGGACCCCAGTACCTGCTCGGGACCCCAGTACTGCAAGGGACCCGAGGGCAGGGCACTGGGACCTCCAGTACCTCCAGCGGGTTCCCCAGTGTGGTGAGGCAGTGCCCAGGGAGGTGCAGAGGCAGGTTGGGGGCCAGAGTGCAGGAGAGGAGAGGACACAGATGGTGGCAAGGTGGGCTGAGGGAAACTGGGAGCTGGTGAGCACCTCAGCCACAGGCATTAACCTCTTGCTGCTCCAGAACAAGCCATGGCCGCTGTGTGCCATGCTTTTGAAAAGATGCTTCATTTTAGAAGCCCTGTGGGCTCAGGTCCTGTGTGGTGTTGTTTTCCCAGCACTGCAAAGAAAGAAGACATTAAGCTGAGCGTCCGGAAGCTGCTCAACAGGCACAACATTGTGTTTGGTGACTATACGTGGACTGAGTTCGATGAACCTTTTCTGACCAGAAATGTGCAGTCTGTGTCTATTGTTGACACGGAGCTGAAGGCTAAAGACCCTCAGGTAACTTACTGGTGCAGGTGTCATGAGCAGTTAACCTTCAGCTGAATGCGGAATTGGCATCATGAACATCTGTTGCTGTTGATAGTGTCTCACTCACTTATCTATTGGTTTGCGCCCCAGGCCCTGGGTACAACGTGGCCTGGTGTCAGGAGGCTGTGGGTGCAGTGGGCATGTGGGAATCCAGGCGCTGGAAGCCGTACTGCTGGCTGGGGGACCTGCTGGTGAGGCCCTGTGTGTAAGTGCTGGTGAACGCATCAGGACCACAGGAGGCTTGGAGGCTGCAGGCTGGGGAGATGGGCCTGCCTGCGGCGGCTGTTCCTGGCATCCTTCTTGCCAGCTGGTGCACCCAGCAGCTTGCCAAGGTTGCGTGTGGGAGTCGGGGTGCACTGGGCAGTTCTGTTACCGATAAAAACCGGAAACACGTCCCTGATGAAACAGCATGGCTCAGCACTGTGCAACACTGGCCTCGTGAAGAGCGGCTGTTGTGGGCGTGGAACTGGAACTGTGCACGTGATGTGGGTCTCCTCACTCACCTGCTGCACTGGTGTGAGTGGCGTGGTCAGAGCTGAGGGGAGGGCTGAGCTCTCCAGCACCGCTGTAGACACCCTGGCCCAGTCTCGCGGGGGCAGCAGGACTCTCCGAGGGAAGTCTCGGGATCTCTCTGTGTACAGGTCCACCTGTGGCATTTGTCTTACTGACACCATGCGTTTCCGTAGGCCCGTCTGAGCAGACATCACTCATGTGTTATTATTAGCCAGCCATTGAAGCGGTTTAACTGCCCACCTCTCAGAGGCTGGTTAGACACACTGGATCTGTCTCGCCCTGATGCGCTAGGCCCTTTAAAAAGGAGTAGCTCTCTACTGGGAAATAGTGCCTTTGAGCTCTGCTGCAGGGCAAGGGCAAATCAGGCCGCCAGTCTAACTGGACACCTGTGACTCTTAGCAGTGGTGCTGGACCATGGTCAGGGAGAGTCTGCCCAGCGTACTGTCCATGGCATCGCAGACCCCCCCGGAAGTCTTCGCTGTCGTTCAGGGAGCCTCACTGCTGTGTGACGCACAGAGGCCACCTCTCCTTTCTGCATGTTCCTGCCACTGCTCGCCCGATAGAAACCAGACCCTGTGGTGAGATGCGCTCCTCCCCCATGTGCCCAGTGTCGGCCAGCAGCCTCGGGCTGTCTTCCTCTGCCCTTCTCCTTCACACCAGCCTTGAGGGCGTCTTGGCCACATTTGAGAAGCCCCAAGCACACAGCCATTCTCCACTGCTAAAACCTCAAGACCAGAGGGAAGAAGTACAAGGTTATTGGAACATGAGATAGCCCACTGATCCTCCCGTCGTGGAGGCCCGGGTAGTGAGCATTGGTGGCACAGAAGGCCCGAGCTGTGAGGACTGCATAGTGACCGCAGGCACGTTGCAGCCACTCTGCGACCTCGGTACAGCTCAGGGTTGGTGTCCGTTCACTCGCTGGGTCCTTTCCTCGTTCATGGTGTTGTTTTCCTGGTTCTTGGTGTGACAGGGCTCTTCTGTTAGACTAGGGCACCAGGGTGTTCCCTTGAGACACGTATCCTGTTAGATACTATTCTTCAGCACATGGCCCCTCCCTCGAGGGCCAGCGGGGTGTGTGTTCCACTCCCCTGGGTCTCCTGCCCTCTCTTCAGCTCCAGAGACGTCCCCACCCAAGTGGGGCGCACTGACGTGGCCTGGTCCCCGAGCAGGAATGTGAACTGGCCCCCATTGGGCCACATGCACTGGTATAGAGGGAGGGGGCGGTGTACTGCTCTCAGTGAGGTTGGAAGCTCAGCAGCTCTCTGGCCATTGCCCAGGGTGGGAGCCCTTGGTGTGGGTCTCCCCTGGGTCCCTCGGTGCACTCCAGTAGGACAGACCTGGGTTCCTTAGGGACGGGTTAAAGCTAGGGCCAGCCAGGCAAATGGCAGGACAAGACTTGGTCGCCCTGTAGTGCAGACTCATGAGTGCTCACAACAGCACCGGGAGCCTCACAGGAGCCAGCCTCAGTCCCTCCAGTGGCCAGCTCTGCGCAGGGGGGCAACCATGCGGTGCTTGGTGTGGCTGCATGCAGAGGGACGTGCCAGGTCCCTGGAGGCAGCCCGACCTCCTCCCCACCCTGCAGGGGGTCTTACTTGGTGTCCAGATGACAGAGTGCAGAGAGGCAGAGTCATATCCCAGGGGAGATGCCTGGCTCTGCCCGGACCAGGTGACCAGGCTGGGCGTGTTGGGCACCCGCATCCCTTCATGAGGACCAGCACCTCCGTGGTGCTTTTCTAAGACTCAGTGACCTCATCCAACCCTGAGAGAAATCATTTGACCTTTCCACGTTGGAGGACATTCAGGAGGAAACTTGGGCTGGGGCCGTGGCTTAGTGGTAGAGCGCTTGTCCAGTTTGCACGACGCCCTGGGTTCGATCCTCAGCACCACATAAAAATAAAGGTATCATGGCTTCCCTGGGCCGAGGCGCTTGGCAGTGATAAAAAACAGCAGAACTGCCTTTAAAATAGGGCCTGGAGGGGGGACAAGTGTGTCCCAGAGCCAAGTAAAGCCACAACCTCTCCACCCAGCCTGTGTGCCTCGGCCGTGCTGCGCGTGGCTGGAGTCGGGGGCTGCTGACCCTGTGGCTGACCTGCTCTCTCCATGCAGCCCATTGACTTGAGCGCCTGCGCGGTCGCGCTCCACATCTTCCAGCTGAATGAGGACGGCCCCAGCAGCGAGAACCTGGAGGAGGAGACGGAGAACATCATCGCAGCGAGCCACTGGGTGCTGCCTGCAGGTACAGGTGGGGCGCAGGGTCGCCAGGGTCGGGGTCGGCGTGGTGGACGGTGGGAAGGTCTGTGTCCTGTGGCGTGGGAGTGTGGCGCTGGCGGCTTCCCGTCCCTGCAGCGCACTCAGAGGGCGTTTGAGCTCAGGCCTCGACAGGCGGCCCCTCAGCAGGGCCTGGGGCGAGGCAGCATGCCATGGCTGGGAGCCTGTGGCAGGCAGCCGCTCACTTCATGGCTGGCTGCAGAAGACAGCGGGAGACCCAGGGTCCACAGTCCCTTCCCCAGCACACCTCCCCCAGGCCCGTGTCCTAAAGGCCCCGCCACCTCCCAGGAGCACCAAGCTGAGGACCAAGCCTTCGGTGTGGCCTTTGAGGGACGTGGCAGGCCCACATGGGGAAGTGGCACTCCCCACGTGAGCTGCCTTGTCCTCGGGGTGGCAGCTAACAGGCCAGCCGCCTGCTCTTCCCTCCCCTGGGGTCTCCCCTCTGAGAGTTCCTCCCACTCTCTGCGTGTTTTGCTGGTGGGCTTCGGAGTGGAGTCCAGGGGTTGGCTTCCCAGTGGCACCCTGTCCTGTGGGGAGAGCGTGCGTTGAAGCACAGGTCCACAGGAGAGATGGAGACGGTGACTGTGTCAAGCACGGGACACCCTTCTTCACTAGGTCCCTGTCGAAAGCCATCTGACTGGCACTTGCTTTGGATCTTTAACCAGGAAACGTGGCTTCAAAGGAAAGCGTGGGCGCTGCCCTGGCCTTACAGCACCCTGGTCTGCCCAGGAGGAGCCTGGAGGGCCTCAGGCTCCTGCTCGGTCTGGGCGGACTGGCCGGTGTGCTCGCTGTCCTGAGCTCCTGTTTGCTTGTGTCTCGCAGCTGAATTCCACGGGCTCTGGGACAGCCTGGTGTACGACGTGGAAGTCAAGTCGCACGTGAGTCGCCTCTGAGGAGTCGTGGCCGCCCCGCAGCGCCTCTGTCCTCCAGCACCACCCAGCACAGAGCGGATCTCGGGCAGCTCCCTAAGGAGCAAAGGGGAAGGAAGCGGCCCCAGAGGAGGCAGGCGCCGGCCAGGACCTGCGCGGCCCTGCAATGGGGTCCTCGGGGCGCGCCCACCCTGCTCGCGCCCACCCTGCTCGCGCCTTCTGGGCACTGACCCCGTCCCTCTGGAGGGAGGTGCTGGCTGTGGCCTGGCGACCCTTCGTGGCTTGCTTTCCGTGGCACTTCCAGTGAGAGCAGGTGTTTTGTGGGCAGTAGCAGCAGCCATGTCTGTCCTGCCTCGTGGCACTGCCTATAGGAGAGCCAGGTGGCTGCTGCACGGGGGTGGAGTCCCTGCCAGGTGGCCGCGGTCCCGCCCTGGCTGGGGACTGCTGCGGGGCCTCACCTGCGCTCTCTGTGTCAGCTCCTGGATTACGTGACGACGACCTTGCTGTTCTCGGACAGGAACGTGGACAGCAACCTCATCACCTGGAACCGCGTGGTGCTGCTGCACGGTAAGGCTGCCACCCACCCCGAGCCGCCCTGGCATTGGCGGCCGGGCTCTCGCCGGGCCTTGTCTGGCTCCGTCCCTGGTGTTTGGGGTTTTGGACCTGTTTCCCCACTGGAGGAACTGCCGTGTCTTTCTCGTCCGTGTCCCAGAGTGTAGATGGGAGCCCAGTTATTTAGAGAGGGTTCCTCAGGTTCTCTAGAGAAAACTTTGGCAAGTGCGTTCCTCCCAGCGTCCTGGTAGAAAAGGACAAAGTGGCCAAGGGAAGTGGCGCTCCTTCGTAGCGAGGTGCAGGCTCAGGGCTGCAGCTCCCCAAGCAGCGGGCACAGGGCTGCCCAAGGCCTCCGAGCGCCCTAAACCAGTGGGCTCCCCTGCCGACCTAGCGTGCCAGGGAGACCAGTCCACAGGTGCCTCCAACAGGGCAGGAGCCTCCCACCAGCCTCTGACCCAGCTGCTGGGGGCTGAAGGCAGGCTGGCCTCAGGCCCCCGGTGTCTGCTCGGGGGCGCCCTCACCCTTCCCAACCCTCAGAGCTGCCTCTGTGAGCGTGGTGCAGGGAAACACAGGAAGAGCACGTCCTGGCTACGGAGGTCATTCCTCTCCCGTGACAAATACCAAACACCCAAGGAAAGCAGTTTCTCAAGAGGAAAGGCTTGTTTTTGGCCAGACAAGGGCACTATCTGCTGTGCGAGCAGAGACCTGAGAGGCGTCAACTGCCTACTGGCCACCGAGAAGGGTACCTAGGCTGTGAAAGGTGCCTCCTTGCCTAGAGAGCACAGGGCAGAGTGGCTGAACTCCAAAACTGGGCTGGCCCAGGCCTCTGGGTGGACTAGGCGGTGTCTGCAGCAGAAGCACAGCTGGGCTGGCGCAGGCCTCTGGGTGGACTAGGCGGTGTCTGCAGCAGGAGCACAGCTGGGCTGGCCCAGGCCTCTGGGTGGACTAGGTGGTGTCTTTAGCAGGCGGGGGCAGCTGTGAGGAACCCTGTGGTTGGCAGAAGCTTCGTACACTGATGCTTACAGATGTTTCCTTGGCTCTTGCAGGTCCTCCAGGAACAGGGAAGACGTCCCTTTGTAAGGCTTTAGCCCAGAAACTCACCATCAGACTGTCGAGCAGGTAACTGTGACTGGGCAGAGCAGGAGAAGGACTCGAGTGCGGGATCACGGGGTTTCCTTGTTCTCTTTCTGCGGGCCTTGGAACTGGCCATACTACAGACTTGCCCGGGTGCTGCACCCAGCCCTCTTGATTCTGCATGTTTTGAGACAGGGCCTTACCAGGCCGGCCTTGGGCTGCAAGCTCCTCCCTCAGCCTCCCCAGTCCCTGGATTGGGTGTGGCCACAACACCTGGCTTCAGACCTTATTTTCAGTACCTTCACATGAGCACTGGGCTTCTCTCCTTCAGGAAGTAGTTCATCCTGTGTGCCCGGCATCCTCTTCACCCACCTGACCCGGCCTGGTGGGTGCCTTGGTGCTCTGGGCGGAGCCGTGGGGCCTGCAGCCTGAGCTCAGCAGCCCTGCTGACTTCTTCTGCTGTCCCTCCTTATCAGGAAAGCGTCACAGACGCTGGGGCTGCTCCCCTTGCCTATGGGGTGGGGTCTTGGTCCTGTGCGGGAGGGATTGCTGCTCTCAGCCACCGCCCTTGCTTCCCTGGGAGTCCTCTCCTGGATGTTGGGCGGTTCCACTGCCGTGCACCCGTCTGCTGAGCTGAGCGGCTCTCTGGCTTCCGTCCACCAGTGTTTCTCCCTGAGGAGCCGGTTGGTGGCCGTGTTCTGTCCCGTGCGCTCTGTCCTGTGGCCGTCCTGCCCAGGCCACAGCTGCTGCTTGCTGTCCATTCACTGTGACTGCCTCTCACGATGGCAACACTGTTACCGAGCCCTGGGCCTCCTGGCAGAGCCTCCCTTTGGCCCCTCCGGGCTCTGTGCTGGGTGATTCAGCTGCTTGTGGCGGGGGCCGGCCTTGCGGGCCTCTTTTTAGGGAGGCCCCGGGAGGCACTCTCTGGGGTCTGTGGAGCGCCTGGTATTGGTCACTCTCCACAGCCCTCAGACTTCGTCCCCAACGTAGGGAACCCCACTCTCAGGCCTGCATGTTCCACAGGCACTGAGACCACGCCGGTTCCTCGGGTTGTCTCCCCACGTCTCCTTCCTCTGGAACTCTGCCCTATACCCTCCCTCCCACCCAGACACCGGACCTCTGACACTTATCCTGTCTTAGTTCGGCAGGGTGAGTGCTCTGACCCAGCACCTCCCAGGGATGTGAATTGGGTGCCGTATGACCTTGCAGCTCAGGACCCTGGGTCACTGTCCAACGCTCGTGGCCTGGCTGGCAACTCTGCTTATGTTCCCAACTTCCTTATTGAGGCTTGTGTACCAGGAGGAGCAGGGCTCTAGAGACCGTGCTGTGTGTCCTGTGCAGTGTGAGCAGGGCTCTGGAGACAGTGCTGTGTGTCCTGTGCAGTGTGAGCAGGGCTCTAGAGACCGTGCTGTGTGTCCTGTGCAGTGTGAGCAGGGCTCTAGAGACCGTGCTGTGTGCCCTGTGCAGTGTGAGCAGAGCTCTAGAGACCGTGCTGTGTGCCCTGTGCAGTGTGAGCAGGGCTCTAGAGATCCTGCTGTGTGTCCTGTGCAGTGTGAGCAGGGCTCTGGAGACAGTGCTGTGTGTCCTGTGCAGTGTGCGCAGGGCTCTGGAGACAGTGCTGTGTGTCCTGTGCAGTGTGAGCAGGGCTCTAGAGATCCTGCTGTGTGTCCTGTGCAGTGTGAGCAGGGCTCTAGAGACCGTGCTGTGTGTCCTGTGCAGTGTGAGCAGGGCTCTGGAGACCGTGCTGTGTGTCCTGTGCAGTGTGAGCAGGGCTCTAGAGACCGTGCTGTGTGTCCTGTGCAGTGTGAGCAGGGCTCTGGAGACCGTGCTGTGTGTCCTGTGCAGTGTGAGCAGGGCTCTGGAGACAGTGCTGTGTGTCCTGTGCAGTGTGAGCAGGGCTCTGGAGACCGTGCTGTGTGTCCTGTGCAGTGTGAGCAGGGCTCTGGAGACCGTGCTGTGTGTCCTGTGCAGTGTGAGCA
The DNA here is from genome assembly GCF_902686445.1 of Sciurus carolinensis. Taxonomy (NCBI): domain Eukaryota; kingdom Metazoa; phylum Chordata; class Mammalia; order Rodentia; family Sciuridae; genus Sciurus; species Sciurus carolinensis. The sequence continues at coordinate 771,896 of NC_062218.1, forward strand.
GGGCTCTGGAGACCGTGCTGTGTGTCCTGTGCAGTGTGAGCAGGGCTCTGGAGACCGTGCTGTGTGTCCTGTGCAGTGTGAGCAGGGCTCTGGAGACCGTGCTGTGTGTCCTGTGCAGTGTGAGCAGGGCTCTGGAGACCGTGCTGTGTGTCCTGTGCAGTGTGAGCAGGGCTCTGGAGACCGTGCTGTGTGTCCTGTGCAGTGTGAGCAGGGCTCTGGAGACAGTGCTGTGTGTCCTGTGCAGTGTGCGCAGGGCTCTGGAGACAGTGCTGTGTGTCCTGTGCAGTGTGAGCAGGGCTCTAGAGATCCTGCTGTGTGTCCTGTGCAGTGTGAGCAGGGCTCTAGAGACCGTGCTGTGTGTCCTGTGCAGTGTGAGCAGGGCTCTGGAGACCGTGCTGTGTGTCCTGTGCAGTGTGAGCAGGGCTCTAGAGACCGTGCTGTGTGTCCTGTGCAGTGTGAGCAGGGCTCTGGAGACCGTGCTGTGTGTCCTGTGCAGTGTGAGCAGGGCTCTAGAGACCGTGCTGTGTGTCCTGTGCAGTGTGAGCAGGGCTCTGGAGACAGTGCTGTGTGTCCTGTGCAGTGTGAGCAGGGCTCTAGAGACCGTGCTGTGTGTCCTGTGCAGTGTGAGCAGGGCTCTGGAGACCGTGCTGTGTGTCCTGTGCAGTGTGAGCAGGGCTCTAGAGACTGTGTGTCCTGTGCAGTGTGAGCAGGGCTCTAGAGACCGTGCTGTGTGTCCTGTGCAGTGTGAGCAGGGCTCTGGAGACAGTGCTGTGTGTCCTGTGCAGTGTGAGCAGGGCTCTAGAGACCGTGCTGGTGTGTCCTGTGCAGTGTGAGCAGGGCTCTGGAGACCGTGCTGTGTGTCCTGTGCAGTGTGAGCAGGGCTCTAGAGACCGTGCTGTGTGTCCTGTGCAGTGTGAGCAGGGCTCTAGAGACCGTGCTGTGTGTCCTGTGCAGTGTGAGCAGGGCTCTAGAGACCGTGCTGTGTGTCCTGTGCAGTGTGAGCAGGGCTCTGGAGACCGTGCTGTGTGTCCTGTGCAGTGTGAGCAGGGCTCTAGAGACCGTGCTGTGTGTCCTGTGCAGTGTGCGCAGGGCTCTAGAAAAGACGGGCTCTGCTCTGGAACCACTGATTGTCCCCTGCCTCTCAGCACCTAGCTGGGTCCTGAGTGCCCTCTGGCAGCCCTGGCGCCTGCTGAGCTAACCAGCCTGTGGGCGGCTGTGCTGAAGTCCCTGCCCTCCTCATTTGTCGTCCTAGGTACCGGTACGGCCAGCTGATCGAAATAAACAGCCATAGCCTCTTTTCTAAGTGGTTTTCAGAAGTGAGTGCTGACCGTCCTCCTTGTCTGCATGTCTGTCCCCGTGGCTGAGAAGCAGCGTTTTCCAGGACAGTGGGGAGCAAGGCTGCATTGGCTGGAGGAGGGCTGGACGGCAGGCCTGGCCACCCCTGCCTGGGTGGGCATGAGATGCTCAGTGTCCCCTGGGGACCACACCCTCTGCTGAGCAACCACTGGGTGACCTTCGCCTCTAAAGGGCAGTACCCAGGGCCCCCAGTCAGTGTGGCTGGTGATGGGTGTGCCCTGGGCAGGAGCAGGTGCAGGTCACGCCCAGTGCCCTGGCTCCGGGAGCAGGGAGGCTCAGGGGCGCCCTCAGGAGAGCTGGGACCCTGCTGTGGGCTGCGGAGGGGCCGCAGGCAGCCTTCAGAGAGGGTTGTATTGTGGTTCCAGAGTGGCAAGCTGGTGACCAGGATGTTCCAGAAGATTCAGGACTTGATTGACGATAAGGAAGCACTAGTGTTTGTGTTGATTGACGAGGTGGGCACTTGTGGGCAGCCACCTGGGACTGGGGTGCCCCTTGCCCTTGCTGGCACGCAGCCTGTCCCACCTGCTGGGTGGCCAGCTCTGGGCTTGCTGCCGGGGTACACGGTGCCTCAGGACCCTCTCCCCAGCACACCCCGGTCCCGGGCAGTACCCACTGGCCTATTTGGCCGCCCGGGGTGCCAGTTCCCTGCAGCTGCCCGGGCGGTGCCAGGTGCCTTCCCTCCGAGCCATCACTCTGCCCCCACAGGTGGAGAGCCTCACGGCGGCCCGCAGCGCCTGCAGGGCTGGTGCCGAGCCCTCGGATGCCATCCGCGTGGTCAACGCCGTCCTGACCCAGATCGATCAGATCAAAAGGTGATGCTGGGTGGCCTCCCGGCTCCTGCCACCCCCAGTCTCTCGGCCATACAGGTCCTCGGTGTCGAGCACTGGCCTTGCCTACTTGGATGCAGTGTATACAGAAGGCACAACTTTTATCAAGTGTTTTTGATTCACTTGAGTATTAAAAACAAAACAGAAGTTGTGTGTGGAAGGCTCTGTGCCTTGGAGTGCAGACGGCTGACGCCTGCCCGTCACACCTGCTCATCCTCAGTGTGCCCGAGGGTGGGCGGGCCTCCCACGTGGTAGGCAGGCATGGTGGGTGGAGCGGGACCTGCAGAGCCAAGGGCCTCACCCACCCAACGGCGAGAGGCGGGTCAGGTGCGGGCATCCAAGCAGGAGCCTGCAGGGTGCTGGGGTGCCTGGGTCTCAGCTTGGGGTGACCTGGTCCCTGGCTTCGGCCGCCACAGGCACCCCAACGTGGTGGTCCTGACCACCTCCAACGTGGGGTGACCCGGTCCCTGTCTCCGGCCGCACCAGGCACCCCAACGTGGTGGTCCTGACCACCTCCAACGTGGGGTGACCCGGTCCCTGTCTCCGGCCGCACCAGGCACCCCAACGTGGTGGTCCTGACCACCTCCAACGGGGGGTGACCCGGTCCCTGGCTCTGGCTGCCACAGGCACCCCAACATGGTGATCCTGACCACCTCCAATGTGGGGTGACCCGGTCCCTGGCTCTGGCTGCCACAGGCACCCCAACGTGGTGATCCTGACCACCTCCAACGGGGGGTGACCCGGTCCCTGGCTCTGGCTGCCACAGGCACCCCAACGTGGTGGTCCTGACCACCTCCAACGTGGGGTGACCCGGTCCCTGGCTCTGGCTGCCACAGGCACCCCAACGTGGTGGTCCTGACCACCTCCAACGTGGGGTGACCCGGTCCCTGGCTCCGGCCGCACCAGGCACCCCAACGTGGTGGTCCTGACCACCTCCAACGTGGGGTGACCCGGTCCCTGGCTCTGGCCGCACCAGGCACCCCAACGTGGTGATCCTGACCACCTCCAACGTGGGGTGACCCGGTCCCTGGCTCTGGCTGCCACAGGCACTCCAACGTGGTGATCCTGACCACCTCCAACCTCACCGGGAAGATCGACGCCGCCTTCGTGGACAGGGCTGACATCAAGCAGTACGTCGGGCCGCCCTCTGCCGCCGCCATCTTCAGGATCTACCTCTCCTGTTTGGAAGAGCTGATGAAGGTGCCTGGTCACTTGCACACGTCCTTAGCGGGTCACAGCTTAGGCCAAGTGCTTCTAGCGTGGAGCGGGCGTCAGCCGTCCTCCTAAATGCAAGGCCGTGGTTTTGCTGGTCTGGCAGGTGGAGTCCATGGCCCTTCTCTTCCTGGCCCAGTGATGCTCACATCAGTGGGCGGCGGTGGGGTGTGCGGCTCTGGGCAGCTGCCTCCCCGGCCGGTCTCCTTACGTGAGAAGAGGAGGGAAGGCGGGGTTTGGCCCACAGGGCCCCATCTGAGGGTCACACAGGCGAAGGCCACGTCATGGCCGCCTCTGCCTGCCCAGGGGCTCACGGGCTGCCCTGTACCCCATCTGCAAGAGCGTGCTTTGAGCCTTGAGCAGGGACCGTCCCCAGGAAGCCAGCGAGTGGGGCAGGGCTCGTGTGCTGGGTCCTCACCACCCACTGGCAGCACAGTTTTCCCACATGCAGCCCCTCCTGGACAGCACAGGGCAGGGGCCTCACGGCCCACCAGGGAGAGTGTCACCGTGACCCCCTGAGGGTCACTGGTCAGCGCTGCCTGGGTGTGGGCGCTGGTCCTGCCTCTGCAGCAGGGCGCTCCGAGGGCCATGGTGGGAGCAGGCCTGTTCTGAGGAGAGGGTCTGCCCGGCCCTGCTGCAAGGCGCTCACATGCAGGGCCCTGTGAGCTGGGCCCTCCGGCCTCGCTGTGCGACCTTGGCTTGTGTGGTGAGCGTGGGGTGGTCCGGCGTGGCCCAGAGTGCTGGCTTTCCCTGGGACTGAGAGCAGGGTTGGGTCCAGTTCAGACAGGGAGACGCATGGCCTCCAGGTGGCGCTGGCTGAGTCCTGAGGCCGTGGGGGAGTCACCAGGTGCCTCCAGCCGGTGAGTGTCACAGGAGGCAGATCCTCAGGTCAGGATCCCTGAGGGCCCTCGCCAGGCCTGTGGGGTGCAGGGTGGAAGCTGTCTGTGGTCACTGCTCACGGCACAGAGGTTCCCTGTTGGAGTCCCTGACCCTGCAGCATGAGGGCCAGGCAACCGCTCTGAGGTAGGCTCAGTGCCACCTCTGGGTCTGTCCTGGGCTAAACAGGTAATGTCCAGAAACAGCAGACCCTTCCTTGAAAAGACTGGCTCCTAGCACTCTTCCCCCGTCTGATGGTCCGTGGAGCTAAAGGGACAGACGCTTGAGGCTGCTCGCACCCAGCACTGGTGTGGAGAGGGGCTGTCCTGGCCCAGCACCAGAGGAAGGGCGTCCCTTCTGCTTGAGGGTGTGGCCCAGAGGACTGGGGGCGCATGGGGGCCGAGGGCATTGAGGCAGCTGCTTCCTGGGTCCCTCCAGTGAGGCTTGTTCTTTGGAGGCTGACCTGATCTGCGTGTGGCCTCTGTCTTGCTCTTGTGCCCTGTGTAACCGTGTGCCTCTGTCCCCAGTGCCAGATCATATACCCCCGCCAGCAGCTGCTGACCCTCCGAGAGCTGGAGATGATTGGCTTCATCGAAAACAACGTGTCCAAGTTGAGCCTCCTCCTGAGTGAGATTTCAAGGTGCAGACTGAGTCGGCTTTGCAGCCAAGAGAAACCCATTTGCTGAAGTGGCTGGGGAGGTGTGGTTCCTCCGGAGGTGGGGAGGGTCTGGAGGTGAGGTCCGCAGGCACCAGGGAGGACACGCATGCGCACGCGCGTTGGGCATGCAGAGCACCACCCGCTCCCGGCGGCCGCCTGGCACTTCCCTGAGCCCTGCGGAGGGCCCTTGGTAGGAGCAGGAGGCAGAACCTGGAGGGAGCCGTGCAGCGTGCTTGCTGGTACAGAGGCCCACCTCATGTGGGCTGCACGGAGGCCAGGGCTAGGCTGGGAGGTGGGGCCCCGGGGCCAGAGGCTCCTCATCGGCAGCCGGGGGGCGTTGGGAGGGTCCGGCCGAAGGGTTGACTTGAAGGGCACAGCTGGAGACACGTAGCTGGCTGAAAGGCGGGCAGTTCAGAGATTGCTGCACGACCTGGTCACTGGGGAGCGGGCGGGCAGCGGCTGCCTGGAGCAGGGGTGAGGACAGGGCTGCGCCCGCGACTCCACAGTTGTGCCCTGAGGTCACCTCACTGCGGGCTCTGGTTTTGGAGTGAGGAGGGAAACGTCCAGAAACTGGTCCTGGAGCCTGTTGTTCTCACGCAGGAAGAGCGAGGGCCTGAGCGGCCGGGTCCTGCGGAAGCTCCCTTTCCTGGCTCACGCACTGTACATCCAGGTGAGGCTCCCGACCTTCCCCAGGAGGGGCTGGGCCTGGCCTGAGCCTGGGTGGCCGTCTGGAGCCTGGGACTGGTGGCCATGACGTGTCTGTTTGGGGAGCACGCCGGGCACACGCCCAGGCACCCAGAGCCCTGCCAGTCGCACCCGCAGGCCTGCCCAGGGCCTGTTCAGCCCACTGGCTGCAGAGCCCCGTCTGTACTGGGCGGGCTGGTTGCTGCCAGTGGCCACAGCAGCGTGTGGGACCCCGGTGACAGCCCACCGTGTCCTGCAGGCACCCACCGTCACCATCGAGGGCTTCCTCCAGGCACTCTCCCTGGCGGTGGACAAGCAGTTTGAGGAGAAGAAGAAGCTCTCGGCGTGCGTTTGACCCTGGGCGTCCCTGACGGAGCCCGAGGCTGCAGCTGGGTGGCACTGACCGACTCAGCTGCCTCTGGAACCCTCGGACACTCCCAGGTCCCCAGGCCAGAATGCAGGCAGTGGAGCCTCGTCAGAGCCAGGGCCCTGTCCACCTTATTTAAAATGTGCATCAGAAGGCAGCAGCCGACCTTTTCAGTTTTTAAAAGATAGTTTGAATTCCGTTGGCCTCTTTGTAAAGAACTGTCTAAATGTGCTTGTTTTCATCCTGCCCGGCTGGTCAGACACAGGTATTGGCCAGAGCTGTTTAGAGAAGGGAAGTAGAGGGGCAGGCCTGACCGAAGCCAGCACAGCGGGGAGGGGCCGCCTGCCTTCTGCCCGCGTCACATAACCGGTCAAGGACACCCTTCCCACGTAGCAGAAGTCGAGACTCCAGGCAAGGAGCCTCGCGGTGGCCAGACTCGGCCTGTGGGCGTGGTGCTGGGCGGCAGGGGTGGACACCGCCAGGCTGGGGACACCATTTACTTCTCAGAGGATGACTCACTCACAGGTGAAGGAGCGGCCGGTGACGGTGTTCCATGAGTGCGTTTTGCTCTTACCTGGTGCCAGCACTTCTCATGGTGGCTGCTTCAAAGGACTTGTCACCTGGTGGTGGGACTGCTGCATACTGTTTGTTGGCAGAGTTTTGTTTTGGTCCCCGTGTCTCAGACACTACTGAAGCTTGCTCAGGCGCCCCTGGGCGTCCCGCCAGCCTTGTGCTGGAGGGCGGGGTGGAGTGAGCACCCAGGCTGACGCCTGCAGATCCTGGCCTCCACCTTCTGCTGGGCCTCGACTCCTGGCGCCGCCTGCCTTGGAAGCTGAGCCCAGCTGTGGTCCCCCGACATCCAGGGCTGTAAGAGATCTTCGCACAGTGAGCTGCCTGGCTGCCACTCCGGGAGGCGGCGGGGCCAGTAGGCAAGGAGGCTCTCGTGCCCCGTTCTCGTAAGACAGTCTCAGCATTCTAAGACAGCTGGGTCCGGGGAGGCAAAGCAGCCCTCTGCAGTGGACACAGATGTGAGTCCAGCAGACGTGTCCTCAGCAGGCATCACCCCTGCGACCTCACTGCGAGGCTGCCCAGTGCAGGATCCACCCTCTGGAGGCCCAGCTGCCTCCCAGCAGCCACTCTGGGCCTGTGGTGATGCCCTCAGAGCCCGTCCAAGCTTCAGGGTGGGCGGGGCAGCCCTTCTGTGGAGCCGGTTTGGTGCAATCCCAGAGGGTCCCTGCACGTCCCCTGCCTGCTGCCCACGTTGCAGAGTCCTTCACTCTGCTGGTGACTGGTGTCCTCCCGCCTGCTGCCCACGTTGCAGTCCTTCACTCTGCTGGTGACTGGTGTCCTCCCACCTGCTGCCCACGTTGCAGTCCTTCACTCTGCTGGTGACTGGTGTCCTCCCGCCTGCTGCCCACGTTGCAGAGTCCTTCACTCTGCTGGTGACTGGTGTCCTCCCGCCTGCTGCCCACGTTGCAGAGTCCTTCACTCTGCTGGTGACTGGTGTCCTCCCGCGTGACCCCAGCTAGGCTTCTTCCCTGGGCGTTTTCTCAGTGGCGCTCAAGAGCCTCTGCGAGCTCCCCACCATCCCGTGCTGCACCCCAGACTCCAGCCCCCATCCCGTTCGCCTCTGGCCTCTGCCTCCCGCCACAGAGACGGCTGGCCGAGTGTGGCCCACTCAGGGCCCTCTGTGCCTCACGGAGCCGCCGAGTGCGTCGGAGGTCGGCTGCACTCGGCCTGATGGCGTCTGGCTGGGCTCCCTCCGCACGGCAAGCCTGTCCGCAGCCCCAGGCTCTGGCTTCCTCCCTCCTCCCTCGGTGGGAGGAGTGCTGCTGGACCCCTCAAGGTAGAGGGGCGCCTAGGGGTCCCTCGGGCAGGGTTTTCCTGCATGGCTGGACCACGGCTGTTGTAGTCGGCGTTTCCTGCTGTGGCCAGAAGACCCGAGGAGAACCGGGTAGAGGAGGAAGGGTTATCTGGGGCTCCTGGTTTCAGAGGTCGCAGTCACAGCCAGCTCCCGTGCTCTGGGCCCGAGTGAGGCAGCCTGGCATGGAGGAAAGCGGCTCAGGGCACAGCGTACGCCCCAGAGTCAAGCCCAGGGCCACCTCCTCCGCCACATTCCCGCCTTCGGTCTGTCAGTCCCCAGCAGGGGTCCATGCGCCCGCCAGGCCAAGACGCCCGCCGCCCAGTCTCCTCACCTCTGAACTCACATGGTTACACCTGAGATTTTATGGACGCCTCCTGTCTAAACATAACAGGGTCAGCACATGTGGACCCTTGGACCACCCAGGATGCCCAGTAACCCCAAGATAGAGCCTGATTCCACGAGGTTCCTGGAGGCAGCTGGGCGGTCATCTGCAGGTGCTTCTGTACCAAGCTGGGTGGAGGAGCAGGGACACTTGGAGTCTGGCTGTTTCAGAGAACATTTGCCTGAACCCCTGGCTGTGCGTGGCTACCACGGGGACAGGGGCTCACGCTGTGGGGCAGGACCCAGCTCTCAGCCACCAGAGGTGTCCGGTGACCCTGTGCAGGCAGCTCCAGGTGCACATGGCTCCACCAGCTCTGCCTCCCTTGGCATTGGTGCTGGGCTGGCGGGCGCCTGGGAGGGGCCACCTCCTGTCCTGTGCTGTCAGGGTCCAGGTTGGCACGAGGGCCCCGTCACAGTTCTGTGCCTCGGCCTAGACGCGCCGCTCCTTCGGATGGCGTTCCTCCTGCAGAGCCTTCTCTGCTAGGCTCCTGCGGGCTTTGCTGCCTGACCCTCCCTCACTGGCCCTGCACACTTGGGGTGGTGCACACTCGGGGCTGTATTCCCATGTGACCACCTGCAAGACCAGGGTGGCGGTCCAGCTGAGGTCCTGCGACCCTCCTGTGCTCATGGGCTGCTGTGTGCCGTGGTGGTGGAAGGCTGGTAGGTCTGGGTCCCGGTGGAGGGAGACCAGCTCCAAGAGGTGCCCACCTGGGGTCCCAGGGCCCGGTCGCTCTGTGCAGAACCTGCAGGAATCCTGGAAGCAACTTCAGTGCGTGCCCGCCCGAGCCAGTGTACTGAGACTGGGGTGCCGTGGGTGCTCCTCCTCGGCTGCCTGAGACCCACCCAGGCCGCTCCACCTCCCACCAGCCAGGCCCCGTCCTGTGCCAGCACCAGGGGATGCCAAGGCCTGTGGCCACACCTTTCCCATCTTCCATGGTGGCTGGTTGGGGTGAAGGACACGTCCTCTAACCCCTGGACCAGAGTTGCTAAGAACCCCTGGCCCTCGACAGGCGCCACACGGTGACCTTGATGGTGCCCCAGCCATTTCAGAGGCAGCTGAAGCAGCTGCCAGGGGGCGCTGCACAGAGCTGGCCCCAGGTATCCACGCATGGCCTGTGGGCAGAGTAAACTTGAAGGAGGACACCCATGGCTCAGGCCACACCCAGCCAGGGGACTGGCCTCGGGCTGGGAGCTTCCCCAGCGGCTCATCCAGACCCTGTCAGCACCTGACCACAGTACCAGCACCGTGAGCAAGACCAGCAGTACTGGCCAGAGAGCAGATGCCTGGAGAACAGGTCCCACAGCCCACAAGGGAACCAGAGGATCCAGGTCCCTGGGTTCAGCACAGGGTGAGGGGTGCTGTACACTGCAGGACTCGGCTAGAGTGGGTGAGGAGGTGGACCTGCACTGAGGTGCCTGACGTCCAGGATAGAGGGTGGGACCCGTGGGGACTCTGGGCAGAGAGGTGGGGCACGGGGTCAGGAGGCAGGTGCGAAGCAGAGTGGGTCAGCTGTCAGAGCCCAGGCCCTGCAGACTGAGGACCACCAGAGGAGACCCCTTTCCAGGAAGTGCATTTTGGCATCTGGGCCTGTCGGGCAGGTCTGCCTCAGGCCACTAGGGGTCAGCCCCATCCCACAGGCAGGACGGGCCCTGTGGGGCTTAGGCCCAGTGAGTCCCAGGATCCTTGTACAGGGGCTATACAGCCCCACTGCACAGCTGTGTGCGTCCAAGAGCACGTGTGCAGTGTGAGTGGATGTGAGTGTTCTGGAGGGGAGGCTGGAAACCAGAGGAGACAGGCCTGAGGACCAGCTGCTGGCCCCGACAGGGATGCTGGCTCCTGAGCCCGGGGCTCCTTGTGCAGAGGCTGTGCAGCCCCACCCCACGGCCGTGTGTGTCCAAGAGCACGAGTGCAGTGTGGGGGGGAGGCTGGAAACCAGAGGAGACAGCCCTGAGGGCCACAGCTGCTGGCCCCTCTGCAGGGACGCGGCTCCTCACTGAATTTGGCACCATCATGGCTCAGAAGTTCGGAAGTGGCACTGGGAGTGGCTTGGAGTGGACAGCCCAGCACCTGTCCCCAGCAGGGCCCTCTGGAAGGTGGCTGGCCCAGGAGACTCGTGGCCGAGGACACCCCGGGCAGCGGCTGTGAAGAGGAGCAGGCCCCCTCCTCATCTGTGCCGCCTCGGCCCCAGCACGCCCGGGGGAGGGCAGTGACCAGCAGGCTCCTCCTGCCGCCACCACTCAGGAGCTGCGTGGAACGTGGTCATCCCAAGGGGCTCTGGCCAGAGGCCAGCCTGGCGTGGACATGCAGGCAGGGTTGGCCCAACAGAGTCTGCAGCCCCTCCAGCCAGAAGCGTGTGGTGAGCCCAGCTGCCCCTCGAAGGCGGGTCTGGCGTAGCACAGGAGGCAGAGCTGCGGTCTCCCCGGGATGGCAGTGACCCAGCGTTGGGGTCAGCCAATCCCAGTTCCGTACTCAGCAGCAAGCGCCTCCAGTCTCTGAACTCTGCTGCTCCCCTTGCCGCACCCCTGCCACCTGCCCAGCCCCAGGCCACACCAGCGTGCTGAAGGGTGCTGGTGCCGACTGCTCCTGTGTGCGGGGTCATCATGTCCCCAGAGGGATGGCACTGGCATTGACCCTAGTCTTGGGCAGAGTCGGGACCCTTCTCCTGTAGGCCCAGGACAAGCCTGGGAATTTGGACAAGGCCAGGAGCTCAGGGCCACCCACGCAGACACCCATGGCACGTCACAGGCAAACCACCAGCCCTGTGGGCACGGCGACCATTTAAGGATCAAGGCTGGAGAAGCTCAGCCCCACTCTAGATCCTTATGTGGGAAACTCGAGGCTGCAGGAAGAGGCCAGGAGATTCCAGGCCACCAGTGGATGGAACCTCAGCGGCGGGCAGGTGCCAGCCAGTGTGGGGTGCTGCAGGGCTCCAGGGTGGCCGTGCTTAAGGGGCAGCAGAAGAAGCAGGAACTGGATCTGGAGGAGAGACGTCTGCAGTTAGCAGGTCAAGGAGGACCAGCAGCCCTTGTCACGCCGACTTCCCGACTGTGGGCTGGAGGCACAAGCACCCTCCCGGTGCCCAGAGGGCAGCTAGTCTTCAGTTGGGAGAGTCGACAGACTCCCTGCCTCCAAGGTGGGTCCTCCCTCTGCGGACAGGCCAGAGTCGGAGTCCTTCCAAAGGGTGAGCCTGGCTCCACTGGCCCTTGAGGCGCCCCGGGGAGGGCGGTGGAGCAGGTTAAGGCAGTGGTCCTGCAGGCTGTTGCTTCCGGAGTGACTTTATTTCCCTCCGTAGACTCAGAGGAAACCGGGGTCTCTAAGGGCCTCCCGTGTCCGTGCCTGCAGTGAGGCAGGGGAGCCAACGATGCCTTGGAGCCTGCTGGCCCAAGCCTGGGTTCTGCGTCTCTGGCATGCCCTGCACTGCCAGGCACCTTCCCTCCATAGAGGGGCGGGTGGCTTCCAGCCATGTAGAGGGGCCACTTCCCAGGGTCCAAGCCGCTCCTGCTAGCCATTCCCAAGCCCTGGGAAGGAGACGGGGGACAGGAGCAGGAAGGCACGGGAGTCATACCCGCATCCACCCTCATGCAAGAATGCCTGTCCCGAGGCCAAAGGTGGCAGGCAGGGCGACCCCACAGCCCTCACACCTGTGCCTCCAGCTGCTCGCACAAGCTTCGTCCAGCCAGGTGGGGCCAGCGCACACGGCCTTGCTGTTATGTCTGGGCAGATGAGGGAACTTGCACTGGAGCTCAGACAGCAAGAGAAGAGCACCCACAACGATGCATGTCCACGTGGCTCCTCCGGGGACCTATGCACCTCCCGCCTCTGTGAGGTTGGCCTCCAGCTGCCATGCTGGGCCCCAGGAGGACCACAGCTGTGGGCAGCTCTTGGTTTTGGTTGACCAGGGCTGGAAGCTTTTGTGTCAGGCAGAACCAGAAGCACGCAGGGTGGAGGGCCCACAGGAAGGCCAAGTCCAGTCCGCCGGCAGCTCATAACAGGGTTCTGCGTTCTCTGCTGAGATAAAAGACTTCTCGTGTATCCTTTTTTGAAGAACAATCACCAAATGTTCTGGACAGTCTTCATTTGGCTTGAATTTTGGAAAGAAAGGAAAGTACAACCCGTTCCTGAAGTTGGCCGTGTGGAGGGGAAGCTGAAGGTGGGGTGCCCGATGAGAGGCAGGACTTCCTGCAGAGAGCCAGGCCTGAACGCCTCCGGTCAGGCCTCCACACTTCCCAGGCTGCCCTGTGAGGTGAAGGGCGCCAGTCCACACGGCGTGAGAGTCCACACGGCGAGAAGTGCGATTCCTGGGACTTCAGCTTCCACCAGCGGGTGACAAGCTGCCAGCTCAGAGTGATCAGAGCCTTTGGTCTTTGATGGTGTGTGTGAGTGCCAGGCAGACCCTCCTGTCCGCTGCCAGAGCTGGAGCTGGTCCTTTAGTCGTTGGGACCCTCGGAAGCCGGGTGCCCCTGAGTGCAGGCACCAGTCCTCTGCTGCAGACAGAGGGAGGTGGGCGTCACGCATGGTCTTTTGGGGCCCAGTTCCCAGACCCAACATGCCTGGACCTCCACAGGCCAGGCCAGTGCCCTGCCCTCGGCTCTGCAAGGTGCCTCTTCTGAGTGACAGAAGGCCTCCTCCATGTCCTCACCACCCAGGCCATGGGGACCTGAGGGGCCGTGGCCAGAGCTCACTGCTGGCCCAGTGCGAGGCCAGCCACAGCCCTGCCAAGGTCTGCCTCCCCTCCTGAGTCTCCTCTTGGCCCATGATGATGAGCAGTCCTGCCAGGAGCCTGCCCAGGGCCTGGTGGGGCTGAGGGGGTGGTCGGAGGCGGCACGCGCGGCAGGCAGGAGGATGCAGGGCAGCTGGTGCCTCCAGGACCTGGCACAAGGCAGGGCCCAGCACAGCGCCCTGGAAACCCGGTTCCTGCCACGTGCCTTGCACTAGTGGCTGGAAGGTGCTTCCTGCGTCCTGTCCCTGGGCAGAGCATCCAGAGCCCCCACCAACTCCTGTGGACCCCGGGCAGGACTGTGCCTCCGTGGTCTGCTTGGCCATGTCTCCCGCCCAGCTCAGCCATGCTTCCTCCAGCCGCTCTGGTTCTGCCACGGTCTCTGGGCCACCTGAGGCTGCTCTAGTCAAGTCTTGGCTCCTGCGAAGAGCATGCAGGGCCTCTGTGCCCGGCCTCCCGGGGCTCGCACCCAGGGGATGCCGTTTGCACCTGTGCCGTCTCCGGGGTGGCCTCCCGCCTCTGAGGGCTGGCTCCCTGGCAGGCGGCTTCTCCCCGTCTGCTGGAGCCCACGCACCCTGCCTGTTTGTCTTGGTTTTCTTTAATTGTGAAGACGTGTCAGTTGCTGGTTTTGTGTCTGTTTCCATTTTCACCTGTTTTTCTGTGCCCCGCGACCCGACCCCCGGCCCTTGGCCTTCCTCTGCCTGTGTGCCCCCGGCTGCGCGTGGCGTGCAGGAGGCCCTCTGCCTGCCTCACCGCGGCAGCAGGCTGGGTGCTGGAGGAGCCGCGCTCTCCCGTCCTCTCCACCACTCACCCTTCTGGCTTCTGCAGGGGCCATGCTGGCGGCACACTGTGTAGGGCAGCGGGATGCCCCCTGGACTGTTCCACTGCCCGCTGCCCTGCACCTCCTGCCACCCTCTGCCTCCCCCATGCTGCTTGCCACTTTCCATCACCCAGGAAGGAGCGGCCGTCCCCCCTGGCGGGGCCTCACTTTCCATCACCCAGGAAGGAGCGGCCGTCCCCCCTGGCGGGGCCTCACTTTCCATCACCCAGGAAGGAGCGGCCGTCCCTCCTCGTCTACTGGGCAGAGAGCTGGCAGCTTGCCCACTCTGGGGGCGCTGGGTTGCCTTCTGGGCCTCCTGACGCCACCCCATCTCCCCGAGCGCCACCCTCAGGCTGCCCTCTCCAGCCCTGGGGCAGGTCCCTTCCAGACTGTGAGCGCAGGTCCAGCCTGGATCCCTGCCCAGCAGCTGGCCTCCCGCTGCTCCTCGCTGCGTTTCCTCAGCTCTGTCCTCGTGGGCCCTCCGGCTCCTCACGGTTTCAGCCTCTTGCTGTCTTCTCCTGCCCATGCCATGGCCTTGCCCATGCTCTGTCTCCTGGCATGTGGGGCGTCTGTTGCCCACTGCTGCTTTCCCAGGAGTGTCCCTTCTGGATGTCCTTGGGGAGAGGCACGAATGTGATAGGTTCCCGGCACAGGGCAGTGACATCACTTCTTTTGAGGGCCAGGGACGCTCCCGGCCCAGCTGGTGCTAAGCCGAGATCTTGGAGGACTCTGAGTTGCGAGGCGCTGGCAGCACGTGGTGCCTGGGGAGATGTCCCCTCCGCCCCTGGGTTGGATGTGCCCGGGGTCTTGGTCTCGTCCGCATGACCTGAGTCCCCACAGCAGGCCCTCCTGTTGGCCAGGAGGAGCTTTCCCGAGGCGAAACCTGGCTCCCAATGCCTCTGGGAAGGTGCGGAGGGCAGAAGCCGGGCCACTGTGCTCCTTGGGTCTGACTTGTGGTCCCCGTGGGGTGGGGAAGGCAAGGTAGGGCTAATGCTGGCTTCTTGGTGGACACTCAAGGCTGCCCTGAGAGGCCACTACCAGAACACAAGACTCAGGGCTCACAGATTCTCCCTGCAGGGGACAGCTTCTCTGATCCCTGCCCGAAGGAGTCCTCCCCAGACTTGGCACAGGGTGGACATGTGCAGGACCCCTGCTGAAACCCAGCAAGACGTGGCCGATTCTGCCCAGCCCCTCCTCTCCTCCTCTCTGGGCAAACTTTTATCTAGTGGTTGTGAGGGTCAGTAGGAGGCCCAGGCAGCACATCACCCGTCAGAGCAGAACCTGCGGCAAAGAGAGATGAGGGCCACCTGAGCTGCGGCCCACGAGGGCCACCGTCCCTCGTGTGAGGTGATGCAAACAGTCTGCACCCTTCCTGGCTCCCGGAACCGGTCTCTGAAAGGGAAGTCCTTCCCCTTTTGTCATCCTAACTGGCCCCAGGCCTGAATTCCCAGGGCTGGACAGTGCACCTGGGAAGGTGTGACTGAGCCACTGAGCCAGCAGCTGCCCTGGGCCCCTCCCACTCTCCCGGTAGTGCCTGGATGGCAGCGTCCCCTGGGACTCAGCCTGAATTCACCAGGGCCATCATGCAGATGCTCGGAGGGCCTGCATGTGCCACAGAGTGGACACCCCTCTGCTGACCCTCTAGGCACTTCACCCACTTGGACTCAGACCCAGGAGGCTTCTCCAACCAAGACCAGCTGAGGTTCAGAGGGGGGCCAGGAATGACTGAGAGGTGCCGTCTGGGGAGAGCTCAGGTCCACCTTCAGGCCAGGCTTCACGCCTTTCGGAGTGCCGGGCACCTTCAAGTGAGCCTCGCCTGGAAGCCCATCTGCAGCTGAGGTGGACACAGCTGCTCTGGCTGAAGGGGCAGGTGCAGAGGGCCCTGAGGCTTCTGTGTCGCCTTCTGCTGCCCACCTGCAGTCCTCGGGGCTGGCTCTTGAGTGTGGGTCCATCGTGTGTGTTCAGGACCCTCCCAGCCCCTGTGCTGTGCTTGAGGCTCCTCTGCTGTCCTCTGCAAGGTCCATGGCCCTCCACGGCATGTGCGAGACACGGCATTGTGGGATGTGGTCCCGTGTCTGCTGCAGACTCCCTGCGGTGACGACTTCCTTCCTGCTGGCGGGTGTGAAGGGAGGAGAGAGCAGTGGAGGAGTCCCGAGGAACTGTCCAGGAACCACGCTCGAGAGGCTTGGCCTGCGCTCTCGGGTGCTTCAGTCTCCTTGCATGCCTAGGAGAAAGCAGAAGATGGGCTGAGGTCACTGGGGCCAGCACGGTGTCCCCTGTCCAGATGGAGGGCCCTACGCCCAGCGACATTATCCTGGTCGCACGGAGCCACAGCAGCTGCCGGCAGACGGGCTGCAGAAGCGCTCTCTGCACCGACAGCAGGTCCCCAAGGGCTGTGACGTAAGCAGGTGGGTCCCCTCACACTGGGGTGCTGGGAGGTGTCGGGGCTTCAGACATGCATGACCCCTGGGCGCACATTCAGGTGGCGGCAGCTGCACTTCAGGGGACCTCCAGCCATGGGAACTGCCCCCCAGAGCGGCAGAAGCCCCGACCCAGGCCATTCTAGCGCCGGCAGAGGGCGCTTCACCCTCCAGCCCTGCTCCCCTCTTCCCTTGCTGCGCCAAGGCTTCAGAACACTTCAGATACTTTTTGCTACTTACTTTCTCTCTTGTCCTCTCTATATTTCCCCTCACATATCTCTGGGAATACATAGATTTTTAAAAATTTAATATTTCATCGTGCATTATCCTCACTAATTTATATTTCCCAAACTGTCCCTAATGCAGACGGCAGGAGCCTCACAGACATAAAGCATTTGTCTCTGCCATTTTCAGGAATCTTTAATGCTTTTTCTTTAAATAAAAAATGAACTTTTTGAAGTATAAGACATAGCAAAAGAAGACATACGAATCCTAAGTCAGTGACTTGACTGATTTCACAGTCGCCCGCGCCTGCAGTGACAGCCCCACGGGGACGTGGCCCTTCTTGTCACTGTCCTGTCAGTCTAGGCCTCTGGGGAAGAGGCCACTCCAGTCCTCGCTCTGTCCTCCTGCCTCCACGCACTTGCCTGAACCCACTCTGGGGTCTGCATTCTGCCTTCCAGTTCAGACTCCGCTGAGCCCCCACAGCACCTGGTCTCAGCTCTGATCTTGTCCAGTACTCGATGCTGGGTGCATAGGCACCTCCAAACCCTGGCCACGAACAGCCCTCCACACCAGGAAAAGTGCACAAGCACAGGAAGAAACATCAGAAATGCCCTCCGAAAAAAAACCCTCAAAAATGTCAACATAAAGAGGTAAAAACTAACCACAAAAAGAAGGAAAGAGGCACATGCAGCTTGGGACCCTGCGGTCAGTGGTAAAGTGGGAACAGAGAGCCTGAGCATGCCCGAGCCAGAGTTCTCAGAGACCCTCCCAGAACCAGAACCGGAACCAGGCCTGTGGGCAGACAGCCCCGTGCACTAAGGGAGTGGTCAGGACCTGCTCCACCAGGCGACTGGCAGAGCACAGGCTGCTGAGAGCCCCCAGGAACACTGGGCAGGGTCCCCACAGAGCCCAGCAGAGGACAAGGGGAGTACGTGGCCATCCACCCCTCAGTTCCTGTTCCCATGCTCCTTGAGCTTCCCCTCCTCCCCTGCTCCTCCTGCTCCTCCTGCTCCTCCTGCTCCTCCCCCTGCTCCTCCTGCTCCTCCCTCTGCTCCTGCACCTCCTCCTCCTCTGCTCCTCCTGCTCCTCTTCCTCCCCTGCTCCTCCTGCTCCTCCCCCTGCTCCTCCTACCCCTCCTGCTCCTCCTGCTCCTCCCCCTGCTCCTCCTGCTCCTCCCTCTGCTCCTGCACCTCCTCCTCCCCTGCTCCTCCTGCTCCTCCTGCTCCTCCCCCTGCTCCTCCTACTCCTCCTGCTCCTCCTCCTCCCCTGCTCCTCCTGCTCCTCCTCCTCCCCTCCTCCTCCTGCTCCTCCTGCTCCTCCCCCTGCTCCTCCCTCTGCTCCTGCTTCTCCTCCTCCCCTGCTCCTCCTGCTCCTTCCCCTGCTGCTCCTCCTCCCCCTGCTCCTCCTGCTCCTTCTCCTCCCCTGCTCCTCCTCCCCTCCCTTCCCCTCCTCCCCTGCTCCTCCCCCTCCTCCTCTGAGGAGCAGTCTTTGCACGGTCTGTCCTCTGCTTGTCACTGCACTGTTACTTTGTGAGCTCATGGTTTTCTTCACTCCAGGGCTGGTGAACTTGGGAATCTGGTCCTATGATTTTGGACAAATGCATTCACACACAGAAGCAAGTTCCAGGAGGTCAAGTGCAAACCTGATGTGAACTGAGTTCTTAGGATAACGTGGTATCTGGACTGTGCAGGGCCAAAGGTCCTCCTGAGTCTCCTGATGGTGGCACAACTACTTGGGCGAGCTGGGTCTGCAAGGCTGGCCACAAGGCAGTCTGACGATGTGGTCAGCTTCCAACACCAGGTGCCACCCCTCCCCTCAACTGCAGCATGCGGTGTGATGAGGTCATGGGTCGAAAATCGAGTCCATCAGCAAGATGGTGCTTGCTATGGCCTGTGATCTGCAGATAAGAGACGAGAACGGTCAGTGGCCGAGGCTGGAGCTCACCTTGAGAGCTGACTGACGGGATCAGAGTGGGCTGGCAAGAGCTGGCTTCTGGGAGCCTGGAGCCCAGCAGAGGTCTGGCCTTGGCTGCTGTCCATGTCCTGTGAGGTTCAGCTCCATTCCTCAGGGGAAAGGCCACCAGCAGACCAGGTCCTGACCGGTTCTGGAGCAGAACCATGTTACCTCTTTGCTCCTGGGGGCAGAAGGTACTGCGGAGCCCAGCCCTGCAGAGGCTGCACGGGAACACCGTGTGCCTCACAGTGGCCATGCCCTAGTCTCTCTACCAGTGTCCTGTCTCCTGCCTTGACTACAAAATGGAAAGGGCTGGACAGGAAGCCTGCGGTCAGATGAACCTCCAACACTGCCAGAGGGCACGCACTGCTCATCAGCACCACACAGACACAAGCCACCTCTCCCTGCCAGAAGCACACCAGCCATGCTGGGCTCTCAGGCAGGTGCCGGCCGCCACACCACCGAGCCCAGAGACACACGGTACTCAAGCGTAGGCTCCTTGGCTTCCGTGTGGTATTCAGCAAAGGCTTCTCCTTGGAGGGGAGGAGGAACAGGTGGCTGGGCAGGAGGTAGGAGAGCTGGCAGCAGGCATCTCGGCGTCAGCAGTCCCTGGTCCTGCAGAGACGCTGCTCTGGACACGGGTGGCCGTGCATAAACACGCAGCCTCTCAGCCCAGCAGGGGCCTGGGTGCCTGGAGAACCTCCAGGGCGACCTGCTGTTCCCAGGCACTTCGCTGCATCATGGAAACCGCTCTAATGAGGAGTCGCCCACACGCCAGGCACGGCTCTGAACCTCTTCCTCCAGCGGACTCAGAGGGCTTCCGAGTTGCCCGGTCCTCAGCCGAGCTGCCCAGCAGAGCTCAGCTCCCCCGACCTCACTCCCGTGCCATCACGGTGCACAGGTGGCAGTAGCTCTGGGCCCCTCGCCCACCTGGGGGTCGCTTTGCTCTTCCCTGTGTCAGGCCCTGGCTCCCTGTGCAAAAACTGCCTGCTGCTGACCTCTGCCCTCAGTCACCCAGACACATGGCACAAGTGTTGTTATGACCCCTCTTGGTTCTTGCTTCTCAGAGTGACCTCAGTTCAGGTCACTATGGGGGCACATCTAGGGGATGTTCACGGTGACTTTGGTGGCTATAATAGAATAACAGATGCCAAGCACTTTATGAAGAAAAGAGGTTGATGTCGTTCACAGTTTTATATGCTGGAAGTCCAAGATGGGTGTCCCCATCTCTGAGGCCTTGGCTTTGGTTGCTAAGGTGACAGCACAACATGGGGGAACTGGGAGGAAAATGGCCTCATGCAGAAGGGCCACGTGCGTGGGGTGAACTTGCTCTGCAGCAAGCTCTCACAGGCTCCCGCAGGAGACTGCAAGTGGAGACTGCGCTCTCCAGGCCCTGCCCCTGGCCGCCACCTCCCCGGGCCCTGCAGGGGAGCTCCAGCCAGAGCGCGGTCTGCCTGCGACCTGGGACCCCGGCTGCTCTCGGTAAGACCCGTGTGCAGAACTTACGTGTTTGAAGTCACTTGCAGGCCCTGTCTGACTCATGTGGCCCACCCCACCCACCCCACCCAGCTCACACACGGCCCGACAGAGGTGGACGTGGCCTGGACAGCAAGGGCACGAGTCGTGGCCACACCTCCAGGATGACTGTGGCCTGACCTTGGGGCTCCCAAGCCTCCTTGGGCTCCTGTCCTGCCCTGCCCCACAGCCCTCCTCAACCCTGTCCACCCAGGCTCTGCCAGAGCAGCACCTTAGGACGGAGGGCAGTGGGAGGTCCACCCATTCATCAGGACCCACAGGGGCTTGGGGCAGCCCACACTGCAGGTCCCCACAGTTCAAACTGCTCGCTCTTCTGAGGTCCAGAGAGGCTGGGTGGCGTTTTTGGGTCACACAGCCAGGGAGTGGCCAGGAGAACTTTCAGACATGAAAGTAGGTGCACAGAACACCTTGTCCTCAAAACCAGGGTCTGAAACCAGTCAGCGCAGAACCTGGCCCAGGGCCCATCGCAAGGGGCTCCATGGCCCTGCTGGGCAGCGCCCAGAGTGGCACTGGCAGAGGCCGGACGGGTCCCACCACAATGCTGGTTCAGATGTTGAGATGTGCACACACTCACACACACTCACACTCACAAAGTCACACATATACATATTCACACATACACATGCTCACACACTCACACCTACACACTCACACCTACACACACCCACACACTCATGCACACACACACACATATACACATACACACTCACATACTCGTGCACACACATACACACACACAATCACACACTATCACAATCACACGCTATCACACTCACACAATCGCACACCATCACACACAACCACACACCATCACACACAATCACACACAGACACACAACATCACACACAATCACACACACACACAATCACGCCATCACACACAATCACGCACACACACCATCACTCATACACACGATCACTCAGACACACAACCACACACCATCACACACACACAATCACACACCATTACACAATTACACACACAATCACACATAATCACACACCATCACACACACTATCACATTCACACTCACACAATCACACAATCCCACACCATCACACACAATCACACACCATCACACACAATCACACACCATCACACACACCATTACACAATTACACACACAATCACACACAATCCCACACCATCACACACAATCACACACCATCACACACAATCACATACCATCACACACACCATCACACTCACCCCCACATAAAATCACTCACACACACAATCACACACCATCACACTCAATCACACACACATCATCGCTAATGTACACAGTCACTCGCAGACACAATCACACACCATTACACACACACCATTACACACACACCATCACACACACACCATTACACTCACACGCACAATGCAACTGAGCAAGTGCAGTGGCTCCGTGCTGCAGGAGGGTGCCTGGGTGGGCAGCAGGGCAGCTCCGTCCGCACGCGTCGGGACTGGTGCGACTCAGCGGCCTCAGCCTCCTGAGGGTGCAGGAAGGAGCTGAGGGCGTCTTCTGAACCTGCCAGGTGCGGGGAGGTGGAGGGAGGGGGTGGGCTTGACACCTCGAGGGACCCCAGGTGCCACCTCCCAGATTGCACTGCAAACACGCGGGAGGCCGTGGGTGGGCCTGGGGTGTCCAGGTAGGCGCCCCTCACACCAGGAGCCCTGGCTCGCAGGCAGAGGAGTTGGACCGCGCCTGGCGGCAGCCTGTGCCACACGTGTGGCTGGCGGCTCTGGCAGGTGAGGTGCTGGTCCAACACCACCGTCCTCACGAGGACACAGCTGGATCGCTGGAAGAGCGCCTCAGGCCATCAGGACATCAAGGTCATGAGGTGCAGAGACAGAGAAGCACAACCAGCCAACCGCGGAGGCTCACCAGCGGCTGGGCACATGCTCCGCACAGGTGGCTAGAGGCTGTGCAGTAGGGTGGCTGGCCTCTCCTGGGGGCCTCTTAAGGCTGCAACAGGTCTCATGGGGAGAGTCAGGGCCTGGGGCTCCAAGCAAGGGGCAGGGGAGGAGGCCGTCTGGCAACGTGTCCAGAGCCCTCTGCTGTCCAGAAGGCCTTCCCCCCAGGAGGCTGATCCTACAGGAAAGCGAGCCTCATCGGACTTCCTCACGGATAGGGAGAGGTCGGCCGAGGAGCCCTCTTGAGGCCATAGCCCAGGGCACCAACCCCACAGTTTGAACTGACCTGCAACAGGGCTCCCGCTGGACAACCCTGGGCTGCAAGAAAGATCCAGCTTAAGGTGGACATTCCATGGAAGTCCAAGACCACACAGGAAGCAGACAGGGCCCGAGGAAACGGAAGTCTCTGATGCTGGAGCCCAGGCAGCTGGGACACCTGGCCCTGGGCCCGGGGCACGCACCTGCCCTGGAGCCTGCGCTCTCCATTCCGGGATCTGGCAAGCAAGCCTGCTCTCCAGGGTGTTCCAGAGACGAGACCAAGGTGGAAACAGGACTCAGGAGGCAGAGAACTGGAGGCAGCAAAGAACTGGAGGCAGACCATGAGTCAGAAGACCTGGCTGGCATGCTGGGAGCCCTGCTGGAATGCGGACCCACCTGGATGAAAGGGCAGAGGCAGAGAGGAGGACCGGCGGGGCAGCAGGCAGGGGCTGCAGGCCCCTCTGCTTTCAGTTTGCCAAGAGCGTTCTTTAAATCTGGCTTCGGGGGTGCTGGGAAAGAGCTCTACCACCAAGCTACATCCACCACCTGCACCCTGCTTTAAAACCAGAACCGAAGGCTCCTGTTTCCCCACGTCATTTCTTTGTTTTGGTAGTGGAGATTGAACCCAGGGGAGCCTCATCCTCGACCCTTTTTAGATTTTTTATTTTGAGACAGAGTCTTGCTAAGTAACTTCAGACCTTGTGAGGTTGCTGAGGCCAGCTTAGAACTTGCGATCCTCCTGCCTCAGCCTCCTGAGCCGCTAGGCTCACAGGCATGCACCACCACACCCAGCGCAGGTCTTTTTATTCAACATCTTTTAATCCCTGTTAATATGGTGGACTAGGCTGGTCGATTTTCAAATGCTGAACCAAGCTTCATTCCCAAGATGAACCCTACTCGGCTGTGGTACATACATTGTTTTATATTGCTGCGTTAAACTTGCTGTGATCTTGAGGATTTTTGTGTCCACATCAATGTGTGTGGCAGTTTTCTGTCCTTGTAAAGTCACGTCTCCGTACCTTGGTGGTGTTAGCTAAATACGATTTGCAAGATATTCTCTGCTCTTTCTGTAAGAGCTTGTGCTACGTGGGTCTTAATTCTTTACGAGTTCAGTAGAATTGGCCTATGAGGCCACATCTGCTGAAGATTTTAAACAAATCAGTCTTCAGTGGTTACCCCCGTGCTCAGGGTGTTCTCCTGGGGCGGGCGGTGGCTGCGGCTTCCCAGGACTTGGTGCGCTTGGGCCAAGAGGGTGAGGGGCGGGCGGGCTGTCTGCAGGCTCCCTGCCCTCCATCCCGCAGCCCCAGGGCAGCCTCGAGTCAGTCCTGTCCTCTCTTCTCTCCACCATGATTGCGGGCTGCTGATTTGTTGATCTTTTCAGTTGGCTCTTCCTTCTTTGTGGTCTACGATTTCCCCTTCAAGTCCACCTTCTTCTGCTTTGTAATTTTCTTCAGCTTGTCTCTGCTGGCTTCTTTCCTTCCCATCTAATTTACTGAGGAGGGCGTTTGGGGTCTGGCATCCGAGCTTTATTCTTTCCTAACGTGGACGGTCACTGCCACGGTCCCTCTGGACACTCCTCCTGTGGTCCCACGGATTCTGGTGTGTTGGGCTGTCGTTTTCACTCATTCAAAGCTCCTTACGCTTCTGTGAGCTTCCTCTTTGGCACACTGACTGCCCAGTAGAGAGCGGTTTGCTCTAGGCATTTGGAGATCCACTGGCTGCGCTTCTGTTGCCCATCTCTGGTTGTGCGATGGCCGGAGAGCACACCCGTGAGATACGTCACTCTGGGTTTGCTGGGCTTCTCCTGTACCAGGACATGGTCAGTCCTATAAATGTCAACTGGATCCAGTTGGTAGATGATGTTCAGTTCTCTGGAACTCGGCTGATTTTCTTTTACTACTTCTACCAGTTTTTGAGAGCAGAGAACTGAAGTGCCCAGCTGTAACTCCGTGCTTCTCCACTTTTCTGCTCCGTCTGTCCACCTCTGCCTGGTGCATTTTGAGACTCTCTGGTCTGGGATTACATTTTGGAGATTTGTTTTTCTTCTCTCTCTTCTTAGATGTTTGTGAGTGCATGCTAGTTGTACACATTAGGGGTTTATGTTGACAAACCCACACCTCCTGATGACAGAACGTGCTCACCTCTGCCCTGCTTCCCACCCTCTCCCCACCTCCCTTCTCCTGCCCGCTTCCTCCACTCTACTGGTATTCTTTCTGTTTGTTTATTGCTTTAAATTGGTTCATTATAATTATATGGCTTCTCTTCAGGGAAGGACCAGGCTGGGTCACAAGGGAGCGAAGGGGCTTGTAGGGCTCTGGCTTAGCTCACCTGAGTTCACCGCCCATTCTCCCCGTCCTTCATGGGGGCCTTTCCCTAGGACCACGCCTGCCCCAGGGCCACGCCTCCCCCAGGGCCAGGCCTCCCCCAGGGCCAGACCTTCCCCCAGGGCCACGCCTCCCCCAGGGCCAGGCCTTCCCCCAGGGCCACGCCTCCCCCAGGGCCAGACCTTCCCCCAGGGCCAGGCCTTCCCCCAGGGCCACGCCTCCCCCAGGGCCAGGCCTTCCCCCAGGGCCACGCCTCCCCCAGGGCCACGCCTCCCCCAGGGTCACGCCTCCCCCAGGGCCACGCCTCCCCTAAGGCCAGGCCTTCCCCCAGGGCCACGCCTCCCCCAGGGCCAGGCCTTCTCCTTGGGCCACACTTTCCTCTCCGGGTCCATCTCAGAGGGAGGGTGAGTGAGGCTGTGTTAACCCTGACCACAGTGTCTGGACAGGACCAGATGGCCGACCTCACCTCTGTAGAGAACCTGAGGCCAGGACCTGTGAGGTGACGTGAGTGTCCAGATGGGCCATCAGCACAGAGCTTGCCTCCCACACCGTTCTTACAGCTACTCCCATTGCCAGGTGGGACTGGGTGCCCACACAGGACCATCCACGCCTTCACCTCCAGCCCTCCTGTGAGGGGCGTCCCCACCTGCAGAGACCCAGACTATGCAGACTGGCCCTCATGGACCAGCTGTCAACCAGATGTCCACCCCCACTTGGAGTGAGGGGGCAAGAGGAGGGACCTGGAGTCCCTGTCCCCACCTCCCCGGAGGCCATTGCCTCTGCTGGAGACCCTGGTGGATGCACGCAGGGCCTCAGGCCTCCGCTGGCTGGGGTGGTGGGCACACTTCAGTGGGAGGAGGATCCTGCAGAGCAGCTCCTCTGCCCCCCAGGTCTGGAAGCAGTTTCTCCCTCTGCCCCAGGATGGAGCAGTTGTTGAGGACAATGGACTGATCGACATAACTGGCCTGCATGGGTCTGAGATCCACCCTGTCTGGACACAGCCTGGAGCCTGGGGGAAGTGCGTTGGGTCCCAGATGGGCCGAGACTTCTGGGGCCACCTGGCACCTTCACCAGAGGCTGGCTCCAGGACACACCTGCTCTCCGTGCAGGCACGAGGACCCTCTGGCAAGGTCGCTGTGGTGGAACACCTGCCCCAGGGCCTCCTGTCCCGCAGACACCCACAGCCCTGGAGTTACAGGTCCCCCTGCCCAGGCCTGGTCAGGCCCTTGCCAGCCCTGCTGAGGCAGGGAGAGGGAGGAGGGTCCTAGCAGAGGCTCAGGTGCACAAGATGCAGATCCTCAGCATTAAGTGAACCACGCCCAAGAAGGGGGGTGTCTGGGGCTCAGGAGGGCTGTTGTCCTGGGGCTGGGACTTCGGCCCCTACACCGTCCCCGTGTGGCAGATGGTGACCACAAGCTGCTCGGGAAGATCAGGGTCCCAGTTGCACAGTTCCTCAACCCTGGCGGGGACCCAGGGATCTCAGCATGAGCGGCAGCCAGGCAACCTCCTGGCTTGGAGCCCCGGCAGCTGGGCCCCACCAGGACACGCACTGCTGCTGGACATGCCGCTCAGCAGAGCCAGCCCGTCAGCACCAGGTCATGCAGCACCCAGTCCCGGGTCAGCTCTGTCTGAAGTCTAGCCAGTCTGCGGTAGCAGGGGAGCAACCTCCCAGGCAGGCCCCAGCTAGACCTCTGTGCAGACCTCAAGCTGGGTCAGCCCCTGGGAGGAGCCAAGAGCCAGCCGCCTTGGGGCAGGCGGGGTCCACTGACCATAGGGTTTGTCCCTGGCATCTGCGTCCCCACTCAGCCTGGCTAACTAGCCTCATGGGCTGACGGATCTGCCAGGAGATGGAGAAGGAAGAGGGCCATGGCCACATCCTGCAGGTGCCTCAGCACCACCACCAAAGCACGGCGCCCACCGAGCCTGCCCTGGTCGGTCCCTGCACAGGAGCACTGCCCAGGTGGGAGCAGGGTGTGCTCTCCTGGCTCTGGAGACCAGAATCCAGCATCCCAGTGCCCTCCGGGTCAGGTACCCAAGGCCTCCTCCAGCTACGGAAGTTCCAGTGGCCCTGGCCTTCGTGACCGCACAGTCTATACTCTGCCCTCCTCACGTGGCTCCTCCCTGTTGGTCTGTCTCTGTGTGTCACTTCAGGACCATTGTCATTGGATTTAGGGCCCAGCTAGGTCACCCAAGAGGATCCCATCTTGAGATCCTAATAACATTTAAATTCATTCACACAGTTCTTGGAGACAGTAGGTGGGCACATATTTGGGGGGACTCGGGGATCAGTTTGCAGCCCCCCACCCCTGGAAGGCCCCTTCACTCAGCCTCCAGGCTGGTTCCCAGGTCCCACACCTCCTCCAGACTCGTGGCTACTGTGCCCGAGAACCTCCACATCCCAGAGCCCACCAGGGTTTGTCCTGGAACTTCGGAGTCAAGAGAGGAGAACCCAGGGCCAGGCAGGAGGGTGGATGTGCCCAACACAGCCCACCTGTGGCCAGATGGCCTCTGGTCCCTCAAGGGCACCTCCTGCACTCACCATGGGCTCGGGGCCTGTGTCCTGGCCTGTGGGCTCTCCCTATTGCATCTCAGAGCAGAGGTTGGATGGGGTGTACGGAGGAGGGTGTGCCGGGCATCAAGCTTGGGAACAGGGATGTCAGCGTTTCCTGCACCAGGACCTTCCTACCTCCCCACAGGCTCCCTTCTTCTACATGCCTAACGGCTGCGCCTGGAGCTGACCGCCTCACCCCGCCCACCTCCAGTGCATGTTGAATGTTTCTTTGGGTTTTCAGTGCACAGGTCTTCACCGGTGGTGTGAGGCGAGTGCTGCTTAGTGTTCTGAGGACGCACTGTGACTCCCCCGCAGAGGCCCTGTGACTGCCGCCCACCCGTGTGCCTGGCTGCTCTCTGCTCTCTGTGCCCGTGTGCTCTCTGCACAGCTCCATTCTATCACCCACGGGTGTGCTCTTCGGTCATCACACAGCCAGGCCAGAGATGGGCAACAGAAACGCAGCCGGCGGATCTCCAAATGCCTAGAGCAAACCGCTCTCTACTGGGCAGTCAGTGTGCCAAAGAGGAAGCTCACAGAAGCGTAAGGAGCTTTGAATGAGTGAAAACGACAGCCCGACACACCAGAATCCGCGGGACCACAGGAGGAGTGTCCAGAGGGACTGTGGCAGTGACCGTCCACGTTAGGAAAGAATAAAGCTCAGATGCCAGACCCCAAACGCCCCCTCATGGGGAGATGCCGGGAGTGCTGGATGGCCGCATGGGACAGGTGGGAGAGGCCGGTCCACCTGCTCTGGCTGCACAAGCCACAGGATCCTGAGCTCTACCCCACTGTGGAGCTCGGAGCCATCAGGGCAGAAGTTCCCAGTGACCAGGAAGCACCAGGCCAAAGGCCCCAGCCAAGAGCTGTACCTCTGCTGGCTCGCCAGGCCACCTCCGGCTCGCCAGGCCACCTCCGGCTCGCCCAGGCCACCTCCGCCCACCTCTGACTCGCCAGGCCACCTCCGACTCGCCAGGCCACCTCCGCCCACCTCCGGCTCGCCAGGCCACCTCCGACTCGCCAGGCCACCTCCGGCTCGCCAGGCCACCTCCGACTCGCCAGGCCACCTCCGGCTCGCCAGGCCACCTCCGCCCACCTCCGGCTCGCCCAGGCCACCTCCGCCCACCTCCTGCTCGCCAGGCCACCTCCGGCTCGCCAGGCCACCTCCGACTCGCCAGGCCACCTCCGGCTCACCAGGCCACCTCCGGCTCACCAGGCCACCTCTGACTCGCCCAGGCCACCTCCGGCTCGCCCAGGCCACCTCCGGCTCACCAGGCCACCTCCGGCTCGCCCAGGCCACCTCCGCCCACCTCTGACTCGCCAGGCCACCTCCGGCTCACCCAGGCCACCTCCGGCCTGAGCAGCAGACTCACGCGTGAGCACACATTCCTCGCGCTCCCGAGGCCTGGAGGAAGCGTGACCACAGGCTGAGGCTCCTGGAGTGCTTTCCAGTCACGGGGCGAGGTTGAGGCCCCTGGGGCCCCTGAGCCACTCAGCCACCGGGGTTCAGTCAGTGCCCTCTTGTTGGGCCATTTTAGTTAAAAGACTGGAAAGAAGATAACAGGTCCAAGGACCCTGGTGCCTGTGGGACCCCCAGACAACATGGACAAGCTGCCGGATCCTATAGCAGGTGCCCTGGAGCTGACCTTGCCATAGGGCCCAAGACCCCTGGAGGGTCACAGCCTGGGCACCTTGGGGCTGGCGGGAGAGTGGCTTTCCTCAGGACACCCCTGGGCTTCCCCACGCCTCCAGCTGGGCCCTGGTAGTCTGTGCAGGGCCCCCGCTGTCCCCTCCTGCCTGTCTGCTCACACGCCTGGCCGTCCAACTCAGGCTTTGCTGGTCTGCTTCCTGTTGCCAGCACGGCCTTTGCTCTGAGATGAACGACTGCTCTGACCCCATTTCGCAGGGCTGTGATGTGGGTCCCAGGTGACATCCAGTCACCCTGGGATTGCTCCTCCGACTGTGCAGCCCTGTGCCCTGGTTCCTGCCCACCGCCCCTCCAGCGCCGCCCAGGGCTCACAGACTCCTGCCACCCTTACCTCCGATACTTGGCCGCGTTTGTGTGGCACCTCTGGGCCACGGCACCCACCTTCCCAGCTCCAGGCGTCCCAGCCCCGCCCCACCTCTGAAATGAAGAGAAGCAGGGTGGGCTCCTATGGGCCCCCAGATCTCTGCCGTGATGGTCTCAGGCCTCGCCCAGCCCAAGGGTGTGGGTTGGAGTGGGGACCGTCCAGCGTGTGAGCCCAGGTGGGGACCCTCGCATGCCATTTCGTCAGGGCCTTCTGGGCTTCCTTTCACCCACCCCATGGTGAGCTTCCCAGCAGGGCTGTGGAAGTCCAGTCAACCCAGGAGTCCAGCCAAGGGTCGGAGCTTGTGTCTGGACACTGCACCAAGTGCATAAGCAGATGTCACCTGTTTTGGTGACGATCACAGAGGCATATGGAGAGGCCAGCTCTGCTTCATCGTGGCCATGGGGCTCCAGCCCCTGGTGCCCGAGGGCTCGCGTACTCCCCACGATGGACTCCTCAGGGCAGAGGCCTTGCACCTGGAGAAGCACCCTTCTATTTGCTGGAACTTTCTCAAGAGACTGCCTCCTGCATGCAGCTCCATGGGAGGCCCTCGCTTGCCCAGCCCCGAGGAGACTCCCCACTGGGGTGACCCCAGGAGCCTGCTGTCTGCAGGGAGGTGGTCCCGTGCAGGGTGACCTCGGAGTGTGTCTCCACAGCTCTTTACTCCTGGGCCAGAGCCCTGGGGGAGACCCAGCAGACGCAGGTCCTGCTCCGCCTCCGGCTGCAGCTGGTGAAGCTCTGGATGGCGACTAAGGCCACTGGAGCCTTGGCAGCAGTTTCTGCCTGGCCTCACCCGCCAGAAGGGCTGCCTGGAGTCTGCCCGCTGGCCGCACAGTGCTGAGCAGCTCACTCCAGTGAGAATCAGGGTTTTGTGACCACTGTGACCTCATCCCCCATCCTGATAAGACCCTCAGGCCACGTTGGATGGCTGAGGGGCGTCCACAGCAGGTGACTTCATTCCGTGGTCGCTATCCTTAAAGGAACCTAAGCTGACAGTTGGGTACCTCAGGATCTCCAGGGAGGGCCATGGGGAGCGAGTTGGGTCTCACCTAAGCACACTGCACCCGTAGGCCAGGTGTGGCCTGCAGTCCCCTGAGGAGGGAAATTCAATCTGGGGACAATTACGTGGATTAGACTTCTTTTATTTAAAAAAGTGTAAGTAATGGGCAAAGGACTTGGGTGTTTGAGGGAAGTCATGCCCTTGAGGAACCATGTGGGCATTTGGCCAAGGTCAGCCCATGGCTGGGCCTGCACCCCAGCTGGCCTGCTCTGCCTGTCACACATCCAGAGCAGGCATCAGGAGCGCCAGACACGGTGACCACTGGCAGCCTTTCCTGCCTCAGGGACTCCAGTTGCAAAGCACCAGCGCAGCGGGTTTCTCTGGAGCTGTTTCCCCACCTGGAAAATAGGTCTGTCTTGACCATCTGGGACTGGGTCACGCTCAGGCGTGGTCAGCAGGGGCCATCCAGTCACTGGGCAATGAACGGCACCTGGTCCTTGGGTTTGTGCCGTGTATTGCAGGGGGGCCAGGCTCCCCTGGGCTCCTGTGCAGTGGGCATGACAGGGGCCTGAGTCTCCTACCGACTGCCCACCAGGGCTTGGTGCACCTCTGTGACATGGCCACAGCCGGGGCTGGCCCCCCTCCTGCCCCTCATCTCAGCAGGTGCTGCAGCCACTGGAGACCCTGTTGGTTCTCTGGATGCTCAGCCGGGACAAGGCCAGGCTGTGAGTGAGGGCACCCCAGGTTCCGAGGTCTCCTCCCAGACCATGGCCAGCTCAGCCCACCCAGTGCCTCCCCCACAGATGCACCTGGCACCCTGCCCGGGTCAGCAAGAGCAGGTCCAGTGTTCCTGGGCCTCTGGGCGGCCACCTCATCTCTGCGCCCGCTCTTCTCTGCTGGCCAGATGCAGAGCCCAATGCCATCCTCTCCTTGCTTTCGGGTCCAGACCCCCGAAGCAGGCAGGCCCAGCCCACACCGTCCTGTGGCTGAGGGCGGCCACTGTGGACACATGGGTGTACAGGGCAGGGGCACCTCTAGAGCTGGGTACTTGTCCCCAGCTGCTTTGACAGTCTGATCACCTGACACCTGAGTCTGGATCTCAGGCCTTGGCCTCCTGGAGAGAAGTAGCTTCTTTGGGCCCTAACTCCCTCTGCCCAGTGTGGCCCACGACCCCGTTTTAAGTAAGTGAACAATGTGGCAGCTGCTGCACGCTCTCACCAGCCCGAGACCTCTCCCGCCCAAGTCCTCCTGGGGCCCTGGGCTAGCACCAGGGGGAAGCTCACGTGCTGCAGGAGAGCAGGATGCTGGCTCAGTGGTCTGGTGGACCCTGATGACCAGCAGGCCACGTAGAGCCCAGAGGCTCTGGGAGGAGCCACGCCAGCAGGAGGCCTCTGCCCACCAAGACCCCGACAGGAGTCGAGACCGTGGGCGACCCCAGAAGGGAGGAGGTAACTGCTCAGCAACGTGGGCCAGGCTTGGCCAGGAGGGCTGCAGGGGTCTGAGCTGCCCTCGCCTTCTGCTTGTCTCGTGGGGGCCTGATAGTCCACTGTGGCCCACACCTCCTCCTAGAGAAACCAGGAAGAGCAGTCCAGCTGCACAGGGAGAGCAGAGCAGGCCCGAGCAGGGGCTCAGGGTCTTAGGAGGCACCGAGGCCCCTCGCTGCCCCCCAACCCCCAAGACAGCGTAAGCACAGGGCTGTTGGGGAGGATGTCGGGCACCTGCCTCTCTGGGCCAACCCTGAAGGAGGCCTTTCCAGAGATGGCAGCTCCCAAGCCAGTGCAGCCTGAGGAAGGCTGGCCAGGCCAGCTGGGGCTGCGGACATGAGACTCTAATTATGTGCTGCGGCAAGAACAAAGCAGAGTCCAATGGAGGCAGACAGGCACGCCATCCGCTCCTCCCTGTAAAGCAGGGCCACCTGGCTCGTCTCCCTCGAGCCCGCAGAGGGAGGGCTGCTCGGAGTCCCACACAGGCGCGGGAAGGTGGAGGGAACAGCAGGGACCTGCCTGTGACAGCGCAGGCTTCCAGGCCTCCCAGCTGGGTTGGCGTCTGCTCAGTGCAGATCGGGCAGCCAGAGAACCGTTCGGAATCTTCCCTGCCCCGGGGTGCCTCCCCAAGACCGATTATGCAGGGGTGACTCTGCAGCCCTCGGGGAACATTTTCAGGGGTGCGAGAGGGGCCCCTCCATCTCCCCGTCTCCCCAGTCCTCCAGAGGGGCCTGGGCGCTCCCCGTCAAGTCCTTAAGAGGAAGCAGGGAAATGCTGTGGCACTTACCTGTGCCTGGCCGGGTGTGATGGAGCAGTCAGCTCCTGAGAGTGGGTACTGGCTCTGAGCACTTAGTCCTGTAGCTTCTGGAACCACTTGAACCCACAACTCCCCCACCCCCGTCAGACTCCCCCAGCCCTCTGGCAGACAAGGTCAGAGACAGCAGGACAGGCAGGGCTCACAGAACACCGGAGATGAAGGCGGCATCCACAGAGAGCAAGGACCATGGGCCTTCAGATACCTGCTGAGCGGAGCAAAGGCCGAAAGGAGAGAAGCACAGAGCCCCGGAGAACCATCTGAAAGGCGGGAGGACTACACAGACCACTGGGCAGCGCCAGGGGCCATCTGTCAGAGCATTGCCCCAGCAGCCCCATGAGGAAGGGACCTGCACTGCAGGCCAGCATATGCAGGCCGCCAGAGTCCTGGTCAGCTCTTCCCAGCAGCAAGGGTCACACCAACCCAGGCTTCAACCTGAGATAATGGGGATGGGGACGGGCATGGGGATCATTAGGGATGAGGATGGGGATGGGGATGGGGATGGGGATGGGGATGGGGATGAGGATGGGGATGGGGATCATTAGGGATGAGGATGAGGATGGGGATGAAGATGGGGATGGGGATGGGGATGAGGATGAGGATGAGGAACGGGATGGGGATGAGGATGAGGATGAGGATGAGGATGGGGATGGGGATGGGGATGGGGATGGGGATGAGGATGAGGATGGGGATGGGAATGGGGATGGGGATGGGGATGAGGATGAGGATGAGGATGGGGATGGGGATGGGGATGAGGATGAGGATGAGGATGGGGATGGGGATGAGGATGGGGATGAGGATGAGGATGACAATGGGGATGGGGATGGGGATGGGATGAGGATGGGAATGAGGATGAGGATGGGGATGGGGATGGGGATGGGGATGAGGATGGGGATGGGGATGGGGATGGGGATGGGGATGAGGATGAGGATGAGGATGGGGATGGGGATGAGGATGAGGATGAGGATGGGGATGGGGATGAGGATGGGGATGAGGATGAGGATGACAATGGGGATGGGGATGGGGATGGGATGAGGATGGGAATGAGGATGAGGATGGGGATGGGGATGGGGATGGGGATGAGGATGGGGATAGGGATGGGGATGGGGATGGGGATGAGGATGAGGATGGGGATGGGAATGGGGATGGGGATGAGGATGAGGATGAGGATGGGGATGGGGATGGGGATGAGGATGGGGATGAGGATGAGGATGGGGATGAGGATGAGGATGATGATGGGGATGGGGATGAGGATGGGGATGGGGATGGGAATGAGGATGAGGATGGGGATGGGGATGGGGATGGGGATGAGGATGGGGATGGGGATGGGGATGGGAATGAGGATGAGGATGACGATGGGGATGGGGATGGGGATGAGGATGGGGATGGGGATGGGGATGGGGATGGGGATGGGGATGAGGATGGGGATGAGGATGAGGATGGGGATGAGGATGAGGATGGGGATGGGAATGGGGATGGGGATGGGGATGGGGATGAGGATGAGGATGGGGATGGGGATGGGGATGAGGATGAGGATGAGGATGGGGATGGGGATGGGGATGGGGATGGGGATGAGGATGAGGATGAGGATGGGGATGGGGATGGGGATGGGGATGGGGATGAGGATGGGGATGAGGATGGGATGAGGATGAGGATGGGGATGAGGATGGGGATGAGGATGAGGATGGGGATGGGGATGGGGATGGGAATGAGGATGAGGATGGGGATGGGGATGGGGATGGGATGAGGATGAGGATGAGGAACGGGAAGGGGATGAGGATGAGGATGAGGATGGGGATGGGGATGGGGATGGGGATGGGGATGAGGATGGGGATGGGGATGGGGATGGGGATGGGGATGAGGATGAGGATGGGGATGGGGATGGGGATGGGAATGAGGATGAGGATGAGGATGAGGAACGGGAAGGGGATGAGGATGAGGATGAGGATGGGGATGGGGATGGGATGAGGATGAGGATGAGGAACGGGAAGGGGATGAGGATGAGGATGAGGATGAGGATGGGGATGGGGATGGGGATGGGGATGGGATGAGGATGAGGATGAGGAACGGGAAGGGGATGAGGATGAGGATGAGGATGGGGATGGGGATGGGGATGGGGATGGGGATGAGGATGGGGATGAGGATGGGGATGGGGATGGGGATGGGGATGAGGATGAGAATGGGGATGGGGATGGGGATGGGAATGAGGATGAGGATGGGGATGGGGATGGGGATGGGATGAGGATGAGGATGAGGATGGGGATGGGGATGGGGATGGGAATGAGGATGAGGATGGGGATGGGGATGGGGATGGGATGAGGATGAGGATGAGGAACGGGAAGGGGATGAGGATGAGGATGAGGATGAGGATGGGGATGGGGATGGGGATGAGGATGGG
This sequence comes from Sciurus carolinensis, assembly GCF_902686445.1. Lineage (NCBI taxonomy): Eukaryota > Metazoa > Chordata > Mammalia > Rodentia > Sciuridae > Sciurus > Sciurus carolinensis. The sequence goes on from NC_062218.1 coordinate 806,597, forward strand.
GATGGGGATGGGGATGGGGATGGGAATGAGGATGAGGATGAGGATGGGGATGGGGATGGGGATGGGGATGGGGATGGGGATGGGGATGGGGATGAGGATGGGGATGGGGATGGGGATGGGGATGGGGGGGATGATGATGGGGATGGGGATCATTAGGGATGAGGATGAGGATGGGGATGGGGATGGGGATGAGGATGAGGATGAGGATGAGATGGGGATGGGGATGGGGATGGGGATGGGAATGAGGATGAGGATGACGATGGGGATGGGGATGGGGATGAGGATGGGGATGGGATGGGAATGAGGATGAGGATGGGGATGGGGATGGGGATGAGGATGAGGATGAGGATGGGGATGGGGATGGGGATGGGAATGAGGATGAGGATAGGGATGGGGATGGGGATGGGGATGAGGATGAGGATGAGGATGGGGATGGGGATGGGGATGGGGATGGGGATGAGGATGGGGATGGGGATGGGGATGGGGATGGGGGGGATGATGATGGGGATGGGGATCATTAGGGATGAGGATGAGGATGGGGATGGGGATGGGGATGAGGATGAGGATGAGGATGAGGATGGGGATGGGGATGGGGATGGGGATGGGAATGAGGATGAGGATGACGATGGGGATGGGGATGGGGATGAGGATGGGGATGGGGATGGGAATGAGGATGAGGATGGGGATGGGGATGGGGATGAGGATGAGAATGGGGATGAGGATGGGGATGAGGATGAGGATGACAATGGGGATGGGGATGAGGATGGGGATGGGGATGGGGATGAGGATGAGGATGAGGAACGGGAAGGGGATGAGGATGAGGATGAGGATGAGGATGAGGATGGGAATGGGGATGGGGATGGGGATGAGGATGAGGATGGGGATGGGGATGGGGATGGGGTTGGGATGAGGATGAGGATGAGGAATGGGATGGGGATGAGGATGAGGATGAGGATGAGGATGGGGATGGGGATGGGGATGGGGATGAGGATGGGGATGGGGATGGGGATGGGGATGGGGGGGATGATGATGGGGATGGGGATCATTAGGGATGAGGATGAGGATGGGGATGGGGATGGGGATGAGGATGAGGATGGGGATGGGAATGGGGATGGGATGGGAATGGGGATGAGGATGGGGATGAGGATGAGGATGAGGATGGGGATGGGGATGAGGATGACAATGGGGATGGGAATGGGGATGGGGATGGGGATGAGGATGAGGATGGGGATGAGGATGGGGATGGGGATGAGGATGGGGATGGGGATGGGGATGAGGATGAGGATGAGGATGAGGATTGGGATGGGGATGGGGATGGGGATGGGGATCATTAGGGATGAGGATGGGGATGGGGATGGGGATGGGGATGGGGATGGGGATCATTAGGGATGAGGATGGGGATGGGGATGGGGATGGGGATGGGGATGGTGATGAGGTTGAGGATTGGGATGGGGATGGGGATGGGGATGGGGATGGGGATCATTAGGGATGAGGATGGGGATGAGGATGGGGATGGGGATGAGGATGGGGATGGTGATGGGGATGGGAATGGGGATCATTAGGGATGGGGATGGGTATTGGGAAAGGTTTTTGGAGGAGATAGTGTATGGGGATGTGTAGAGTCATCCAAGCCAGTGGTGACCCAGTGTAGGGATGGGTATTTTTCTCTCTCCACACAGATGACATGAGGTGTTCCTGCAGGAGTCCAGTTAACGAGGGAAAACCAAACTTCTCAGAGCCCTGGGTTCCCCTGGCCTCCCCTCTCCTCCCTGTATCAATGCTCTCTGGGGATGTGACTGGGAGGGACAGTGTCTCTGGGCACCACTCATCCAGGGTCCTGCTCTGGCCCCGACGGGCCATCGCCCCAGCATGGAGAGGCTGAGGGGATGGTCTGGCATTCCCAGCGACATCTTGAGACACAAGCCTGGAAACCTCACTTCTCAGGAGTGTGCTCCTGCGTCTCTGACCCTCTGGCCCAGTGCTAAGGCGGGGATCTCACATGCAAACTCCCAAGGATCTTCCAGGCCAGGGTCAGCCCTGGCTTCCTCTCAGGTGGCCCTGGGATGTCCAGGCTGCCCTCCACACTCTATGATTGGTCCCTGCTTGGCCACCAGCTGCTGGAGAAGGCAGCTCTGAATGTCCCCCCCAGGCCAAATCCTGCACCCCTGCTGTCCTGCGTCCCCAGCACCCATGGGCACCCTAGAGCAAGCCCTCTCTCTGCAGCTCAGCCTGGCAAGGCCAGCAGCCTCCAGGGCCAGGGCTCCTCAGACCAGCTGCAGGCCATCTGCCGGTCACCTGGGGTTCCCAGGCAGACACTGTAGTCTTTCCAGACCCATCACCCTTGTCCTCCAGGGGCAAAACCAGGATGTGAGTTTCCTCCAGGAGTGAGAGGGAGTGATGTGCACCCTGTGTCCACCTCTTGACCACCACTCTGGCGAAGCTGCCTGCTGTCATCAGAACACTCGCAGCTTAAGGGGAGACGCCCGCCATGAGGCACCCAGCTCTTCAGGAAACAGCCAGCCAGGGTAGCAGCTTGAGAGGGAGGGGGACCATCACGGCTGTCCGACCCCCTGGAGGAAAATCCTGCCAGCCACTCGGGCCGCAGCATCAAGGGATGCAGAGGTCTGCAGAGGGACTGACTGGAGGGCAGGCGTCCTGGCGGCTGCCCCGTGTCCCCTCCGAGGGGCTGGAGGAGGTGCTGTTCGGCAGGGCCTGGCTGCGAGTGAGGGTGGGTGGGGCAGGAGGGCCTCTCATTCTTCAAAATCGGAGACTGTTGGAGGCAGAGGGAAAGCCCACGCTGTCCTCTGATGATGGAATGGTGGCGATGGTCCTCCTGGTGTCCAGACAGCAGCCCGTCCAGGCACAGCGCTTGGGCTATCATGGTCTTCAGCAGAGCCCTCAGGTGATTCCCAGCCAGCTGACCTGCCTCTCACCTTGTTCTCCTCAGAGCTCAGAGTGACCCCCAGGCAGGGAAGCTGGCCAGAGACTCAGAGAAGTCCAGTCCCAGATTCCAGTGGTGAGGCTGGAAAGTTCCTGAGACCTGGAGCCAAAGTCCCCCTCACTCTTGTGAGGGAAGGGCCAGCTGGCCCAGGAAGCTCACCCCTCGCGGGGAGAAGACCAGGCCTGGTGCGGGGTGGCTGTTCCTGGGAGCCCGACGAGGAGCAGAGGGGCTCCGCCCTTCCTTCTCGTTCCTCTCCTCACGTGCAGGCCTGTCCAGGGGGCGCAGAGCTCTGCTGTGCGCTGTGCCTCCCAGGTGGCTGTGCAAGGCCACGCTGCTGCGTCTGGAGCAGGGACGTCCCTGGAAGGGCCGCGGCGCGCTTCCCTGCCCTTCACTCTCAGGGTCCAGGGACATTTTCTGCTGCCAGGGTCTCCCGCCCTTCCTCGCCCCCTCCCGGCAGCAAGATTTGCTCCTTGCATTCTCTCAAGGACGGCAGGTTGAGTTTGGTGACCACAAGCCCAGAGGGTGAGGTGAGGATGGACAGAAGCCCACACTTGTGTGAGGTTGGGAAACCTCAGTGCCCAAGGAGGGAACCCACAGGGGGAAAACCACAGCTCCCTCTCTCGTGCAAGAAGCTGTGTGCAAGAACCTGATCCCAGATCCAGAGTCACAGGAGACAGCAGACCGTGACCACAGCGTATGCTCTAGAGACGCGCTGCCCATTCAGTATGTTACTAGAATAAAAGAGAAAACCCCTGCAATTGTTCCAATCTTTTCAAAGTTCACACGGAATGTCTGTTAGGAACGCGTTGCCTGGGTCTGACGGGGTGCCTGTGAAGACCACAGCAAGCAGCACCCTTCCTGGGAGTGTGGACGGGCGGCTCCCGTGCAGCCGTGGGTGGGGCCCTAGGCCACCCTGAGCATCCTACCAACAAGAAGTGAAATGAGTGACGCTGCCACTCACACAGCCGTGAGCAGGAAATCCAAGCGAATCTGCGGGTCATCAGAACTAAAGCTGAGTTCAGCAAGGTTCGAATATCGTTTCCAGGAGTAGCGGATATAACACATGCATATACACGCGCAGGAGTCCTGACTTGGTGTGAGCTCCAGGGACCAGACGAGGGAGCTGTCCAGGAGCCAGCTCCATGCAAAGGGCCTGGGGTCAGGGCCGCCTTGGTTGGTGCATGCAGAACCCAGGTCCGCCCACCCGACTCTGGCCTAATGGAAGTGACCACCACGGAGTGTGCGCGCCTGCAGCAGACGTCCCAACCGCAGGGCACACTGAGGGAGCTGAGCTGTGGAACGCGACTGTCGGCCGTCAGCCCTGGAGGGCTCGCCCTGGGGTCGTGGGGAATCCATGGCTGTGGGTGCTTCTCTGCAGGGGCAGGAAGGGCAGCTGCCCCAGGGGTGGAGCGTGTGCCCGGCTGGAGCATGGCCGCCTCTGCTGGGACTGCACCAAGGTGTCAGCCGAGCGTGGGGGGCTGCAGGACAGGGCCAGGGCAGGGAGAGACCCCACCCTTCCCACGTGTCTGTCCTCCCCCCACCCCGGCTTCCAGACCCTTTAAGCAGGATTGTCAGACTTGTCCTCGAGCCCACCCAGGGCCTAGCGCACGTGAGGCACGCAGCAAGTGCTGCAGGGTGAGGGGGCGGGGGAGCGAGGCACGGGTCCGGCCGGCTGCGCCCCAGGCTGGGAGGCCGAGGTGGCCGTGAAAACCAGTCCTGCGGGGCACCCCCTCTCCTCAGAGGGCGTGAGAAGCTGGCCCTGGCCCGCCATCACCTCCTGCACTACAGCAAGGACAGAAAAGATGGGCTGGGCTGGATTGTCACAGAAAGCCCCGCGGGCACCACGTCCGGGTCAGCGCAATGCCCAGCCGCAGCCGTGCTCCAGCCTCGCGGGTGCAGTCGAGGACGAGACTTCTCAGAAGTCCTACACAGCTCACTTCCAGGAAAAGCCCATTGTTCCCGGGACTCCAGGAGGCGGTCTGGTCAAGAGTGGGCCGTCCCGCCTGTGGCCGGAAAGGAAGCTGGGAAGGCGTCCCCAGGGCCTGAGCAGTCACCAGAGGAAGCGGGTTGCAGCCCTGGTTTCTCCGTGCACAAAGTCCCTTGTGCCTGCACACAGCCCAGCTGCAGGGCAAGGTGCCCAGTCCCCGGGCGAGCACCCCAGCGCCTGCGGGGTCTGTCCTTCCTGCCGAAGGAAGTAAGGCTCCTCCACACGCCAGCTCTCCTGTCTTCGGTTTCACCGCAGGAGGAAGGCCGTGCTGCAAGGCCCCGCTGGCCCCTGAGGTGAGGCACGCCTGCCCAGCAAAGCCCTGGGCTGAAGTGGACTAGAAGGTTCTGGAGGTCAAGCTGATTTCTTTTAAAAGCCCCTAAAACAGAGTAGAAACACCAGCCGGGGTTGGGGTGTCTGCGCAGACTGCTCAGCTGCCCACCTTCTCTTCAGACAGCCAGAGCCGTGTGCTTGCTGGGACGCTGCAGGTGCCCACGCCCTGCTGTGGAGGGGAGAGAGCCCCTGCCCTCCTCTGAAGTCACTCTCAACCCTCCCCGGGACGCCCAGCCCCGGAGGGCCCCCGGCCCCCGCTGGTAACCACTCGCCAGCTCTGCCTGGACGAAGCCTCGCTGTCTCTGCGGGCGCTGACGTTCCCGCCTGTCACTGGATCCCATTTATTTCTGAAGCCTATGCTTTCCGAAGGGCGTGCCGTCCGCCTGAATTCCAGCAGTGCCGGAAACGGATCCAAGAGTCGCTGTTAATTGGCAGCAGAACTCGGCTGCAGTTTATTACACCCTCACACGCCACAGTCGAGGGCTGAGTTCAACTTCCCTTGAAGTTGGAATTCAACCTCGCCTTGGCTCAAAGCGGCGCTACCCGAGAAGGTTTGTCCACAACTTGGGAGGGAAGCTGGTCTCCAGGAGGTCCAGGACTGTTTCCAGATGAGGGAGTACAATGCAGGGAGCCACTCGGACCCCAGATCTTTGGTCCTCCTCCAGCAGGGGCCAGCGGGGCCTTGCAGCACGGCCTTCCTCCTGCGGTGGAGAGAGCCTGAGCAGTAAAGCCCCTCCAGGGTGGCGTCCACTGGCCAGCAAGTCCCCACCCAGAAGCGCTGTATGTGCTGCGGTCAGAGGAGCTGCGCCCACAGCCCGGGTCCACCCTGAGCACCGGAGTCTCCTCCTTTCTTTCTCTTTTGCTTCTTCCCCTCTCAACAGCTTCCAGGCTCCTGCTTCGGGAGCGTCCAGCCTGAGCAAGCCAAGGTCCCTGCCCAGAGAGCTCGAGGGGAGAGGTGGCTGGGAGCTGCCACACTGCAGGGACACAGCGGCTCTACCTGATGTGGGGTCAGGGGCTGTCCCCAGGACAAGGACTCAGACGCAGGAAAGGACTTGGACGAGGCCCTGGAGCAGAAGGGAAGGGCAGGAAGCGAGGTGGGGAGGGGGAGGCACCAGAGGGGTCAGAATCAGCTCAGTGCAGGGAGGTGGGTGATTTTGTAGCCCCTCTGGCACTGGGAGGCTGCCTGCTGGATGGACATCCTCACGTGGCACCAGTGAGATGGAAGCAGAGCTCTGGGGAATAAGGGCCGGTCAGAGACTCTGGGGAGGGGACCCCTGAGCACTCCCTGAGCCAGGACCCAACTGAGGCCCCTAGGCTGAGGCAAGGACCTCACAGGGGGCCCTGCACCTTCACAACAGCATCCTGCAGGGCCTGGGCCTGTGACCAAGGTTGTTTGCAGCTGCGTCCTCTTCTGGATTGCAGCCTTGGCTCAGCCTGGTGGAAAAGCCTCCTCTGGCCAAGTGAGGCCGGCTGCCTCCCTCCACCCAGCCTCCTCTGAGTCTTGCTTCCGGTCTAGGCCTGTGTGTCTCCTCTGGGCGTGGTTTTCTAAAGTCAACAGCAGGGTATAGGTATCATTTGATCTTTCTTCTCTGTCTCTTGCCGCTTTTCCTGGATTTGTTTCTCTTCTTATTTTGAGGTTTGCCTTGTGGGTTCGGCTGGCAGATCTTCTAGCGCTTTGTGTGGTTGTTTTCTTTTCTCCTGGTCCTGGGATTGAACCCAGGGCACTCTACCATGTAACTACGCCCCAGCTCTTTTTAATTTTATTTTGAGACAGGGCCTTGCTACATTGCAGAGGCTGGCCTGGGACTTGCAGCCTCTGCCTCAGCCTCTAGATTGCTGGGATGACGGACATGGCCACGGCTCCCAGCAGGGTATTTTCGTTAACCTCTGAGACAGAACTTTCTTTCAGCTGTTGGGCTTTTCACTCCTGCGTTCTCTTTTTTGGTGTTTTTCTTGCTCATGCTGCTGATTGCTCCCTCTGTCTCAAGGGAGATGTGTCCTGTACCTTGGGTGGCACCAGCATCCCCAGTTGTCACCAGTCCTTCTCCTTTGTGATATTTGAACTTCCTGGGTTTGGTTCCCTGATGGCAGAGCTCACCTTGCACTACACGGGGTCTAATGACCTGTTTTCCTGCACAGCATCCAAAATGCAAACTCCCCTGCTTCCCAGAAGGCCAAACCCTGAGGACAGCAAGACGCCACAGCAGAGCCTAGCATGAACAGACATGGCACCACAGTAGAGTCTCAATGAACTGTGGTCAGTTTGTGCACAAGAGCATAGGATAAGATGTGTAATTTTACAGAAGAACTCAGATTGCTTTTTGTTTGCTTTGGTTTTAAGAATTGGCTCTTTTTTTCTTTTAATTGTTGGTGAACATTTATTTTATTTGTTTATATGCAACCCTGAGGATCGAACCCAGGGTCTTACATGTGCCAGGCAAGTGCTCGAATGCTGAGCCACAGCCTAGCTGCTTTTTGTTTTTTAATTAAAGAGCAGGTGAAAATACCAGAACTACATTCACTGCAATCGACTACCTGAAAAGGGTTCAGCAGAGTCTTCACAACCGAATGAAGGTCCGTGGAGGAGGACCCGTTGGCAGAAGAAATCACGCAGAAGGCAGTGAAGTAGGAAAGGGGGCACGGACACACGAGGTCGGTTCCAGGCTGGGGCAGGCAGGGATGGAGGAGGGAGAGGAGGAGGGAGAAGCAGAAGACGCCCGTGAAGAGACCCTGGCCACGAAGTGCCCCGTAGTCCCGAGAGCCAGCCGGCCACAGGCTGCGATGCCCCTGAGCACCAGGCTGGAAAGACGAGGAGGAGCTACGAGGCAGCACCAGGCACCCTGAGGATCCTGCAGTGCTGTGGCCATTGCTGGCCCTCGACCCAGCTCAGAAGGACAGTCCTCACCCTGAGAAACCAAGCCAGCGGCTCAGTGGTGGAGCACCTGCCTAGATGTGCGAAGCTCTGGGCTTGAGGAGCACCTACCTAGCACCTGCGAGACTCTGGGCTTGAGGAGCACCTGCCTAGCACCTGCGAGGCTCTGGGCTTGAGGAGCACCTGCCTAGCACCTGCGAGGCTCTGCCTTGAGGAGCACCTGCCTAGCACCTGCGAGGCTCTGCCTTGAGGAGCAACTGCCTAGCACCTGCGAGGCTCTGCCTTGAGGAGCAACTGCCTAACACCTGCGAGATCTGGGCTTGATGCTCAGCACCACAGGTAAGTGAATAAATAAAGGGAACAAGCACCCAGGCCCTGAGGTCCCGCTGGCCCCTCCAGGCTGCGGGTGACAGCACTGGCCTTACTCAAGGCCCCAGGGAGGAGAAGGACCGGAATGACCTGGCTGTCCCCAGCGCGCCACGGTTACAGGAGAGCCCAGCCCGGCGTGCTCACGCTGGCCAGGACAGCCCTCACCTGTCAGGGGGCAGCACAGAGGTGCAGATGACGCCGTCAGATGCAGAGAAGGAGACGCGCATCTCAAGGGTGCAAGGGGACTCTCGTCAGCTCCCAAGCGGTGTGAGCACAGCCGGCCGTGAAAGCACAGCTCGCGAGCTCTGTCATGGGGAGTGCCCCAGGGAGGGAGCCTGAGCGTCCGCCCCACAGCAGGACCGCGGGGACAGCTCCACTCAGCGAGCTTCCCCCACAGCAGGCAGGGGAGGGTCGCCTCGTCCAGCGACGTAGAACATGAAGGATCTGCTGAAGGAAAGAGCAGCCTGAAGATGGCTTTGGCAAGGTCCCTGGACACAGCGGGACCGCGAAGGCGTCACTGCTTACGGCAGAAGGTGGGAAATGAGACCTTAACTGATGGAAGGACAGTCGTCGGGGAAGCACCACCTTGGAAAACTCTTCTTAAAAGATGCACGGGATCTGGATACTGAGAGCCTCACATCTTACTGAGAGAAATTACCTGCAGCCAGAGAAGCCAAGAGACCCCTGCCCGCTGACTCTCAGGAGGTCTGGTGTAGAGGGGTCCGCGCCCACCGGCAGCCCCATCAGAATCCCACGGAATTCCCGTTTGATTAACTTCCCTGCTGAAGGAATGGCTGCTGGTGGTGGCAGTTGCTTCCTCTATGTGACACTGAGCAGAGGACAGGGATGCGAAGGGACACGGGGACAGGGTGTCACCAGCTGAGAACAGGGCCCCGCTGCGTGTGGGGAAGTTTGCACGGCCTCCCTGGGAAGCAGACCAGAGGAGCGAGGTGCGTTCAGGACACGGTGGTGGGGACAGGCCACAGTGTCACCACCAAGCCAAATGCCAGCGTCTCTCTGCCACTCAAGGCCGAGGCCACCAGCACTAGCAAGGCCTGGGTGCTGGGGCCCCGGAGGCTCTGGGAGCTCCAGTGGGTCCACCCCGGGCCACCTGCCTGCCGTCAAGCTGGACGTGTGCGTGGACTCATGGCCCACCAGCCAGTGCGAGGCTCCCACGGGGCAGCCAGACCTCTGCCCACAGAGGCCCTCCCCACCGCTGGCCAAGAGCCCCAGGGGGGCGGGAACCGGCGCCTTCCCTGGGAAGACCCACGTTGGCAACAGAGGACTCCAGGGGAGCCACACTGTCCCCCAGAGCCCGGACTGCGCCCGAGGGCTCTTGGGAGCCGCCTGCCGTCCGTTCTGTGTTCCATACTTAGAATCCCCTGGAGACAGAGGAGACAAGCAGCAAAACTACAGCAAAACCCCTGTTCACTTTCCAAACAGGAGCAGACAGACGGGAGAGGAGGGCCCTCCCAGGAGCCCGCTGGTGCTCGGGCAGGAAGCCAGCCCCTGGCAGCCTGCATGCAGGTGACGCCGCCTCGCACCCGGTGCAGGAGGGAAGTGGGAGAGGACCCCACGTGGGGCCTGGCCCTCAGAGCCCCTGGGGGAGCGAGGCTGGCCCACAACCCGGGACTCAGAGGAGGCGACAGCCACGGTGAGGCCCGGGGACCTCGCTAGATGCTTCAGCAAAGGCAAAGAGCCCCTGAAACCAGCGCGAGAGAGTGGGCATGTGCCCCTGGGCAGAGGGTCTGACCGTGAGCCCCGCACACCTGGGCCGACAAGCGGTCCGCAGGCCTCGCGCACCTCCTGAGAACTCCAGGAACCTTCAGAGGCCGCCTGGGAGCAGCCCCCTGCCCGCTCTGCCAGGCGAGGGTCTCCAGCAAGGCCTGCCTCCTCGCCCACACCTCTGAGGAGGAGCATCAGGGAGTCACCCAGCCCCAGCAAACTGCAGCCCTCCTCCCGGCGTCCAGGGACCTGATCTTGTGCTGGAGACTCCGTGTCGCTCCCGCCAGCAAGAACGACCCGGAGACGTGATGGGTGGCAAACTTCTTTATTAACAGCAGATTCTTCTTCTCTTTTTTTTTTTTTTAGGGAAGTTATTGTCACTTATATAGGTTATATCAACTAATTAGAATATTCATGATATGTGGGGAGAAGATAGACGTATATGGGTATAACTTGAAGCACCTAAGAATCACGCAAGAATCATGCAGAGGCCCTGACCAATTACTGAGAATTCCTCAAGGTGAAGTTAGTTGTATACGTGCAGAATAGCAGTTTTTCAACCGCACTGGCAGCTTGCCAGGCGCCATCTTGGCCAGGCTCCACCTAGGGCCAGGGGTCCGGCCGAAACCCCGACAGTTCCCCCTTTTTTCTTTTAAAAGAAAAGCTCGGGACCAAGCCTGTCTTAGGCGGAGTGGTCAACCACCGTCCTTACCCGTCATCGGATAACTGTAGAGCATGCTACAGCTCCTGTCTTAGGTTGGTACGGCATTACCTACTACCTTACCCGTCTGGTCAATGGTCCAGCCTCGCGAGCCACACTTGTGGGGAGCTGCCGGCCTCTAGGGCAGCCATGGCCTGATGGAAGATGATACGATCCTCTTGCTTGACTCTGACGCACACGCATGATAGTGCGTGAGAGGAAGATAACAGTAATGATCATAAGCATGCATAATGCTCCCATACCAGCCCACTGCTTAATAAAACTGAAAGAGGAGGATAACCAATTTAGCACTTCAGACATTGGAGCTACATCAACTCTAGTAGCATTAAGGCTAGCAATTTGAGATCTAAGAATAGCAGTAAGATTATCAAATTCGTAAGACCAGTTTGTTTGTAGCTGAGCAGACAAGATTCTAGACAAGTTTGCTGCATTGCTGAAGTTATGGTAAGCTACAGGTGTAACGCACAGTCCCGCCAGATGATAAATACATCCCACGTTTAACAGTTCCTGTAAAATGTCCATTTGTTCTTGAAGTAAGTCCACTCGCTGGTTCATAAGGAGTATGCCTGCTGTTAGATGTTGGTTTAGGGTCTCTTTAGTCTGTAAGGCTGCAGCTATATTTTCGGCCAAGTGATTGACTGCTGTTGCTGTAGGTATGGCAGTTGCTAGTGCTGCTGTTGCAGAAACCACTATTGCAGTGACCATAGCCGCTGTGATGCCAAATTCTCTCCTGTTTCTTGATAGTAACACTGGCAATTTTGCATCTGTAACAGAGACTGGGACTGGTAGGAAGGTAGGAACACACATTAAGTCTGCCAGCAGGAATCTAGAAGCATTTTAGCACAAATCTAAAGTACAATTGAAAGAAGCGGTTGTTTTGTTACATAGTTGAACTGTTCCTCCTAAGAGACTAAAAAGAGGTAGTAAGTTAGTTTATTCCGTGGAAACACACAAACTGAGCCACAGCTCCAGTAAAGCACCGAGTTACCCTTATTACCCAGAGTTAAAAAACCCCAAACAAAGAGACAAAGAGAAAGTTTATCTTTAGGGGACCTGAAGGTCTCCTCTATTCCCCCTTTTTGTTTATAAAGAACATTTTTGAGGGTGAGATGTGTATGTTCAACAATACCTTGTTTTTGTGGGTTATAAGGTACATCTGTGGTTAGAGTTATTTTAATTTTAGTAAGGAATTGATTTTTACCAATTTTAGTTTTTAAAGAAAAATTTAGACTTTATAATGTAGTACAATCTTTAACAGTTGCTTAACCATAATTGTATAAACCCCTATTTTTAAGACAATTGTTCTAAAGAATAAAACTTAAGAGACACAAAGTTAAGAATGAATTAGTGTTTTTAAGAAATCCTTGTCATTTTACCATGTTATTTTACCATATAGATTAAACTTTGGCTTATATCAGAACATTAGTATTTCACCTTAGGAAAAACCTTAAATAGCTTTAGCTGTTTTACATACATACAACCAACTTAGTTACACACAGATTTGTTGAAACTTGCCCTTTGTTACACACAGACTTTCTTATCCAGAAACATTTCCTTTTACCTTTTACTAAATATATTTCTATACCCAGAACCTTTTATTTATTTATTTATTATTATTATTTTTTTTTTATCTGTTGACACCTTTTTGTTCACATTTTGAAACAACTCTTATGAAATTTCTGAATTTAGATAAATCACCCTATTTTAATAAGATTAAATATTTTGTTGTTTATAGTACCCTTAATTGAAACACAGTTGAAACTTTTGGGACCCTTTATATATAGAATTCCACTTGTTAGGACATAACTTTTAGTAACCTTGTTTTTAGTTTAGTGATGGCACAAAGCAAGTTTAAACCCTTTTATTTACCAACCTATGAAAACACCAATAATGTTTAAGTATGATACCCCATGGAATTTGAGGAGTTAAAAGTACTTGATGTTATTTAACAATTAGCATTTCAACTTTGTAAATTAACCAGACGTCTCTACAAACACATTTGAGTAATCCCATACATGTTAACTCCAATTTATTTATTTTATAAAAACCAAGATATCAGACAAGTGTCCTGAACAGGATCTGCTGCCTCTTTCCTGTTGAAGAAAAGTCCTAGAAGCAATTGATATTAGACATTGTTTAACATTAACATTTCATTAGTTTGACCACCTGGAAACTTGCAAGTTATTTTTAAAAATATTTTACTTTTATTAGTTTACCCAATTTAAATTGAACCTTTTTAAATCATGTGAATAAAAGTATTTGGATCCATTTTTAAATTTTAATTTTAAGAGCTCTCAGTTTTGATGCAGATAAGACATAACACCAGACAGTACGACATACAAATAACACAAAATCAAAGGCCTTGTAATTTATAGGTAAATGTTCATTGCAATGAAACAGCTGTTCAAAAACTTCAATTGAATAAAAAATAGAACTGATCAAAAAGAGAAAAAAAATCATTAACCTAGGTATGCAGGATCAAAATTATGAGCTCAAAAATACAGCATTAAAGAAAAAACAAAACAAAACAAGAATCCTGAAGAATAAGTCAGTTTTAAGCAGCGGCCCAGGAATTTAAAACGGACACTTTTTTTCTTCTTTTCTTCTTATCTTTAGGTTACCCCCCTTTTCTCCTTGAGACGCTGTAGTTACATTCCATTGTGGCAGGGGGAGGGAGGATCACCTAGGACTTTTTAACCCCTTTTTTGCCTGGTTGAGAAATCAGGTTAGGTTTGAATGCAGAAAATCATGAAACAATTATCTCTTACAATATTAAGAATTGATCCAAGACACAAACAAGCCACACAACAAACACAAAAATAACACACCACACACACAATTTGGTACCCCTTTATAAATTGAAACTAACTAATTTTACCGGGCAACGAGTCTGCCTTTTGTGAACTTTTACCGGGCTTTCAGTCTATTAACCTCTCTCTGTTACCGGGCTTCCTAGCCTTACTTATTTTATTACTTTATTGTTTTATTATTTTATTACTTTATTACTTACCACTTATTTTACCCTTGTCTGTGAAAAATTATTGTTCTTATGAAATTTTTGAATTTAGCCTAGTTTTAGACAGTTCTATTCCTATGATTAAATCTTACAGCACTAAGAGGTAGTTTACTAGTTTAAACACACAAACAAAAAGACAAGCGCGCGCACGCACACACTCTCTCACGCACGCACACACATACACAGTTTGGTACCACTATATAAATCTGTATCTGGCCACTTCACTCGTCCCTCCTATGGGGATCCTTTTGTGATGAATTGTCCCTCCTCTGGGGAACCTCTTGTGATGAATCGTCCCTCCTCTGGGGAACCTCTTTTTATGACTCGTCCCTCTTACGGGGATCCTTTTGTGACTCTTCTTTAACCTTTTTCAATACTTCCTCTCCCTGTGTAACTGCCTTTTGTAAAGCCTCCCGAGGGGAACGCAAATAAGTTCTGACTAATGACCAAACTGCTAACGTCCCTGGGAGCGTTACCGGACAGCGCTTTAAATCTTCCCCCGGGTGTTCCCACTGTGGGATAGTTAACAATCCTTCTTCCAGAAACCAAGGTGAAATCTCCTCTACCTGCTTTAAAAATGCCCAAGCAGTTTGTCTTTAAGGAAGTGCCGTTAGCTTTAAGAATTTCTTTCAAGGGACCTTCCATTCTACATCTAGCAACCTCGTTCCCCATTTTTTGAGGAAACTTTAACCTCTCGTTCCTAGGAACTTTATCGCAATCACAATATTCTCGTCTCTAGGAAACTTCCCTGTCCACTGACAGATCTGGGTGCACACTTTCACGGATCGTTGCTCACCTTACTCACCTCTCCGCGGCACGTAAGATTCCCGGGGTTCAGCACCACTTGTCGCTCCCGCCAGCAAGAACGACCCGGAGACGTGATGGGTGGCAAACTTCTTTATTAACAGCAGATTCTTCTTCTCTTTTTTTTTTTTTTAGGGAAGTTATTGTCACTTATATAGGTTATATCAACTAATTAGAATATTCATGATATGTGGGGAGAAGATAGACGTATATGGGTATAACTTGAAGCACCTAAGAATCACGCAAGAATCATGCAGAGGCCCTGACCAATTACTGAGAATTCCTCAAGGTGAAGTTAGTTGTATACGTGCAGAATAGCAGTTTTTCAACCGCACTGGCAGCTTGCCAGGCGCCATCTTGGCCAGGCTCCACCTAGGGCCAGGGGTCCGGCCGAAACCCCGACAACTCCGGCCAGGGGTAGGGGGCCTGGGTGCTCGTGTGTCACCGTGCCAGCTCAACTGCTGCAGCGAGAACCAAATGCAGAAAAGAGGAGCCTGCAGCCGCCTTGGGACACAGCCCTTGGGGTCATGAGGTCCCAGCTGTGGAGAGTGGTGGGGACAGATGGAGACACAGGGGGCCACCAGAACAGAGGCGCCTTCATGTGCATGTGGTCTCTCAGTCCAATCTGCATCTGCCATTGGTCACTCCTGGCCACTCTGGTGGACCTGGGTCAGCAAGATGCAGGGTCCAGGCAGCCGTGGCCCTGCCAGGCCTGGTGGAGTGGTCGGGCTATGGGGAGGTGACCCTTGCTGTGTCCCGAGGCTGCTCCTGGGACCCAACTTCCTTAGGCATTAGCCTGTGTTTCCTTACTTCCCTGAACTTATGACAAATGTAACAAAACCAGTCCCCAGAGCCACCCCTGGGCACACTGGGCACACCAGACCCTGCTCCATTGCTGCAGAGCTGATGTGGAACAGGAAGTTAAGGTGTGGCAGTACTTGGTACCTCCTGGGTCTGGGCGGGAACCGCGTCACGTTCTGTATTCGACACGTACATAAGAGACACTGCAGCCAAAGGGAACACCGCCTGCCCGAGTGGGAGCCCGGCCCGCGACAGTCGGGGCTTCGGCACACGGGTCTGCCCAGCCCGGTGCGTCTCATTGCTCTCAGGGAAACAACGCGTTCCCCCTTAGACCCAGGGTGGAGTCCCGTGGGTCCTAAGGACTTGGGTGCCCTGGGTGGGCAGCCGGAGGCCAGGGAGGGGCCCGCTACAGCTCTGGGGGCTCTCCTTGGGCTCCACCTGGGCCCAGGGAAGGATCGAGGTGCACCACGGGACCCTCCCTGAGCCTGCAGTGGTCCCCAGGCAGAACCCGGAGGTCCTTGGGAGGCCTGGCGCCTGGGCCCAAGCTTGGAGGACCTGCTTCTCCTGGGTGCTCCTCTCGGAGGGGCCAGGATCACAGAATCCCCTCTGGAAGGTGTGACCACCCACGTGCAGGCTGCGGCTTGAGCCAGTGCCTGCCTCTCCTGGCACCAGGGCCTCTTCCTGGACTGACCCTACTGCTGAGGGCCACCTCCTGATGGCGCCACTCTGCTGTCCAGACAATCAGGTGGGTCCCCTCTCCCCACTTGGGTCCCCCGAGGCCAGGTCACTGGCCAGCAACTCGCCCATATGTGCGTCCCCTGGTCTTTTGCTCCCACTGCTGCCCCAGGGTCCTCCACAGACCCTAGAGTGTGGGCCTAAAACCAATTCTCGGGGCAGTGACCCTCCCCTGTCCCCCTGAGACTCTGCACACGGCCCTTTGGCCCCAAATCCTACGGACCCCAGACCCCTTGGTGCAAGGAGGAAGTCGTGCATAGGGGGCCACAGGCAGCTCTGTGAGCAGGGTGGGGGCACGAGGGGGAACTGAGCGAAGGGCAGGAGGGACCTGGGGAGGGCTGGAAGGGGGCCAGGGAACAGGGTCTGAGGAGGGACATAGGAGGGTCAGAGAGGTGTAGAGAGGAGCCAGGGAGGAGTGGGACAGGACCTGGGAGGGACAGGGAGGGACAGGGAGAGGTCAGGAAGGATTGGGGCAGGGCCTGGGAGGAGTGGGGCAGGGCCTGGGAGGGGCAAGGAGAGGCCAGGGAGGAGTGGGGCGGGGCCTGGGAGGAGGGGGGCGGGGCCTGGGAGGAGGGGGCGGGGCCTGGGAGGGGCGGGGAGGGGCCTGAGAGGAGTGGGGCGGGGCCTGGGAGGAGTGGGGCAGGGCCTGGGAGGAGTGGGGCAAGGCCTGGGAGGGGCAGGGAGGGGCCTGGGAGGGGTGGGGCAGGGCCTGGGAGGAGTGGGGCGGGGCCTGGGAGGAGTGGGGCGGGGCCTGGGAGGGGCAGGGAGGGGCCTGGGAGGAGTGGGGCGGGGCCTGGGAGGAGCGGGGTGGGCTCCGAGGGGCAGGGAGGTGTGGGCAGGGAGCTGAGCTTCCTGAGGGCTGCAGCTGTGGGTCTTGCCTTGGGAGAGGCTGCATGGACTGAGCTTCTGCGGGAGGTTCACAGGTTGGAGCCAGAGCCCCCTGTGGTGTTTGTGGTGGGGCCTTTGGGAGGTGGTAGGTCATGAGAGGGAGCCTCCTGGGGGGCGTCCAGCCTTATAAAGCAGCTCATGGACCCACACGTTTGCACCGAGTGTAACCTGCAAACTCTGCAGTCACAAGCCATGCCGGCTGCAGCAGGTGTGCCAGCTGTGACGAGAAAGACGGAGGCGGTGAGCTGCTGCCCTTGGAGGTGGCAGGCGTGTCTGGGTGTGGCTGTGCACACGGGGAGCTGGAGGGCTCCACAGCCCTGGCTCAGGTTTATGCCCATAGGTCCAAAGCAACTGGGAAATGAAAACAGAAAGTGAACTTTCTCAGGGGACACACAGGCAACTGACAGTTCCCAAATATGGCGGCAGGCCATGCCTGGACCTCCAAGGCCCCTGGAGACTGTGACGGACCCACCATTCTGAGGCCTCCACGCACAGCGTCTGGGTTGGGGGATGCCTGCGGGAGAGAGTGCTGCCAGGTGAAGGTGGCCCACCCTTGAGGCTGGTGCTCGGCTACTGCCGGTCTCTGCACCTCTTTGTCTCTGTCTCTCTGTCTCTATGTCTCTGCCCAGCCCCCTCTGGTCCACAGTCTGAGCAGGTGTCTACATTGCCCTTTCTGGAGAGTCTGGGAGCTGCTGTGGTAGGAGAGAGAGTGGGGAAGTGGTGGAGTGTGACTGGAAGGGACCTGGACCCTGGGAGGAGGCCATCAGGGCTTCGGGCTCCTTTGTTCCACCGGAAATAAAGTGGATGTCTGATGTGGTATGTGGTGAAACCAGGGTTTCTCCGCTCCTGTTGGCAGGTGAGCTGCAGGCCTGTGCAGCTGAGAAGGCCCTTAGCGAGGCAGGGGATGCTCGCCAGTGTCAGCTCAGGGTTGCAGCCAGCAAAGCCAGGTTCTGCACCACAGCAGAGCCCAGCAGCACCCACCAGGTCCTGGACAGGGTCTTGTTTTGTGAATTCAAAGAATGAAATACACAGACAGGGAAAATTGGGTATAAAAGAGTAGAATTTATTCAAGTAGGAAAGAGAGAGCACTCTCACAGGTTGAGAAGAGACCCATAGCAGGGTGCCACTTGAGTGAACTAGGTTAGGGGTGGATGTAGCTCTTGGGGCAATGTTATTGGTCATTTATGCCAATCAGGCTTTGAAACAGCATCAAAGCCACGGTCCAGGCCCTGCGACCCAGGTCTCGGGGAGCGTCATTGCTGGCCGCAGCCTGAGTCGCTCCTGCAACCTCCACTCAGGTTAGCTCCACTTAGGCTTTCTCTTTGCTCCTCAGGCCCCTGCCAGCATGGCAGATGCCCCGTGGCCTCAGCTCCTGCCCCCGTGCACACTCCAGCCTGCCTGGGCTGCTGCTCTCAGACAAAGGCTTGGATTCAGCAGGATGATGGTTCCCAAAGACCTCTGTGTCCTGCAGGACCCCAGTTGCTGCCTGACTGACCTCAGGTGGGGTGACCCTGGGTTGAGGGTGGGCCTGGTGCAGTGTCAGGGTCCTTCTGGGTGGGAAGGCGGTAGGAAGGTCAGCACTCCACTGGCCATGTCAGGCTGTGGAGAGGGAGGAGCGGACGATGATGAGCCAGGAGTGTGGTGCTCTGGAGGCTGCAGGGGGGATGGGTGCTCCTGGCACCTGCAGAGGGAAGAGCCCCACCAGGCCCCCGTCCTGGCCCATAGGGGGATGCATGTGTTGTTCCGAGACTCCAGTCTGAGGCCACTTGTGCTGGAGACCTGTCTGTGGAGGGCTCTAAGGGACCACAGGAGCCCTTACAGGACAGAAGGCTTGCAGCAGCCGGGCAGAGGTCATGTGGACAGATCTGGTGCTCCTGTGCCCTTGGGACCAGGGATGCAGGCAGTGGGACTGGCCCCTTGTCCTGAAGGCCTTGTTCTGAAGGGCCAGTGGGTTAGCAGGGCCTGGGGAAGGCCCAGTTCTGTCTGCAGAGCGGCCTGCTCCCCTGACAGACTCACCTGCCCCAGGGGCTACTAGTCAGACCCCACTGCTGGTGCTGTCTCCCTGGGGCCTGCAGGGTCTGCCTGTGGGCTGCGGTGACTGGAGCCCAGCAGTGCACCTGGGAGTGGCCAGAATTCCAAGGCTGGCTGGGGGAAGTGGAAGGGGCCCCTGGGGCAGCAGGGAGGGTCCTCGCTGGGGCAGGGCAGTCAAGGCCTGGAATACTGCACTGTCTGCGGCAGCGCTATTCATGGTAGTGAACAGATGGAAACGACCCACACATCTGTTAACAGGTGGAATGTGGCACATCACAGAGTGGCCAGGCCAGGCGCACTACACCACCGGACATCCAGCACGTGGCCTGCTCACAGCAGAGGTCCACAGCAGGAAACCCCCAGACAGGAAGTGGGCCTTGCTACCAGGCCAGGAGGCTGGGACAGGTGCTGAGGGGGTCTTCTCTGGGCGATGCTGGTTCTGGACCAAGACCGTGAGGATAGTGGTGTATGGCGAAGGCCCTGCACCTCTGACCCCGACACTTCACTTGTAACAGCTGAGCATCAGGACTCAAGAGACTGCTGGATCAAAAATCAGGTATTTCTTTTAAAAAGTGCCAAAATAACATTTATGAGTAAATTTAAAAATCACTGCAGCTCATTGTGGAAGCTTAGAAAACACAGGGAACACAAAAGATCATTTCAACAAAGAGAGAGAGATTCTCAAAAAAAAACCAAACTGAAATCCTGGAAATGAAGGAAACAATAAACCAAATAAAAAAACTCAATGGAAAGCATCACCAAAAAATTAGACCACTTGGAAGACAGAACCTCAGACAATGAAGATAAAATATTTAATCTTGAAAATAAAGTTGCCCAAACAGAGAAGATGGTAAGAACTCATGAACAGAATCTCCAAGAACTATGGGACATCATGAAAAGACCAAATTTAAGAATTATAGGGATTGAGGAAGGCACAGAGATACAAACCAAAGGAATGAACAACCTATTCAATGGAATAATATCAGAAAATTTCCCGAACCCGAAGAATGAAATGGAAAATCAAATACAAGAGGTTTACAGAACACCAAATGCACAAAATCACAACAGGTCCACACCAAGGCACATTATAATGAAAATGCCTAACATTCAAAATAAAGATAGAATTTTGAAGGCCACGAGAGAAAAGCATCAGATTACATATAGGGGGAGACCAATACGGATAGCAGCCAACTTCTCAACCCAGACTCTGAAAGCTAGAAGGGCCTGGAACAATGTATTTCAAGCTCTGAAAGAACATGGTTGCCAACCAAGAATCCTATACCCAGCAAAACTAACCTTCAGATTTGAAGATGAAATAAAATCCTTCCATGATAAACAAAAGTTAAAAGAATTTACAAATAGAAAGCCTGCACTACAGAATGTTCTCAACAAAATATTCCATGAGGAGGAAATGAAAAACAACAATGGAGGTCAGCAAAGGGAGGAACTACCTTAGAGAAAAACCACTCAAAGGAGAAACCAAGCCAACTTAAAAAACAAAAATAAGCCAAATGACTGGGAATACAAATCATATCTCAATAACAACCCTGAACGTTAATGGTTTAAACTCATCAATCAAAAGACATAGACTGGCAGAATAGATTAAAAAGAAAGACCCAACAATATGCTACCTTGAAGAGACTCATCTCATAGAAAAAGACATCCACAGGCTAAAGGTGAAAGGATGGGGAAAAAACCTACCACCCACATGGACTCAGTAATAAAGTGGGGGTTTCCATCCTTATATCAGATAAAGTGGACTTCAAGCCAAAGTTAGTCAGAAGGAATAAAGAAGGACATTTCATACTGCTTAAGGGAACCATAAATCAGGAAGACATAATGATCGTAAATATTTATGCCCCAAACAACAAAGCATCACTGTACATCAAACAAATCCTTCTCAATTTCAGAAATCACATAGACCACTACACAATAATTCTGGGTGACATTAACACATCACTGTCACCACCAGATAGATTGTCCAAACAAAAACCAACCAAAGAAACCACAGAACTTAATAACACAATCAATAACTTAATAGACATATATAGAATATTCCATCCATCCATGAGTGGATTCACTTTCTTCTCAGCAGCACATGGAACCTTCTCAAAAATAGACCATATGTTATGCCACAAAGCAGCCCTTAGGAAATGCAAAAAAATAGAGATACTGCCTTGTGTTCTATCAGATCATAATGGACTGAGAGTAGGAATCAATGACAAAATAAAAAACAGAAATTACTCCAACACCTGGAGACTAAATAATATGCTATTGAATGAAACATGGACAACAGAAAACATCAGGGAGGAGATAAAAAAATTCTTAGATGTCAATGAGAACGATGATACAACATATCAAAATCTCTGGGACACTATGAAAGCGGTACTAAGAGGAAAGTTCATTGAATGGAGCGCATTCCAGAAAAGAATGAAAAGTCAACAACTAAATGGCCTAACATTACATCTCAAAGCCCTAGAAAAAGAAGAACAGAATAACACCAACAGTAGTAGAAGACAGGAAATAATTAAAATCAGAGCTGAAATCAATGAAATTGAAACAAAAGAAACAATTCAAAAAAATTGACAAAACAAAAAGTTGGTTCTTTGAGAAAGTAAACAAAATAGACAAACCCTTAGCCACACTAACAAAGAGAAAGAGAGAGAAAACTCAAATTACTAAAATTTGTGATGAAAAAGGAAATATCACGACAGACACCACTGAGATACATAAGATAATGAGAAGCTACTTTGAAAATCTGTATTCCAAGAAAATAGAAACTACCGAAGACATTGACAAATTTCTAGAGACATATGCTCCTCCCAAACTGAACCAGGAGGACATACACAATTTAAACAGATCAATATCAAGCAAAGAAATAGAAGAAGCCACTCAAAATCTACCATCCAAGAAAAGCCCAGGACCAGACGGATTCTCAGTCGAGTTCTACAAGATCTTCAAAGAAGAATTCATTCCAATACTTCTCAAAGTATTCCAGGAATAGAAATGGAGGGTACCCTACCAAACTCATTCTATGAAGCTAATATCACCCTCATACCCAAACCAGGAAAAGACACATCAAGGAAAGAAAATTTTAGACCAATATCCTTGATGAATATAGATGCAAAGATCCTCAACAAAATATTGGCAAATCATATCCAAAAGCATATTAAGAAAACCATGCACCACGATCAAGTGGGGTTCATTCCTGGAATGCAAGATGGTTTAACATCCATAAATCAATAAACGTAATCCATCATGTCAATAGACTTAAGGATAAGAATCATATGGTTATTTCAATTGACGCAGAAAAAGTGTTCAACAAAATACAACACCCCTTCATGCTCAAAACACTAGAAAAAATAGGGATAGTAGGAACATACCTGAACATCGTAAAGGCTATTTATGCTAAGTCCATGGCCAACATCATTCTTAATGGAGAAAAACTGAAACCATTCCCTTTAAAAATGGGAACAAGACAGGGATGTCCTCTTTCACCACTTCTATTCAACACTGTCCTCGAAACTCTAGTCAGAGCAATTAGGCAGACAAAAGAAATCAAAGGGATACGAATAAGAAAAGAGGAACTTAAGCTGTCACTATTTGCTGATGTCATGATTCTATATTTAGAGGATCCAAAAACCTCCTCCAGAAAACTTCTAGACCTCATCAATGAATTCAGCAAAATAGCAGGCTATAAAATCAACACACATAAATCTAAAGCGTTTTTATACGCAAGCGACGAAACAGCTGAAAGGGAAATGAGGAAAACAACTCTATTTGCAATAGCCTTAAAAAAAAAATACTTGGGAATCAATCTAACCAAAGAGGTAAAAGATCTCTACAATGAAAACTACAAAATGTTGAAGAAAGAAATTGAGGAAGACCTTAGAAGATGGAAAGATCTCCCATGTTCTTGGATAGGAAGAATTAATATTGTCAAAATGGCCATACTACCAAAAGTGCTATACAGATTCAATGCAATTCCAATTAAAGTCCCAATGACGTATCTTACAGAAATAGAGCAAGCAATCATGAAATTCATCTGGAAGAATAAGAAACCCAGAATAGTTAAAGCAATCCTTAGCAGGAAGAATGAAACAGGGGGTATTGCAATACCAGAACTTCAACTATACTACAAAGCAATAGTAACAAAAACAGCATGGTATTGGTACCAAAATAGACAGGTAGATCAATGGTACAGAATACAGAACACGGACACAAAGCCAAATTAATACAATTTTCTCATACTAGACAAAGGGGCCAAAAATATGCAATGGAGAAAAGATAGCCTCTTCAACAAATGGTGCTGGGAAAACTGGAAATCCGTATGCAACAGAATGAAACTAAACCCATATCTCTCACCATGCACAAATATCAACTCACAATGGATCAAGGACCTTGAAATCAGACCAGAGACCCTGCATCTTATAGAAGAAAAAGTAGGTCCAAATCTTCACCTTGTTGGCTTAGGATCAGACTTCCTTAACAGGACTCCCATAGCACAAGAAATAAAAGCAAGAATCAACAACTGGGATAGATTCAAACTAAATAGCTTTCTCTCAGCAAAGGAAACTATCAGAAATGTGAAGAGAGAGCCTACAGAGTGGGAGAATATCTTTGCCACTCATACTTCAGATAGAGCAGTAATTTCCAGAATATATAAAGAACTCAAAAAACTCTACACCAAGAACACAAATAACCCAGTCAACAAATGGGCTAAGGATATGAACAGACGCTTCACAGAAGAAGATCTACAAGCAATCAACAAACATATGAAAAAATGTTCACCATCTTTAGTAATAAGAGAAATGCAAATCAAAACTACACTAAGATTCCATCTCACCCCAAGTAGAATGGCGATTATCAAGAATACAAGCAACAATAGGTGATGGAGAGGATGTGGGGAAAAAGGTACACTCATACATTGCTGGTGGGGCTGCAAATTAGTGCAGCCACTCTGGAAAGCAGTGTGGAGATTCCTTAGAAAACTTGGAATGGACCCACCATTTGACCCAGCTATCCCACTCCTTGGCCTATACCCAAAGGACTTAAAATCAGCATACTACAGAGATACAGCCACATCAATGTTCATTGCTGCTCAATTCACAATAGCCAGACTGTGGAACCAACCTAGATGTCCTTCAATTGATGAATGGATAAAGAAACTGTGGTATATATATGTATATACCACAATTTCATATATATATATATATATATATATATACATATATATATATATACACACACACACACACACACACTCAGCTATAAAGAATGATAAAATTATGGCATTTGCAGGCAAATGGATGAAATTGGAGAATATCATGCTAAGTGAGATAAGCCAATTTCAAAAAACCAAAGGATGAATGGTCTCACTGATAAGTGGATGATGACACATAATGGGGCGTGGGAGGGGGGCAAGAATGGAGGAAGGAGGGACTGTATAGAGGGAAAAGAGGGGTGGGAGGTGTGGGGGGGAGGAAACAATAACAGAATGAATCAAACCTCATTACCCTATGTGAATGTATGATTAGGCAAATGGTATCCGTTACTCCATGTGCAAACAGAAACATGTATCCCATTTGTTTACAATAAAAAAAAAGGAGTGGCGTGCTCCCTTCCGACTGGGCTGCGGGATCGCCACTCCAGCGTCTCCAGGAGACCCCAGACCTGGCCCAGAGGACCGCAGCAGCTGTGGCTATGGAGGAGAAGCGTGCAGCGCTGTGTTTAGGACCAGGAAGTGCAGTCCTCTCCTGCTGCCAGCAAGGAGCTGGGGCCACCTGGCTACACGCAGCAGCCCATGTTGCTTGTGAGTGCCACACGTACACACGTGTGCATGCAGGTGTGCGGCAGCTTGACGGCCACCCCGCTGTCCCCACGGGGCTGCCTGCTTCTCAGGTGCTGACCACTGACTCCTCCTGGTCCTGTGAGCCAAGGATGAAAGTTGGACTTGTCCTGGGTGCAGAAGGGCCAGGCCGTAGGACGTGCTTGTGGTGGGGGATGTGATGGGGGCTGCAGGGCAGGGGCTGGGGACCCAGGGAGGTCAGTGCGAGGCCTGTTGGGGGAACTGTCACGGCAGCCAGAAGCGGGGGCGATAGGTGGGTTGGGGTGGGCAGAGGCTAAATTTGGGCAGCAGGCATGTGATGGCGGCCCTGAGGTGGCCCCAAAGCCCCTGCAGTGTGAAGGTTTCACGGTGCCGAGTCCAAAGCCTCACCTGTGCCTAGGGGGCCACTGCCCTCCAGCCAGCTCAGCTCTGAGTGTGAGCATACAGTCGGTGCTTATAATGACCCACCTCAAAGCAGAGCGGGAATGAGGAACACTGAGCACGTCCCTCATGCCTCGTCCTCCCCAACCGGAAGTCTGCACCCCAAATCCAGAGCGAACTGTTCCAGAACCAGCCAGCCGGGCACCCTGGGTTCCCAGAACACAGTCACCCGAAGGACAGAGGAGGGCCCGTCAGACTCAAGGGAGGCAGCGCGCAGCTGGGCTGTCCTTCAGCTGCTTAGACGTTCTCCAGATGGAGAAACTGACCCGGGAAGAGAGGGCTCCTGGAGACCCCTTCCCCTCCTCCCGGACACCTGTGGCCACCGTTCCGCTGAGAGGAGGCTGCAGGCTGCAAGTCTGAGTTCAGGACGACCCTGCTATGGGCCAGATGCCACCAACCTCAGGTCGGCCTTCCTCCAGGTCGGCAGGACGCGTGGGCCGTCCTCTCCACTGTGGGTCTTCCAGAGGCCCATTCTGCAGGCCTGGACTGCCTGCACTGCGCCTGCGTCCTCCTTGCTGTCCCCTCGGGCCATCTTGCTGTGCACTCCCGGGATGAATCGCCACCTCTCCTCTGCCTCTGCCTTTCAGGGTCTCCAGATCTTTGCCTAAGCTTTCTGGGATGCTGAACGGCAATTTCCAAATGCCAACCTGCCGCCCCCCATCGTTGGCCAAGAGAGGACACAAAGCCCCGTCCTGCAGGAGGCCAGGCCCGCTGTTCAAGCCACCACCAGCCAATCCCACCGACACTCTCTGCTCTTCCAAAGGCTCTGGGCAGCCCCCTGGTCTGAGGCCACGTGCCGGCTCTGCCTCTGCCTGGCAGCAACGGTGTGCGGGTGGCAGCCTGTCACACAACTCAGACTCTGCTCTCATCTTCCCCTTTGTCGAGGCGTCTGGAGCAGCTGGCAGTGTCCCGCCACCCTCGGGTGGGCCTTCCTCCAGGTCAGCAGTGCTACTGCCTTTTAAGAGAAGGTCCTCCTGGCGGCAGCACTGGACCCGTGTGTTCCAGCCTGGGCACAGCGCTCAGCTCTGGCTAAGTGGGGGTGCTGGAGAGGAAGTGCCCTTCAGGAGCCCACGTGGGCAGGCGGCCTAGGGCTCCGTCCTGGGCTCGAGTCGCGTCCTAGAACCAACGGCATGGTCACCTGGTGCTGAGGCGAGGGCCGCTGAGGACAAGGCCACATGCAAGGTGGTCTGTTGTGAGCTGCCTCCCTCTTGGGCTGGTCTTTGGGGAAGAAAGAGCTGTTTCCTGGGGCCAGCAGAGCTGCCTGGGAGGCCGCTGTGTGGCCCTTCCGTTCTGTCTCCAGCTTCCCTCAAAGCCCAGCAGGAGAAAAGACTCTGGGCCTGGGCTCTGGTCCACCCATCAGGCTCTGGGCAGCGGCCCTGCTGCCCTGCTCTGGAAACCTGGAGGCACACACAGGGCAGTGGCCAGGGGTGGGGGCAGCGACCCCTCTGCCTGTCTTGAGAGGCAGAGGGAAGCTCTGCTTTCCTTTTCTTTGTAGAAAGAAGGAGAAACACTTCCCAGCACGTGCAGCGTGGGAGAGAGGCATCCGAGCCATCGATGACCCCTCCACTGCGCAGCCCAGGTGCTCCCCTGGCCCAGAGCCGCAGACACCGGGCCCCCTCCAGTGGATCCCCGCCCCAATGCACCCTTCCCTTGGGCCACCGACAGTCAGAACAACCACCGGGGGTCCACGGGCCAGAGAGGAGGGCTCAGCCTCGAACCCAGCCAGGGACAGGGCCCAGGTTCAGTGTACTGTGGCTCAGTCTGCAGTGAACCTTGGGGGCATCTTGCTGGCTATCCCAGTTACTCCTTTAAAACTGATGACCAGCCATGCCAACGCGGCCATCAAAACCGGCTTCTGTGGACTCAGCATTAAGGAAGCAGGCATCCTCCACTGTTCTGGCTCTTTCTCTTTCGCCCTCCTGGGGTGAGGCTATGGAAGCCCTCCCTGTGCCTGGCTGGCTGTGGGCAGCCCCAGGCAGCTCGGTGTGAGCCCGAGGCAGCTCGACCACCAGCCCAAAGCCTCCCCACCTATCAAAGGCACGTGTTTGTGGTAAAAAATGGAAGTTCAGAAGACGCATCTTCCAGCGGCAGTGTCCTCAGCCAGCAGTCGGGAGGCTTCCCGGCTGTTCCCCGCCCTGGACAAAAGCCTTTGTGCCGACGGATGGGCACAGAAACCCCTCCTGATCCAACAGCAAGTCCCGGCGGCCTCTGACCATTTTAATAAGACCTCGCAGTTTTCCCTGCCAGTGACCTGGCCATCCCCCGCCCGTGGCATTATTGCTGCCGCGGTTCCAACCTGTTTCAGACAGGACGGCAGTGGGGACACACGGATGCTCCCGAGGGCCACGCACCTGCCCTGGTGCCGGGGCTGCTGGGAAGCGCCGTCTGGGGCCGAGCCCCTGGCCACTGCACAGTCCCTCTGAGCCCGGCCAGAGGCCAGGGTTTCCACAGACACCAGCAGAGGGACCTGCAGCTGTGACACCAGTTGCCCAAGGGGCCACCCAGAGCCTCCCCACCACGAGTTTTCATGGCCATAAGTGTGGCCACAGCCGAGGGAGGACATTGGCTTCTGGAAGTCGCGGGATCGCCCGGCCTGGCGGCCTTCTCCCCACTTGGCCTCCTGATTCTTGTCCTTTGGTCTTGAGGCCGCCCAACCTGTAAGCGGAGTCAGCGCTAACGAGCCTCATTCCTGAGACTCCTGCAATGTGAAACTCGCCGTGGCCCCAGGGTGGCCCCAGGAGGCCCCAGGGCAACTGTCCAGGCACCCAGCACTCAGCCCTGGGCACGAGGATCCGGTGGACTTCTGTGGTAGAGCTACAGAGGACAAAGGTGGGCCCTGAGGCTGACCTGCAGGCCTCCAGGCTAAGAGCGCTCGGGTCTTGGGTAGGGCCCCCCACCTGGTGACAGTGGGACCCAAGAGCCCCACCACAGCCATTCGGTGTCCCCTGTGGGAGGCCGAGACCCTCATGGGCGGGCAGACCACAGGCGGACTCACCATGTGAACTCCAGCTGAATGTCACTGGATCTTCCCTCCCCTTACAGGAATGTCCCCTGCTCAGATAGAAGACGGTGACCCAGGTCCCCTCTGCCAGGCTGTCTCAGGATCCACTGTGCAGCCTCTGGGCCTCGCCCTGCCGAAGCCCTGGCCAGCCCCTGACCACTTTCTGCCTCCCTCGGCCTTTGTTTTCAAATTCTTCTAGCAGGCTTGGCAGTGACGCCCCGAGCCTGTCCAGACCAGCAGGAGCCCTGGCGGGTTCTCACAGCTGTGGCAAAGATGAGGAGAGGAGTGGCCAGCTCCCTGCACAAGTCCACATGGGTCCACTGCAGGGGGCGGTCCTGGCATGTCCCTCCCCCTTCCCAAGGGTCCTGTGACTGTGGCTCCTCGCAGCCTCACACAGCAAGGGCACTGCAGCCCTGGGCTCTCCTCAGAGCCAACAGCAGCCCCTCCAGGGTCTGTGGACACTCCTCACACAAGGGCAGCTCCGTCCCCTCCCCTGAGGCTGGGCCTCTCTGACCACTCAGGAAGCAGAGTACATCACCTCTGGCCATTAGAAAAGGCCTGGACCTTCTCCAGGACAGTCTGAGGGGAAAGGGCTGGGAAGAGAGAGAGACAGAGGCTGGAAGGGAGAGACAGAGAGGGTCACAGAGGCAGAGACAGAGACACAGAGAAAGGAGAGACAGAGACAGTAAGACCCACTGAGAGAGACAGAGAAGGGGCGGGGAAGGGAGAGGGCATCATCCCTCAAAATGGGGAAGACGCCCAAGAATCCAGTGATGATTCACGGACCCCCACTCATTCCCACTCTGGCGCCCTCGCCCGGGAGCTCAGAACATGGCCTTATTTGGAAACAGGAGTTAATCAAGGTAAAGTGAGGACGTCAGAAAGCTCTTACCCTAACACACCCCGTCCTTCTGTATAAAGAGGGAACTGGAGCAGACGTCGACAGAACACTACGCGCCCACGGCTGAGATGGGTCGGTGGCCAAGGTCACCAGGCTTCGGCAGCACCAGGAGCAGCAGGCCCTCCCTCAGAGGCTCAGAGAGGACCAGCCGGGTGACCCTGGCATGGGGACTGTCCGGCAGCCACAGGCTCCCACACACTGAGACTGCAGGGCAGGACGAGGGTCCACCCCTCCTCTGCACACCCGGCCAGGTCGGCAAGGCAGGGACAGTCGGTCCACACCCGTTGTGCTCATCTGCACCTGGGGAACTGGCATAAGAAGAAAGGCAGCTGACCTGGTCACCCAGAGGCTCTTCCAAACCCGGTGCCCAGAAAAGGAGACAGGCCAGGAACAGTGGAAACGTGTGGCCCCAGGAGCCCTCCCGAACACCGCGGAATCGGTGGGAATCGGTGAACACCCAAGTTCAGCCGAATCAAGAGGAAGGAGCTGCTGTGCCTGTGCCGCAAGCCCAGAACCGAAAACACCAAGTAGCAACTGGAGTTAAGTGACAAATCCACGGCCACGGCTCGCCACGGCTGGAGTCTGCCTCTCAGACCCAAATCGATGAACTCAAAACTCCCTTAACGATTATTCAAGGAGACGACTGTCAGCCTTAAGAGATGAGAGAGAAAGCCGCAACCTGGTAGAGGAACCATCTTGACCATTGAGGGCATCTGAGCAGCACCGCTGAGTTAAAAGAGTCAATAAATAAGAAACCCCACAGAGATGGAGAACATCAGTCCACTGAATGAGAAGAGTCAATAAATAAGAAACCCCACAGAGATGGAGAACATCGGTCCACTGAATGAGAAGAGTCAATAAATAAGAAACCCCACAGAGATGGAGAACATCGGTCCACTGAATGAGAAGAGTCAATAAATAAGAAACCCCACAGAGATGGAGAACATCGGTCCACTGAATGAGAAGAGTCAATAAATAAGAAACCCCACAGAGATGGAGAACATCAGTCCACAGTGAACATCTTTTGAGTAACTGGAAACTAAAAGGTCATTTGAATACTTAAGAGCTAATGTGTTGACAAGTTAGCAATTAGTGACCGTGAAAGAACCTCGGCAGTATGGAGGGGCCTGTGCACAGCCACGGTCGTGTGCAGGGGTGACAGGGCCTGGTGGCAAGAAGGACTGAGCCCCAGAAGGACTGAGCCCCACCCTTCACAGGCAGGAAAGGAGTGAGGGACACAGGTGCAGGGAGACCTGCCTGGCCTGGGCAGGTGCCCGGCAGGGTCCCCACAGAGGAAGACTCAGTGCTTGAAGAAATAGCAGCGGGGTTTCCCCCCAGATTCGATAAGACTATAAACGCCAAAATTTGTGATCCTCAATAAACAATATCGGGCTGGGGAGATAGCTCAGCTGGTAGAGTGCTTGCCTCACAAACACAAGGCCCTGAGTTTGAACCCCAGTACCGCAAAAAAAAAAAAAAAAAAAAAAAAACAATATCAATGTACGATGAGCATGAAAACCAAACCAAGTTGCATGGTAAACAAATGCTTAAAACCAAGAATGAAAGGTCAGTGCAACCAGAGAAGTACATCGCTCTTCATGGAGAATCAGCCTCAGCGGCAGTTTCTCACGGAGAACTGGAAGAGAACGGAGCAGATCGTTCAAGCACTAAAACCCCACCAGCTCCAGATTCTTACCCAGTAAAATGAGCTTTCAAAACAAGTGCCGTTTCCCCGAGACAACTGCAGGCTGAAATGGCCACTGCGGCACGGCACGCTCGGGGACGTGCAGAGCCCCTCCTGGGATCCCGAGTGCACGGGAGGAAGACGGCAGAGCTGGCCCTGGACAGAGATCCTCCCAAGACGCCTCAGACGAGGAGGGCGCCGGGCGCCTGGCCACTGGCTAGGCCAGGCAGCGGAGTGCTAGAGGGCGCGTGGCCTTCCTGGGCTGCGCGGATCTGCTCAGTGCGGCTGGAGGGCGCCGACCTGAGTTGGGGTGAGGTGTGACCCTGAGAGCAGATCCGAAGAACAGAGCCCCAACTAACAAGTGTGCGAGGAGGAAACACGGTCACAAACAGTGCCCCGAAGAAGTCAGAGGAAGTGCACAGAGAAGCACAGAGCAGACGGGCAGATGAAGACAGTGTGGTGGCGAAGCCAGACCCCACGTGGACCATCACACTGGACGCCCCGGCTAGGGGTGGTGTCGTCAGGTCAGGAGAAATCCAGGCCCCAGCACAGGCTGCGCAGAAGAGCAGCCCGGGAGGCACAGGAGGTCTAAAGCAGTGGTTGAACAGGACAGCCCCTCTAGCCGCTCCACACT
Source organism: Sciurus carolinensis (assembly GCF_902686445.1). Lineage (NCBI taxonomy): Eukaryota > Metazoa > Chordata > Mammalia > Rodentia > Sciuridae > Sciurus > Sciurus carolinensis. The sequence continues at coordinate 838,305 of NC_062218.1, forward strand.
TCCCGGCGCTGACTGCAGGTGAAGGGCCAGTTCAGCGGAGGGCGCGCCCATCCTGAGTGTCACAGGGCATTCCCAGGTGCCCACGACAAAACCCAGAGCCTGCAAGGAATGAGAAGCCTGCGTCCGACTGCATGGCGGAAGCTGCAGGGGCGAAGTGGAAGCCAGCAGAGCCAGCGGGCCCGCCGGATGCCCACAGGTCCTTCACCCAGCCCCCTGGAGCCCCTGCCTTCACGGGGAAGGGGCTCTGGCTAGTGCAAGTCCAAGCGAGTCCATAGGCTGCATCTGTGCACCCCTCCCATGGCCCGACCTCCCTGGAACACCAGTCCAGCACTGCAGACCTGTCAGGACAGCCTGGTGCCGGGCAGGGCACGGGCAGCCCGGGCAGTGGTTGCTGGGCACCCCACCGTCCTGCTGAGTGGGTCGTCTGCATGGGTCTGTAACATGGCCACCCTGTCACAGACAGAGGGGAGAGAACAGAGGCGTGGCTGGGCTCCTTCCTGCGGTGGAGGGCGGACAGCGCTGCGGCTCCCAACCTGACTCAGGGTGCTCACAGGACCCTGGACTGACAGACCCCACATTCCATGCCCTCCACCGCAGGCACCCCCAAACCCAGCCTTCCAGACCCGCACAGATTCTGGAAGAGGACGCCATGCTTGAGCTTGCTGTAAGCAGGAGCTCAGGGTCGCTCTGGACGCTGCCTGACACTCCCTCTTCGGCCACAGCACCCCAATTCCAAGGCCTCCCCTGGGGCAGAGGAGACCACAGGCAAGGCCGGCGTGGAGTGGGGCGCGTGATGAAGCAAGACCGCCAGAGCAGGGGCAGGAGGCAGCCAGGAGAGGGCAGGCAGGGCACGGCTGGCCACGTGCCCTGAGTCCACGGAGGCCGAGGTCTGGGAGGCTGGCAGCGGAGGAGGCACTGAACCTCCCACTTGCTAACCAGTGGCTCAGGCCCAAGGAGAGGCTCAGGGTGGCCGTGGGGACCTGGGAGGAGCCGGGCCTCCCTGGACTGGCAAGTGCGCTGCAGGCAGAGCCTACGGGAGTGCTGGTGGGGGGCCGGGAGGGTGGCGCAGGAGGAGGGCGAGGGTGGGGCCAGCCTGGGAGCCAGGAGGCCTCTGGGGCTGCAGACGGAGAAGGCTGCTGACCTGAGCCCCTCCCCAGTCACGGCGGGCACATGGGCAAGCAGCATGGCCAGGAGCACTCCCCAGCTGACGGGGTCCCGGGAGGGTCGCCTGGAAGAGGCAGGTCCAGCCTGGGCAGGCCTGGTGAGCTGTGCAGCGGCGCCACCCTGGGACACGGGAGCTCGGTGCTGGCCTCACAGGCTCGCATGGAAGGATGCCTGATGGTCACAGGCATCCACGCTGGAGAGCGGCAGAGGCCCTCGGAAGGACACCGTGCAGAGAGGACGGGCCGCCTCTGCCCAGGCACAGCTGGGCAGCTCTCCTCACACAGCCCAGCCCCAGCCCAGGCCTGTGCAGCGCTGGTACAGAGGAGGCCACTCTGCAAGGCCGTGGGGGTCCTCTGTGGTCTTCGGAACAGAGCCTCCCACGCCCTGGGCCTCGCTGCAGGGTGCTCCCTATCCCTGAGCCCCAGCACGGGCTGTGCCTCCTGACCCCGTGACCTAGGCCAGGCAGGGGCTCTGGATGGGGTGGGAGACCACTGAGCCCCTCCCAGGCCCACCCTGCAGGTGCGGCCAGGTCAGCACTCAGGGGGAGGCGGGCTCTCTGACTCCAGGTGCTTCTCCGGTCCTGTGCGTCCCCTGGCTGACTGCTGCCTTGCCATCCTTACCATCCATCTCTGGGCTGGAGAAGGCCTTAATCACACGCATTACCAGGATGGAGAGAGAGGAACCGCCCCCGTCTCACCAGGAAACAGACCCAGGGCCGCGTCCTCCCTGCCTCTCACCCTCCACCCAGCCTCCAGGCCCTGCCCGCCTGAACTGCCGAGCCTCAGGGGGCCCCAGAGACGTCCCTAACACTGAGACGCCTGCCCTGACCGGGCGCCTGCCCAGGACTGGCTCTGCAGTATTCACTCTGGTCGGGGGACCTGAATGTTAAGGGCCTGGACGTCACCCTCGCCATTTCCTGGAGTTATTTCTGTCTTCCTTTCTTTTTTTTTTTTTTAGTAAAAAAATGTTCAATGTGGCCAAGTTCCAGTGACTTCAGTCAGTCTAAGGATGATCGGTGACGTGACAGGACGGGCAGGTGGTGTGGGCGGGGCCAGGTGGCCCAGGAGTCCCGTCCCCCACACCCTCGGCTCACCTGCCCAGGTCCTGTGTGGCTGGAGACACTGTCAGCCCCAGGCACGTGGCCCTGGGTCCACATCCCCTGGTCAGCGATCTGGCCCTGGAGCTGTGCTGAGGGGCTGCACAGGAGCCTCCCAGAGGATCCGAACACCTCAGGAAGCACGTCCCCTCTCCAGCGCGTGGGAACCAGCACAGCCTTGCTGCCTGGTGTGGGAAGGTCCGTCTCACTTCCCGGGGGGCCTGCTCGGTGTAGCTTCCTGTGATGATCTGGGGACTTGTGGGGCTGACCGTCAGCGCCTACAGAATCCTCAGCAGTGGACAGCCCAGAGATGCAGACCTGTGCCTTCGGAGACCTTTGAAGACCTTCGGAGACCACTAGAGACTCAGGCGTGGGCTTGAGGCCAGTGCCCAGTGTGGACTGTTCCCCTGGGCACACACTCCGGGCCTCCCAGGCTCCCCCACAGTGCTTGGGCTTCCGCACACCAGCCCAGCCGCCAAGACAGGCCCGCAGCTGCCCAGCCAGGGAACCCAGCGTACTGGGCAGCATTAAGGAGAACTGCTCTGTCCAGTGCAAGCTAGCAGGAGGACACTGGACCGACAAGCAGAGCTGGCACAAGCTGTCCAGCCGACACTTGAGGCTTCACTGCTGGCTGACGGGCTCCCAGGGTCAGGACCACTTTCCCCCAGGCCACTCGCCTCCTTCCTGCTCCGTGTGCCCCGGCCACCTCCCTGTGCCAGCGCCTCCTCCTGTTGGCCCGATGTGCTGAACCACTGGCTGCTCTGGAGACAGGAAGGCAGGAGGGAGTGGTGCCCCCGCAGCCCTCCCACCCACGTGTGAACCGCCTGGAAGCCCACCGCGTCCAGCACCCTCCACTCCACGCTCTGGTACATACCTGGTGTCCCTAGAGACCCTGGGCTGGTACACCACGCACGAGATTAGCGTTTTCATGAATGACCAAGTACTTCCTGTTGTTCCCAGACTGTGAATCTGTGGATACTTATTTCGGCCCAAACATCCAACACTGAGACCCTCCCCAAGGGCGAGCTCTGTGGTGGAGGAGAACCGAGGAAGAAGCGCCCCATCCCAGCAGGCCCAGGTGTGGAGAGAGACACGCCCACCCAGCCTCCCCCAGAGCACCTGGGAGGGAGAGAAGCAGAGGGCAGGGAGGGCAGGAGGGAGGTAGTCCTTCAAGTCAGCCTAGAGCTGAGCCTAAAGCTGTGCTCCAAGGAGGCCCAAGCTGGTGGCCTCCATCCCTGAAGGAGGCTGCAGGGGCGTGCTGCAGAAGACCAGAAGGCCTGCCCTGCAGGCTGTGTGAGCACAGCCCAGGCCCAGGCGGGAGGTGCGTGCTAGCCCCAGGGGTGGGCAGGCTCCTGGGTGCCATGGGCTCCCCGGCTTGGGGGCCCTGGACTAAGCCTCACACCTCTCAGCAGACACTCCTCCTCAGGCCCCGCACCCCAGCCAGGCTCAGCCGCCCCAGCAGCCCCAGCATGCACCCCATGGCCACTGGGGCCTGGTCCCAGGGCCTCAGAGCCTCTGAAACAGCACCTGCAGGACGAGTCCAGTCAGCCCTGAGGGGTCCGACCCCGGGCTCCGCCACTCCCCTTCCCCGTGCCCTTGGGTTTCTGGGCTCCTGCAAGCTCTTTGCAGGAGATGAGGGTGCTGACGGAGGCCTGGGTGGAGGGGCGCCAGGTGAGCTGAAGCGCCACCCTGAAGCCCAGGGCCTCCTTGGTGGCTGCAGACAAAAGGGTCCTGGGCACCTGCTGAGGGTGGGGGGAGCGCGCAGCACCCCTCCCTGGGGCCTGCCGGACCAGGAGGGCTCTGGAGGCAGACCCTCCGGGTGCAAGCCCAGTCGGGCTGCATGCTTCCTCCCGGGCCACCAGCCCAGGCAGCTGGAGCAGCTTTGGCAAGACCCTGGGACTCGGGTGGTGACAATGGCAGGTCTCACTGCCACTCTGGGAACCAAGGACCCCTCCTGAGGGAGCAGACAAGCAGCTCAGAGGTTCCTTCCTTCCTTTTTGGAGCTGGGAGGGTGGCCTCTGTCCAGGTAGACACGGAGCACCCGGCAAGGGTGGGACAAGGGGCAGAGCCCCAGCAGGCACAGGCCAAGCCCACCATGGGAAGCACCAGGAGGACCACCAGGGAGGAGGCTGCAGGTGAAGCCCCTTCCTGTCCACAGCCAGCCTCCTTCTCCAAGGCCCACACTTTCCCAGCCTTGCAGCCAGGGGCCTGGGATTGGATGCTGCTTCCCTTGGCTCCCTAGGTAACGCAGCGATGGGCAGGGCTCCCCTGTCCCCGGTGACAGCCCTGGCTGCTCCCTCCACTCCTGCCTTCACTGCCCGTGGAGACTCACAGTGGAGGAGTAGGAGCTGGGCCTGTGGCCTGCAGCTGCCCGTGGGGAGTGTCGGAATGTGGCTGCAGGCTGACCACTGGCAGGGTCACAGGAAGCATGCCAGTGGGGCAGCAGGACCCTATCGGGGTGGCCCCTCAGCAGGCCAGGACCTGAGACACTGGCCGGGCAGGGAGGCCTGGCCCCCAAGGCTCCTGCTTCCCTTTGCCTGGTTACAACAAGGACCCAGGCCTGGGGAACAGCTGCTGGAGACTGCCAGAGGCCAGGAGGCCGGAAGCAGGAGGCCAAGCTTCCCAAGTCTGCCCTGGGCCTGCTTGTCTGAGCAGCTGCCCCTCCTCAGACACAGCGTCCACCTGGCCCACTACCTTGCAGGGAACTGCCAGCTGCAGTCTCAAACACCACCCGCTGGACCTGAGTCTGGGTGGGTGGTGGTGCCACCACGGACGCCTTGCAGAGAACAGCGCCTTGCAGACACTTACTCTCAGACAGCTCCCCTGTGGCTGGTGACCACCATGGTGAGGAGGCTCTGCTTGGCACTTGGCCTCAAACTGCCTGGGACGTGCTTGGTGGCTGATGCCATCCTGGGCAGGAGGAAGGGAGGCCGGGGAACCTGGGCACCAGGGGCAGCCCACCCAGCCAGCAGTCCTCGCTCAGGGCTCCTCCTCAGTGACCAGGGCACTCAGCACCACGAGGCTTGTGGATTTCTCCAGCAGCAGCACAGGGAGATCAGTTGTCAGCTCTCTCAGGACAGCAAAGGAGCCCCCTGTGCTGTCCCAGGCCAGAGGACACCAAGACACGGGACAGTTCTCTGGCCTGTGGAGAAGCACCAGCTCAGTACCCCTCGGCCACATCACGTCCTCCTGCGAGGAGGAGGCTGCTGGCCATGTCTCAGAACCAGTTGGACCACCAAGGGCAGTGCCCTGAAAGTCTTAGTGGGCATAGAGCAACACGATCAAAGTATATGGCGAGGGCCACCGAGCACTGCCGTCCCACACCCGGCACCTCCAGCACCCGGCACCTCCAGCACCCGCCGAAGAGCTGGTGGGCTGTTTCAGAAATCAGGTGCGTGGGGTCCAGGAAGGAGTCCTGCTGGGCACACTCTGACCTGAGAAGGGGAGCTGGGCAGTCTCCTGCAGCTCCTGAGCTCTGCTCTGACTGACAAGCTCGGCAACACCATGGGAAGAAGCATGAGACACCCTGGAAACCCGTTTTGTGAAGAGGCAGGGTCTCCACACAGATCTGCATGGGCATTTGCCTGACACTCCCCTGCTGGCCACATGGCTTGGACCCTCCAGAAGTGCAGCTATGTGTGGCGTCTTGGGTCAGAGGATTCCTGGTCAGGATGAGGCCGGGGTAGGATGTCCACCTTAAGAACCCAGTGGTTTGGTGACCATCAGGAGGGCCAGGGTGGGTCCCCTTGCTTCAGACCCACTCTCAGTTGCCCTTGAAAGGGAAGGCTCCTGTGCTTTGCCATGCTGACCGTTGTGTCCAGGCCCCAGGAGAAGCCCCAGAGCACCAGTGTGTAGGCTGGAAAGGAAAGCAGGTGGGGACAGAGCTGGCAGCAAGTGCTTCCTGCACCACTGCCTCTGGGCCAGTCCACCAGTGTCGGGAGAGACCTGCAGAAAGCACGGGGCTCCAGGGTGGTCGTGGGCAGCAGGAGGTCACCTCGTGCCCTTGAAAGCATGACAATCCCTTCACAGCATGACGAGCACTCACCCAGGTAAGAGCACCCAGAGCCACAGTTGTGCATGGAAGGGGACAGTCCAGACTGACCAGCAGGCTCTCCCAGGCGCCGGGTTTGTCCTGAGCAAGACCCCAGCTCACAAGGCGGTCAGCGTGCAGCACGGAGAAGCGAAGGGGGGGTGCATGCCCCTCAGACTGCAGCCGGGGCTGCCCCGGGAGAGGCGGCACCACGGCAGGGATCCACTGGGTCCCCCAGAATCCCAGGGGCAGAAACAGGTCCCGCTGTGAGGGGTGGGGCGTGCAGCCCTGAGGCCAAGTACAGCTCCTGGCGGGCACAAGCGCGGGTGCACATGTGCATGCGCACACGTACACACAGGTGTGCACAGACACCTCCGCTTCCCCTGCCAGGCTGCGGATCTCCCTGCATTTCTGAAGGGGTGAGGACATGGTAACAGCAACGCCTAGTGACAACCACAGGAGCAGACGGCGCTGCCGGCGGCCACACGGGCCATGTGTGAGAATAGGCACGTGCTGCATTTCATGAGGACAGTGCGGTGCCCTGGCCTTGGCCTCCCTGCAGGGCAGCCGGAACACCTGCAGTCCAGGATCACAGAACAGAGCACGTGTTGCGGGGGCCCCGCCGCCTGTCCCAGGTCGCAGCACAAGGGAAACAGGCACAAGTGGCAGGGTGGCTGCAGCCTGGACGCAGAGGTGGACACAGAGCACCTCCTCATCTTAGGGATGAGGGCAACACCTGAGCACTGTGGACAGATGGACAGATGGACAGGCAATGAGCTGCTGGAAGACACGGCCCCCACAGCCCTCCCTGAGCACTGAGTGCCGATCTATCTGGGGACAGAGCTCTCTGCTGCATCCCAGGGCTAGCAGCACACAGCTCACATGCGGGACGCAGGCTCCACCTGCCCCAGCTGCACTTGGCCTTCCACACCAGCAGCCTGAGGCATGAGGACACTCACCCCACGAGGCTGCTGCTCTGGCCAGGGAGCTGAACTCAGGCCTTCTGAATGACCATGGTGAGAGGGGTTGGTGGGAATGGGCCTGAGAAGAACCTGAGTCCAGAGCAGGGGCCCCGACAGGCCCACAGATGGGCAGAGGCTGTGCTGCGAGCAGGCTGTGGCAGGACACGCCAGGTGACATCGTGTGCAGAGGGCGCCAGGGCTCAGGGCGAGGAGTCCACTGACACTCCTGCCTGTGTGCCTGGGAAGCACAGCCTGTGGCCCTGCCCACTCGCTACCTCCAGGCCTGTGACCAGACTTCTCCAAGAAGCCTCTGGAGTCCCAGGACCAGGCTCAATGTGGCCCCATGTGGCACTGGCATGGCATTCTCTTGTCTCTTTGGGTCAACAATCTGTCTGTCTGGCTGAGGGTGGCCTGGGAGTGGGACAGGAGGGGGCAGTGGTCACCCTGGAAATGTCCATCTGTCCCTGGTTCCACCAGGCTGGAAGCCCCTGGCCACCTGGCTCTGCATGGCAGGTGCCTCACATGCACCAGTTTGCTCTGCCTGGTTGGCCTGAGGTGAGCCAGGAGGGCAGGAGGCAGGTGGGCTCAGGGGTGCCTGTGCCGCCAGAGCCCTTCCTCCCGTGGACTCTGCCAACACCCGGGTGCAGCCGGGCCCTGACGGGTGACCAGGCCTTCCCCTCCCCGCTCTGCCAGGGGCTTCCCTGGAGCCATTCCCCGACCCCTGTGGCTTCTTCCCCTGTTGCCGGGTGCGGGGGCAGCTTCCAGGAGCTGCCTACGGCCCGCCTGGCCACAGGAGGATGAGGTCAGGTAGGTTGGGGGCCGCAGGGTCCAGGTGGGTGAGACCCCAGCCCCGCAGGCCCATCCTGCCCCCCACGCCTCTGTGGCTGTTCATTGCCCTATTCGGGCAGGTGAGTTCGAGTTCCTCAGAGTTGAGAACCCTCAGGACCAACAACCCCAAGGGGCTTCCCTGCATGACCTCTGTGCCCATGGGCCAGGTGGTGGAGGAGAAAGTCAGACCCGAAGACTCCAGAGGCAAGCCCCGGAGCACTCAGAGCCAAGCAGAGAGGAGAGGCAGGGGCTCGGAGTGCTCCAGAAGACCCCACGGAGGCTGGGTGTGCATGGAAGGCGAGCAGAGTGAGCAGCCCGGAGGTATGGCCTTGCACCAGAGCAGATGAGGGACTCCTGCAGCCCAACAAGGGGATGGACACCGGATCTGAACACACGTCTCCAAGAAGACAGGGAGGGACACCACATGGCCCAGCAGCAGGGACCGGGGACACATGGAGCAGAGTTGCTAGGTATACCTCACACCCAGGAGGTGCTAGAGTCTCACACTGTGGACATGCGTGAAATAGTGCAGGGCCCTGGAAAGCTGCCCGGTTCTGAGTGGAAGCAGTCAAGTACTCAGCAATTCCGTGTGCACCAGAGACACAAGGGCAGGTCCACAGCATGCTGGGCACAGGCATGCACAGGACCTCGGCCACTCCAGTCAAGGCACAGAAACAACCCTGCGCCCATCAGTGGGCACGTAAGCAAGCCCCACACAGAGGAAGCACTGCCAGCAGGCCCTGTCCAGGGCATCCCTGAATACATGCTGCACGAGAGGAGCCAGACACGATGGACTGCCCCACACGGGTGCCCTGAGGGGCAGGCCTGGAACAGGGAAGCCCACGGAGACAGAAAGCGGTTGGTGGCTGCCTGGGGCTGGGTGGCGTGGGGGTGCTGGCCCAGGGCAGGAGTTACTCTCTGGGGCAACTATGACTTCTAGGACTGACCACGGGGATGGCCGCACACACTAGGACTGAGCTGAAGCCACGGGATCACACAGCTGGCATGGGCTGGGGGGATACGTGAATTATCTCAATAAAGCTGTAAGGAAACTGTGAATGACGCCCTGCTAACACAGGTCAACAGGACACGCCGGGAGGGTCTGCTCCAGGGTCTGCATTTGCCCAGCTCAGCACCACAGGAGGGACAAGCCAGGCCATACCACCTGCCTCCAGGACACTTGCCCAGTGCCCCAGGTCCCGGACAACTGCACTTAAAGACCAGAGCCTCAGTCCCAAGAAGGAATAAGGCAGTGACCCCTACCCCAGTACACCTGGCCAGGTGTCTCAGCTCCCTTCCGCAAGACCACTCCCCACCATGCCAGCACCCAGGGAGGCAGGTGTGTGTGCATACATGCACTGTGAGCACGCAGCAGCACCCAGGGAGGCAGGTGTGTGCACCGTGAGCACGCAGCAGCACCCAGGGAGGCAGGTGTGTGCACTGTGAGCACGCAGCAGCACCCAGGGAGGCAGGTGTGTGCACCGTGAGCACGCAGCAGCACCCAGGGAGGCAGGTGTGTGTGCATGCATGCACTGTGAGCACGCAGCAGCACCCAGAGGCTCTGGATCACGTAGGAGGGCAGACGTCCTTCGGGCATGTCTTTATGGGGTCCCTCATCTGTTTCCTGGGAGCACTGGGCAGTGGATAAGACACAGCACCCCTGGGACTGGGTCTCTCCACTCCTACTCCACATAACACACAATATTATTATTGTCACAGCAAGTTAACAGGACACCTGGAACCACAGATGACCGGCTACCACCTTCTAGCTTGGGAGTCGGAGTCCACGTGGGTTGGTTGGATGGGAAGGAGGGGGCAGGAGGAGCCTGGAGGGGGCAGGAGGTACCCTGGCCTTGGGACTGGGTCTGTGTGGAGGGTGCTCTGGGCCAGAGCAGGGGTGGGATCAGCAGGGTTGTGACTGGGTGCAGCCTTCTGCCCTGAGGTGTGGGGCACTGGGGTGCAAGGGGCTGGGTCTTCCAGGATGCCACACTCCTGGGGTCTTGGAGCAGGTGGTGGGAACAGTTTACAGTCTGGGCTGCACAAGGTGTAGTCCACAAACCACCTGGCATGCAGCTCAGCTCCCAGCAGATGCCTGGCCAGTGCCAGTGTTTGCTAGGATTGGGGGCAGGTCTCTGTCCCAACCTCTGCCTGTGTTGCGCACCAGCTGTGCGTCCAGGGGATTCCGAGGTGTTCCAGGACTCCATAATAGGGAAATGGCAGCACCTGTCCCAAGCTGACCTAACTGGGCAAGATGGTGGAGCTGAAACATCCTGTGGACATTAGCTCCTTCCGTGCAAGTTGTCCCAGGCAGGAGGCAGGGAGAGGCTGTGGAGGCTCCGTTGAGAATCAGGGGACAGGGGGCTGCTCAGCAGGGAACCGGGTAGACCAGAGGAGGCCTGGCAGGACCAGAGCTGAGCAGGGGCATGGCCTCAGCCATCAGCCACAGCAGCGGCACCTCCCAAGGTTAGAAGCCAGCCGTGGTGGGTGGTGCCCTCAGCAGCAGAGGCTGGATGTGGGGGGCAGCAACGGTTTGTGGGGAAATGCTGCTTTTATTCTCGAAATCCCTGTGAGAGACAGGGTGTCCACAAAACAGCACCAGGGGTGGCGGGGCGGGTCTGGAGCCCTCCAGGGGAGGAGTGCTGGAAGAAGCAAGTGGGTCCCAGGGGCAGTGCAAGGCAGTTTCTCTGAAGGTGGCACCCGGCAAATGAGGGCGGCAGGGGAGGAGGCAGAGAGGGGCAGTAGGACTGGCCACTGGGGACAGGGCCACCAGGAGCAGCACCAGGGACACACTAATTGTCCCTTATGGCATGAGGTCTAAGAGAGGGGTGGGGCTTATCCACGCTGAAGACCAGGCTGGTCTTTCATCAAGGTGGGGCAGAAAGAGGCTAGAGTCAGACCCTGGGAAGGAAGGAAGACACATTCACACCAGCCAGGCCAGGGTGGACTTTGGCCCTCCTAACCCTCTCCCCCTCAGATGCCCTACCAGCCATGGGCGCCAAGTAGGGTCCCTGAGGCCTAGTGTCCCCAGGATCCTCCCTTCCAACGAAGGGGTTCAGGCTCCCCTAGAACTGGCGGCACCAGGCGGAGATGGCCTGTTGGAGGGCGGAGGACATCACCCAGAGTCCTCTGGCAGCCAGAACCCGGGGTCCACAGCAGCCCCTGAGCGCACTCACAGTCTGCCCAGACAGGTCCTTGTCGCTCGGGCGCAGGGTCCCGCTTCCGGCGTTGGCGGTGCCGCAGCGGAGCAGACCCCGGGCTGGTGCGCTGGGGCTGCAGGCCGCGGGGGTCCTGGGGCTGGGGCGGGCCGGGAGGCGGGCCGGTGCGCTGCGGGCCGCGGCCGCGGGGGGCGCTGCAGGGGCCGCAGTTAAGGCTCCGGCGCGGCGGGCGCGCGCGCTCAGAGGGAGCCGCTGGCGCCGCTGTCGTCTGTCGTCGCGCCGCCCGGGCTACCGGAGCCCAGCACGCAGTCCGGCCCTGCGGCCCCGCGGACGCCCGCCCCGGCAAGGGCCGGACCTGCACCTGAACACGCCCGGCGGGCGGGGTCCGGGAGCGCGGCTGCGGCATGGGGAAATTTCAGTCCAAGCACGGTGAGGTGCGGGCCGGAGGGTGGGCGGGGCGCGGACGGGCGGCGCCACTCACTGTCCTTCCCTCTCCCTGCGCCCGGGCCGCGCCGCAGCCGCCACAGCCTGCAAGCGGAGAGAGAGCCCCGAAGGTGAGCGCGGGGACCGCCCGGGCCGGATCCCCGGACCCCGAGCCTGGCGCGCGCCCTGCCTCGCGCTCTCGTCGGGGGAGGTGGCCTGCCGTCCCGCCCTGCGCGGTCCTCGGGGCTTGGGGTGGGCGCGCTGGCGGCTGGCGGCGCGAAAGCGCATCCCGCGGGGCTCACGGCCTCTCCTTCCTCCTCGGTGGGTGCTGCGTTTCCCGCGCGTCCGTTCGCCGCCCGCAGGGGACAGCTTCGTGGTGTCTGCGTCCGCGAGCGGCCGCAAAGGCGCGGAGGAGGTGGAGCGGCGCGCTGGCGGCGGCGTGGAGCGCCGCGCACAGGACAAGCAGGTAGGCTGTGACTGGCGAGCTGGGCCAGCGCCACTCACCCACTTCGCAGGGCCAGAGGAAGTGGTGCCAGAGTTGTGCCCTCTCGCCCAGACCCAGACTCAGAGGGTGCGACCCAGAGGGCTGGCCAGAGTAATGTCCACAGGCCCCAAAGAACCAGTTGCTCCCAACCTCCAGGCTGGGATCCTGGGGGAATGCGGCATTGGTATCTTCGGGGGGAAGCCAAGGCTGGGGATGGGCTGGGTCCCACCCCTCAGGCTGGAGAGCTGGGAAGGGCTGTGGGAAGGAACCAGGTCTGGATGGCCCCTGCTGGTGTTCTGAGAAGTTGGGTGTCCTGGGGCATCCACTGGTTATGGGGTCAGCTGGCATAGAAAAGAGGATCCCACTTAGAGAGCAGCTTTGCCTCCCATATTCCAGACGGGTGACCACAGGCCAGACAGAGAGGGTCACCAAGAGAATGGACAGCTGGTGAGCTATGGCCACCTAGACCACATGTGCAACTAAGGGGCTCAGGGGTCTTGCTCAGGATTCAGGTGCTCCTGAGGGCAGATAGTGAAGTGCTATGTCCGGGAGCAGAGGGCCCCGGAGGGGTCTTGGAAAATCAGACGTGTGTATTTGCAGAGCTGCAGGGAGCGGGCATGACTATCATCATCGTTAAGGGGAGCTGGGTCCTGCCAGGTGGCTGAGGACACCCTGGCCCGTTGCTGGATGCCCGGCACACAGGGAGAGTCAAAATACCCTTTTTGGAAGGGTGTTTTTCTGCTGGTTGATCAAAGAAAAGCTCTGGGTATTATTTGTGAACACTTCTGCTCAGAAACTAACACACAGTCGAGCTTGAGTTCCTGGGAGGGTCTTGTGCCGTGTCTGTGAGGGTAGGAAGTACATTCTGAGATATTTGCTGGGTACAGCAGAGGAACGTGGATGTCCTGAGCCTCTCTGTCCTGGGCGAGGACCTGGGCAAGGCTCTCTGGGCTGCTCAGCCCTGCTCTTGTCCTCACGGCCAGTTGGGTTTTCCTGAGCAGAATACTCGTGGCCAGATGGTGCCTGTTGACACCCTGGTTCTCAGCTGTGTCATTGGTTAGAGATGCAAAACTGGGGCTGGCTGGAACCTGGGACTAGCATTCGCCTGTGGCTGAGAGCTTGGTCTGGCCCCTGTCCCTTGGCCCTCCAGCCTGGGGACCTTCTCCCTGGCAGGCACTGTGGGCTCAACCCTTCGGGTCTTGAAGCGAGAGAATGATGTGTCCAGGATAAGACTGGGGTAGGATCTCCACCACAGAAACGTGCCTCCAGGGAGTGGGGCCAGAGGCGTGTGCTCTGGAAGATGGCAGTTCGTGTGGCCATGGAATCGCCTGGGCAAGGGCTGTGCTGGTCTTCAGGACCAGGGTCCTCACTTGGGGACATTTAAAGAGCAGTGTGGGGTCTGGCTACGCTGTTGCTTTCTGAACAAAGGGTCTGTCTGTGGTGGGAAGACAGCCTCTCAGAGTCCAGCACCGTCAAGCTAGATAGGCCGTGGCCGCCCGCCAACAGCACTGCTTACCCATGCCTGCAAGCCCCCGGCGGGCTCCAGCCTGCAGTCAAGACCCCTGCCAATGCAGCCCCTTGCAGCCACCTGCAGTGGGCGGCTCTTGGCCCAGGTCCAACGGGGCTGGTCCTCTGTCGGCCTCTGCTGCCTGGCCCGAGCTCGGCTGGGAGTGGCAGGCGTTGAATCCACGTCCTTCCGCCTCCCACCTCTGCCCTGCCTTTCCCATGGCACACCACGCTCCATCCATCACCAGGGACCTCCCAGGCAGTGTCCCCGAGGAAGGCCAGCCCTGGTTCTCACTGTACCCTGTGACGTCTGGCAGGGACCAGTGTGGGGGACCAGCATGGGGACCATGCTTCCTGGTCTCTGCCATTGCCTTATGGGCACTGTTCTGCCCTAGGAGTAATCTCATGGTCAGTAAGTGGGCATTCGTAACCCCACTCTCGCCTGCCCTGTCCCACCTCAGGGTAGGGGCAACTAACCAGGAGGAGTTGCTTCCACTAGGACCGTCCACAGGCCTGCAGTGTCCAGCATCCATGCGTCCAAGACGCTTGCGAGTGTTAGCACACCCCCGGCGGGTGGCCCACCCCTCCAGTGGCTCCCCACGCCATTCTGGGAAGCCATTGCAGGCTGGTCCTGGCAGGGCCAGCAGGACTTTCTGAGTGTCTCTGAAGGGCCAGGCTGTGAGTTTGCTGGTGATGGTCACCGAGGCATCTAGAGTGGTGTATGACATCAGGAGCAACTGAGGTGGCGGTGCCTTAAGGTTCCCAGCAGTGACGGGGAGGGTGGTGGCTTTGCCAAGGCGAGCTGCTGTGGAGCAGTGGCCCCAGGTTCTGTGCAGGAGCATCCCCTCACAGGGGTCCCCAGTTTGTCCAGTGCTACCTGAGACTGGTGGGAAACAGCTTGGCAGACAAAAATCACTGTCAACAACTGGATTTTTCTTATGAATTATTTAACACAGATTCCCTTAAGTGCTCAGCCTGAGAAAGGAGTGTGTGCTAACTCAGGGAGGCAGCTGGCCCGGGCCTCGTGTGTGTGTGGAGGAGGCTGTGGGGCCTGCGGCCTGGGGGACTCTGGAGCCAACCCCATCTGCAGGAGGGCAGGATGCAGCTGCTGGGCCTGTAGTGGGCAGCCTGCTCCAGGGCCCTCAGCCTGTTGTGTGCAGCAGGCTGGTGTGCTGCCAGGAGCCTGTCTCCCGTGGAGGTGGCCCTGTGGGACACAGGCCAGCGTGAGTGTGCGTGAACACCTCCAAGGCTGAGCTCTGTGTGGGGCCCAGGATCCACCTGCTCTGGCTCTGGCTTCCACAGACACCCACAGGTAGCTTCTGGAATCAGGCTTGGCCACTGTGGCTTGGCATCTTAGAGCAGTGAGAGTTCCCTGGAGCTGTCCCGGGGCCTCAGTGCCCATCTCCACAGCACTGAGGCCCTGTCCTGCTGTGCTGAGGGCCAGGCTGTGCTCCCCTATACCCGTTCTGTTCAGCAGGAGCCCCGCGCCTGTGGGATTCACAAGCCTTAGCCTTCTGCTCACCTGCACACAGAGCCTGGCCCTGCAGACCAGGGTGCGGCCTTGGGCCGCAGCACACAGGGAAGCAGCCCAGGCCACAGGTGCCCAGCAGGTTCCAGTGGGCTCCTTCCCCCCTTGTCCACTTTTGCAGCTGTGACTGGAGGCCTGGTCTCCCCTGGAGGACTTGCCTTTTTGCACATGGGGAGGGGTCCTGCACCGACACCCACCCTAAGCAGTTCTGGGGGTCAGGAGTTTTCTGTCCCTGCTACGGTGTATGGAGGTCAGCTTCCAGACTTGCTGAGTGGTCCCTGGAGTGACCAGTGTGGGGCGCTCACCTGCCCCTGGGTCTGACCTGTGTGGGGTGAGAAGCTAAAATCCCCCAGAGTGAGAGGAAGGAACCCGTGCCCCGCACAGGCTGCTGTTGGCCCCATGCATGTCCACGTGCCTCAGTGAGACCCCTGCCGCGTCCCGGTCCCTGTCCTCTCCTCGATGCGTGTTTGATACCCTTGAACTCTGCTGGATTCCTCCCTGGGCTGCTGCGGCCATGGGCAGCGATGTAAGCCCCGACTCGCACGGAGCTCCTAGAGCATTCCCAGAGTGGCTGCCGGGAGACAGTCCTGGCTCTCCTGGCTGCTGCCCCCAGCAGCCTTCCTCGCAGGGCAGAGGTACTGCTGCCCAGAGCCTGCTCGGCCCCTCCCCCGGCCCCGTTCACCCTGTGGGGACAGCTGCCGTGGGCAGCCCAGGTGGACGGAGCCGGTGAGCAGGAACCTGCTGGCCTTCACGCCGAGTCAGGGCTCCCCAGCAGGGTTTGACTGCAGACCTCAGTGTCGAAAGCGGGTGGTTCATCCCTCACTGCCGATGGGCGGCTGTCCGACACGGGAGGCTCTCTCAGTCAAGGAGAAAGTTCACGAAAGTTCACCTTGCTTCCTGCACGCCGTGGCCCGTGGCTGTCAGTCTGCACACTGGTAGAAAACAGCTGGAAGGTTCGAGTGGCCTGCTGCGCTGACCTAGGGACAGGCTGAGAGCAGGAGAACCAAACCCAGCCCCACAGCAGAGCACCGTCCAGAATTCCCAGCACCGACCAGAAGGGCAGCCGGGGGAATGGACCAGCAGGCCCAGGGAGGGGTCTGCAGGCGAGGCTGCTGAAGGAGGGACTGACACGTGCCCAGTCAGCAGGTCCAGGAGACTCGACGTGGTGAGGCGCGAAGTAGAACGAGACCCCAGAGGCCCAGTGGGCTGACAGACAGTCACAGTGCCGAGACCAGAAACGGGATGGGCTTGACTACAGCTCAGGCAGCAGAGTTCGCCCGAGGTCGTGCCTGAGACAAAAGGCTGGGAAATAACAGGAGCAGGGTCCACCACAATGGGGCTGTGCCCAGGGCCCAGCCCACGAGACAGGATCCAGAGCGAGTGTGGCAGACCGTCCAGGTCAGACCGCACCTGAGCCGCAGGCCCCAGTGCTCCGTGCAGCCCGAGCAGAGTGCAGGAAACCACTCCAGGGCTGCCCTGGTCGGCCTGCTGGGAACCTGTGGAGCAAAATCTCAGCCAGGGAGGAAAAGCCCCATTCGCACCGGGGCGGGTGGTGAGGAGGGAGGCCAGCAGGAAGAGAGGCCCGGCACCTCACACAACGATGCCCTAGGAGGCGCCCGGACCCCCAGGTCCTGTGGGAGATGCTGTCCTTTCCCCATTTGGAAAGGAGACTGAGGTGTGATGGGTTAGGAGACTGTCCCAAGTCACCCTGGGACAAGCCCTGGAGCCAGGTCCCCATGCAGGGACAAGCCACCAGAGCCTGTGTCCTGGCCCACGACTGTGCTGCCTTCTCCGTGAACTCCTGAGCCTATGCCACAGGTCCCCATGGGGCGAGGCGGTGTGGGAGAGGATGGGAGGGCAACCGCATTGATGTGGCCAACAGATGGTGGGGGAGGTAGTGCTGATGAGTGCCTCCAGCTGGGGGGCTGTGGGTGCAAAGGCCCTGAGGCAGGAGCGAGCAACACATGGCAGAGTCGGGAAGCAGCAAAGGAGTGGCCACCAACGCACGCACATTCCTCCTCCAGGAGCCACTCCAGGGTGCCTCCTCCTCCACCCCGGGAGGCCCTTGTCTGACAGGCATCTCAGCTGGACTGGGGGAGGGGCAGCAAGGGAGCCTTTGACCTACATGTGGGATGGAGGACTCACCCCATGGCGTTCTGGGGGTGCTGAGTGGGGAGGGGTGCCCTTTCTTTCCTCCCACTGACTTGTTTAAAATGTGGTTTCCTAGGAACCCAGGAGACTGGCTCTGTCCTTGGGGATGGGGTGTCTGTCAGCTTCTCCTGAGATCCCTGTGAGGCTGGAGCCGTGTTGATGGTCAGGCGTTGTCGGGCGTGGCTAGGCCTGGCCGAGGAGACAGCCACGTGTGGCGTCCTCAGGGCCGGCGGTGCCCAGCGGCCTCATGGGCTGTGCTGGACAGTGGGGCCCATCCCTGCAGTGGACAGGTGAGGTGGCAGGGAGCTGACCACTGCCCTTCCATGGACTGAGCCCTGTCTGGCAGAAAGGCCCAAGGCCAGTGTGGCCAGGGGACCCTGTGCTGGCCCTGCTCAGCGTACCCGTGTCATGTCAGCATGGACGCTGTCCTCCTGGTGGTAGGGTGGTGCCGCCCTGGGGCTCTGTGGGCCTGGCCTGGGGCTCCCTTCACGAAGGAGCGCGGCACAACTGTGGGCCAGAGCGGGAGGCAGCCTGGGTGCCACGCGTGCTCCAGGGTTTCTTGGGGAGCAGCAGGTGGACACTGAGCAGCTCAGGGTCTGGAAGGCAAGCTCTGGATGGAGGGCAGAGTGGCCAGGCCGGAGCGCCTGCCTCCTGGGCCACTTTCTCCGGCTGTCCCCAGCCCGGCGGCAGGAACAGTGAGTGCTCAGCCATCCAGCCACGGCCCGGCGCCCAGCCTGGTCTCTGCTGCTCTTCTGCGGTTGGACCCACCCAGCCATGCTGCGGCCGGGACTGCTGTGTTCCCAGACAGGCTGGTTTGTCCCGGGCTGGTTGGTGTGTGCCAGGCTCCAGGGACGCTTCTTGTCTTCACACGTGGGCCTTGGCTGCGTTCCTCCGTGGGTGGGTTTTGGCTTTCATTTGGCGAAGGAGCTTGGGTTTGGTCTCTGCTCCTTTAAGGCCCCTCTGGATGCAACCAGATGTCAGGGCCCTGGCACGGCCTCCCCTTTGATCTCCCACGGCCACTGCCAAGAACAGCAGGGTGCAGGGAGCGACTCTTGGGTTGTGTACAGGGTATGTTTCCACACCGCTACGGAGCGGCACGGAAGAAAAGTGGATGCTTGCTGTCCTTTTCTCAGCAGCACTGTCCCCAAGGCTGGTGCTGTGACCAAGAGCGGGCCTGTGGGGTTCAGGCTATGCCTGGCGGGGACGCTGGTGTGCTGGCGAGCTGCACCTTCTGAATCCAGAAGACAAAACGGAAGAGAGTGGCCTCTGGGCAGCTCCGCTGGAACAGGAAGCTGAAAGCTCTCCAAAACGAGGAGACCAGCTGTCCAGTGAGCTTCCCCTGCAAGTCCCACAGAGAGACCCTCCAGTCTGCACTTGAGGTGCAGTGCAGCCGGGCGGGACCGCATTTGGTGGTTTTGCCGCTCTGTGTGGGTGAGCTCAGTGATCGACCACCAGAGAGGGGCCACCCACCCGTGGTCCCCCTTCCCCATGGAATCATGCGTCGGTGCCCCGGCCAGAGGGGAGAAGGTAGGCCCACATCTGGCTAGGCTGACACCCAGCATCAGACTGAGGACAAACCTGCAGTGCTGGGGTCACAACCCGGCAGGCACGTCACAGCCTTGACCTGGACAGCAGTCGCACATGCCTGTGTGTGCCGACGTGTGCGCGGTGTGCCGACGTGTGCGCGGTGTGCCGACGTGTGCGTGGTGTGCCGACGTGCGCGGCCTGCGTGCCGAGCACACTGCGTCCCAAGCCAGGACCCCGCTTGAGACACCTGCAGCCCAGCCACACCTGGCAGAGGACAGCCTGGGCTCCTTCCTGCTCTTGCTGGCAGCCCGGCACGTCACCTGAGCCCCTCCAAGCCCAGACTCTGTGCCTGGTCCTTGCCCAGCTCTCGCTGACGCTGTTGCCCCCCGCGTCCTTCCCGTCTCACAGGTGGCCACTGGCCAGCCCCTCGCTCGCTCAGCAGCTCACTGCACTGGGGCCTGCCTGCTGGTGGGCATGGCCTGTGGGCACTGGGTACCCTGGGGTAGTGCATGGCTGGTTACCCCTACACCTGGGATCCACGTGTTTTGGGTGGGAGCATGTGGCCTACAGACCAGGGGTGGGCGTGGGGGACCCCCATCTTCCTCACGGAAGCCTCCGCCTGCTGAGATGTGGTGGGGACGGCAGGTGGAGGGAGGACCCATGCCCCTGTCTGGCGCGGGAGCTGCTTTCCGCACGTGCCGCTGTGGGCTGAGACCTCAGTGTCACCAAAGCCCGTGATTCGGACGACCCAGAAGTACAGCAGCAAGGCCAGGAAGAGCCCTCTGACTCTGCGCCTGCTGCGTCCTGGACGGACTCGGGTTTCACAGCCCCTCGCGGCCCCTGCTGCACACGTGCTGGAGTCATTTAGCCCGTACAGCGATGGGGTCCATCTGAAACTGCTCAGCTCTGGACGGAGACGGCGACTTCAAAGCCAGCTGTGGCGTTTCCAGACAGAAGCAGGGGAGCCCCTGGAAGCGGATCCGCCCGGCGCGCAGGCCTCGCCTCCGTGCCCGGGAAGCTCGCTGCACCTCGACCCACGAGCACGCGCCCACCCACCAACGGCACCATCTGGCCACACGCTGAGGACACATCTTGTGTCTGGAGTCCCTGCAGAGCAGCGAGGCTCCTTTGCCGTTGAGGGCCTGGGAAGCAGAGACCCAGGCCCGCGTCCCCTGCCTCCAGGGTTTGACAAGTTGGCACGTGTAAGTTAGTGCCCCTGGTTTAGTTTGATAAGTTGGCACGTGTAAGTTAGTGCCCCTGGTTTAGTTTGATAAGTTGGCACGTGTAAGTTAGTGCCCCTGGTTTAGTTTGATAAGTTGGCACGTGTAAGTTAGTGCCCCTGGTTTAGTTTGATAAGTTGGCACGTGTAAGTTAGTGCCCCTGGTTTAGTTTGATAAGTTGGCACGTGTAAGTTAGTGCCCCTGGTTTAGTTTGATAAGTTGGCACGTGTAAGTTAGTGCCCCTGGTTTAGTTTGATAAGTTGGCACGTGTAAGTTAGTGCCCCTGGTTTAGTTTGATAAGTTGGCACGTGTAAGTTAGTGCCCCTGGTTTAGTTTGATAAGTTGGCACGTGTAAGTTAGTGCCCCTGGTTTAGTTTGATAAGTTGGCACATGTAAGTTAGTGCCCCTGGTTTAGTTTGATAAGTTGGTGTGACATGGGACATCCACGTGTCCGGGTGCTCCTGATCTAGTTTGACAAGTTGGCACGTGTAAGTTATTTACCTCTCTGCATAATGGTGGTGCTGGGCAGGTGGTGGGTGTCCACTTGTACAGACAAGGAGTGGAGTCATCTACCTTGGCACCTGTACTCAAGCCGGAGCTGTTCATGGCAAGCTACTGCTTTACAAGATGCAGTGAGCCAGGGTCAGGCACAGCCTGCGAAACGCTCTTCCGTATGCCACGGGGTGACTCAGTGGCCTGCTCTTGACATCTGCTGTGCCCAGCCTCATCTGAGGACCCTGAGGCTCAGGGATTTGGCTGCTCAGGAAGTAGCTCAAGAAGGGGACCTACATCTGGCCAGTGGCCCTGGACAGGTTTTATAGCGATTGAAGCTCTCGACCCTTCTATTTAACCACAGTGGCACAGATGAAAGGGCATTTTCATGTAAACAGGACAGATTTAACTTAAATCACTAGTCATGGAGAGCACAGCGACTGTGCCCACAGGCACGTCTTCCCTTTGATCCCCTCTCTGTTCTGAGGCTGTCTGCATCCAGCTCTAGAATGTTGGGTGTCTTGAACTGGGTGTGGTACTGTCAGGGTGGGGCGCTGGCTGCCGTGCCCCAGATTGCTTCTTGTAGCCTTTTTGGTTATTGTAGCTTTGGTTGTTCCTGGTAGCCTGGGTTGTTCCTGGTAGCCTGGGTTGTTCCTGGTAGCCTGAGTTTTTCATGGTAGCCTGGGTTATTCCTGGTAGCCTGGGTTGTTCATGGTAGCCTGGATTGTTCATAGTAGCCTGGGTTGTTCCTGGTAGCCTGGGTTGTTCATGGCAGCCTTGGTTGTTCATGATAGCCTGGGTTGTTTATGGTAGCCTGGATTGTTCATGATAGCCTGGGTTGTTCCTGGTAGCCTGGGTTGTTCATGGCAGTCTTGGTTGTTCCTGGTAGCCTGGGTTGTTCATGGTAGCCTTGGTTGTTCATGATAGCCTGGGTTGGTCATGATAGCCTGGGTTGTTCCTGGTAGCCTGAGTTTTTCATGGTAGCCTGGGTTGTTCATGGCAGTCTTGGTTGTTCCTGGTAGCCTGAGTTTTTCATGGTAGCCTGGGTTGTTCATAGTAGCCCGGGTTGTTCATGGTAGCCTGGGTTGTTCATGGTAGCCTGAGTTTTTCATGGTAGCCTGGGTTGTTCATGGCAGCCTTGGTTGTTCCTGGTAGCTTGGGTTGTTCATGGTAGCCTGGGTTGGTCATGGCAGCCTGGGGTGGTTATGGTAGCCTGGGTTGGTTGTAGTGGGGAATGTCTCTGGAAGACTAACCCAGAGCCTGTGTAGACTGTTCTTGGTATGTGGTCTGTGTGTACACTTGTGTGTGGAGCTGGGGACAGGGCCTCGGGGTTGCTCTGCTTGTCCTTTCCCACTGAGCTCTATCCAGCCCTTCTGTCTTTCATGTCCACGTTGCCCATGCCCCCTGGGTTTATATTCTGGTCCATAATGCAAAAGCAGATGCTCAGATTGTTTGTAAGACAGAGTGGAACGTACCCCTGAACGTCAGCTATTTTAACTTCATGCTGGACACCCACGCGGAGGGCTGTCAGTGCCAGCCTGTCCCCTCACCCCTTGTTCTTACACCCTCCAGCTTCCTTGGCTTCCCACCCTTTCCTGGGAGCTGCTGTGTCCAGCTGGCAGTGGGGTCACGGGCGATGGACCCCTAGCTTTCAGTGAGGGCTGCTGGTGCGTGGTGGTTCTCAGGCAACGCATCATCTCTGTGGTCCCTGTCCTGTTCGCAGCCGTGGTACATCTGGAGACCTGCAGGATGGCCCTCCAGCCATTCTGGGAGGGGCTGAGACCAGAGGCGGTGGGGAGAGGTTCACAGTTCCCTGAGGGCAGGTGCCAGCGCCCCAGGCCAGGCCTGCCCAGCACCTGCCCTCCCAGCACACCAGTCTTGGAGGTGGCAACCGTGGGTGCTGCAGCCAGCTTGCTGGTACCAAGAAGCAGCTTAAAAAGACACAAGGGTCATTTGGGCTCAGCTCTGGAGGTTTGACCCATGATCCAGGGGGGCTCTTGCTCTGGGCCTGCGGCAGCAGGTCATGATGGGGACACAGCAGAACTGCTCACCTCGCCGGGAAGCAGAAGAGGGAAGGAGAGGCCAGGGGTCCTCTGCCCTCCAAGGACATGTTCCTAGTGTCCTCAGACCCCCCACTGGGCCCCGCCTCTTAAAGGTGTACCACCTCCCCAGGGCTCTGAGCTGGGGCCCCAGCCTTCACAGGTGGCCTTGGGGACAGCCCAGGTTGGACCTCAGCATTCAGCCTGGTGTCCTTGGTAACTGTGCTTCGTCAGCAGGGGACCCACAGTGCCCAGCTTATGCCCTGGGGTGGGGCCCCGTGTCTGCACCTGGTCCTCCAGGAAGAAGCTGAGCCCACAGAGGCCACACCTGGAGGTCCAGGCAGCACTCCACAGGCTGTTTTGTTTTGCAGAAAAAATTAACCAAAACTCAAATTTTTAGAAGTTACTGGGTTTCATCTTAACATCCACCTGGGACAGAGCCCGACCCTGTCCCTCGGGTCGGAACTCAGCTCAAGTGGACGCCGTGTGGTTAGTGTGTAGATGTGAGCAGGCTTCGCGGGGCTGGAGCCAGCTCAGTCCCAGGCAGGTGCAGGTCCGGGCATGTCAGGCTGCTGAGGCTGCTGACTAGTGCGGAAAGCGTACCTCTGACCATCAGGTGTGCTTTCTACTGACACGAGCTCTCGCGTGGTACCCAAACACACCCTCCATAGTAGCCTTTTCCTGACAGCCTGAGGTGTGGGGAGATGGGGAGACAGGGAGGTGCTAGGCACTCGGGTCTCGGCTGGTGATGGGTGTTATTGGGCGCAACTTAAGAACAGACCGATCAGCACTGCGAAGTCCAAATTTGAGAGTCTTCATTAAGCTGGCCGCTGACTGTCTCACACAATGCCCCAAAAAATGGCTATTGGGAGAACAGCCCCGACCACAGGGTGTAGGGGTTCTTATACCAAAAATCACATCAATCATAAGTGTCTGTTGCTATGATTCAAAATTACACATTAACATCATGAGATCATCGACAGAGGGGGAAGTGGGTCAGAATGACCCTTACCTAGGTACAAACTAAAGAACGGTTACTAACATCCACACAATCACTGTTCACATGGTACATTGTTTAGGAGCAATAGGAATCAAAAGAGAGCAATTCTTCACTACAGAGGAGTTGCCATTGTATATTATTAAACATGTCACACCAAGTCACTGATGATGGGCACAGAGGCTGGGTGTTCCCATAGGAGAAGCTTCTTTCCTACATAACATGGAGTCTCAGAGCAAAATGGAGTCTGTTTAGTCATTTCCCTTAGAGTCTGGCCTAGAACATTCTCATGGAGCCAGATCTGTCAGCCATCACAATGGGCAGCTTGCCCCTCTCCCCTGGAGGGCTCTTCCTGCCTGGGCCCTGCAAGCCAGCCGCTTCGGCTTCCATGAAGCCGTTTCTGCGGCAGGGGCCACGTGCCTGGTGCTTTCCCGGGACGGTGCTCAGGTGCCTCCCCAAGCTTCCAGCAGGACAGGCAGTCTGTGCACTGGGTAGAACCATCAGGGCTTCTCACAGCTGTCCTTTGCTCTCTCCTGCTGAGCCTCAGAAGGGCAGGCAAGAGGCCGGGTGTCCTCCCTGGCCGTCCCCCTGTGTGGGGCTTTAACTGCACCCTGTGCTCTGGGACGGAGGGAGGCCCACCACCACACAGAGGAGCATGGGCCCCGGAGGTGGTGCCGGGTGGCCTGGCAGGAGGGTGGCAGGTCGGGCTGGTGTCCCCGCATCCTTCGAGATGAGGAGGGCCTGGCTCCCGTGGTCACTGTGGGCAGGGTGAAAGTGCTCCAGGACACACCCGTGGGCCTCAAAGGCTTTGGATGGACAACACCATGGTGCCCTTCTCTCTGTCTCCAGGGACAGGTTCCAGCTGACCGGGTGCCTTGGGCCCTTGCTTAGCACCGTGTCTGCTCAGGGGCCCCCAAGGCTTTGCAGCCTAGAATAAAAAGCAGAAATGTCCAGAAGCCCCCAGGGCTTCTGGGTGCCCAGGGCTGGGGGCCGTGGCAGGGGGACTGAGCTTGCGGCCCACGACTCTGCCCGTTTCTTTTCCTCCTGCGCTTCATCTGCAGTTCCTGCTGAGCCGGCTCCATGTCTCAAGCTGCTCCCTTTTCCCGTGAGGGCCGGGGAGGCTCTGAGTGGCTCTCCTGCCTCGGGCCCTGCCCTGTGGCTCGCAGAGCTCCCGCAGGCTCTCAGGCACCTCGGGGACAGCTCTGGGGTGGGGGGTGCTCTTGCATTCAGGGGTCAGCATGGTGGGCTGGGCTCCAGGGCCATCTGGAGTCTTGCTTTGAGCAGCAGCTGAGTCCTGGTCCTGGAAATATCGAGGTGGAACTCCACGCAGCAGGGGTGGAGGTCATGCTGGGAGCGTAGAGGGCTGGTGCTTCTGGACAAGACTGAGACGCCCAGGAAGCCTGAGGCCAGTGTCCATTCTGGTCCTGGCCATGCAGAGCTTGTGCCCACGTCCTTCTGTCTGTCCAGCTGAGCCTCATGGTCACTAGCTCCTCTGCTTCCTGCAGGAGCTGCCCAGTGGGGACCCCAAGGATGGACCTTTCCGGGAGGACCAGGGTCTCCTAGAAGGTGAGGACAGTCCTGTGACATCCCCTCCCCGGAACTCACAGCATTGAAGGCCAGTGAGACAGTTGACACCTTCCAGCAAAAGCTATGGCAGCAGCCATGTGGCCACATGGCCACCCAGGATCCTTGCTGGACAGAAGTCAGAGGTTGGGCTGTGTGTCCCCCAGTGCTGTTGCTCTCAGCCTGGGGCTCCCCGGCCCTGTGTATGGGGACCAGGCTCCGTGGACCGTGACTGGACTGAGCCCCAGGCAGGCGTGCAGGGCCTGTGGGGTAGGCATGCAGCAGCAGGGTCACTGCCAGCATGCATCGGTCAGGGGCAGTTCTGCAGAGAGTGACAGTACTCGGGCCACCTGCCCATCAGGTGTTGGGTGAAGGTCTCGGGGCTCCAGGACCCCCTGGTTGGGAACTCAGGTTCTGAGCACCTTTGCACCTTCCCAGCTCAAAGCTGGGTGAGCACTGCCCGACAGGCCCAGGGCCCTGTCCTGAGGACAGGACTTGTGAGAGCCAGAAAGTAAAGGCACTGTAGCCGCAGGGCCTGTCTGTCCACTCCCAGAGGATAGAGGGTCTGCTTGGGCAGCCTTGTCTGCAGGTTCTGGGATTGAGGGCTGTCAGGAAGCCTGACACCACAGAACCATGCTGGAGGCCCCACGAGAAGGACCCTTGTGGGCAGAAAGGCCCAGACCTTCTACAATGTCAGTGGACCCTGAGCCAAGAGCATGCTTGCTCCCTGGGAGCCACTGTGGGCAGCAGGGCAGGGGCAGGACGTACCTGGCTGTGGCTGACCCTGAGAGGCCCCCCCTGCCTTCCCTGCTCATCTCTTGGTATCCTTGTTCCAAGGGTGGGCTCTCAGCACAGACCCACCTGGGAGGGGTCAGTGGCTCGGGGAGAGGCGGGCGGCCGTGGCTCTCTCTGGCCAGTCCCCATCCTCCTGTCCCCTCTGTCTCCAAGTCACCTACCTGGGCTGGGCCCCTTCCTCATGCCTTCTTGTTCCCCCCAGTAGCTCTCCCCTCCAAGAAGGCCGAGGGCCGCGAGTGCCCAGGACAGCTCTTCGGCGTGGACGCAGGGGAGAGAGCGGCGAATCGCGAGGGCTTGCGAGGACTGGGCAGGAAGCACCTGAATATTGATGTAGGCCTTTGCTGCACTCCACAGGGAGCGCCTCTGGGGCCCGGGTGGGCAGTGGAGGCCCTGGTGGGTGGCCGTGGGCCTTCCAGCCCAGCTCTCCTGTAGTCCAGCCAGCACAGGCCCCTAGGCGGGCTCCTGTGTGCCGGCTCTGGGCCCCTCGGGGAGGCCATCCCCGTGGACTCAGCCGGGCCTGGCTGAGGAGGCAGGAAGTGGAGGAGCCTCCCTAGGCTGGTGCCCAGCCTGCGGGGCAGGTCAGTGGGGGCTGGCGATGGGGCCTCGTCTCCCTGTGGCTCCCTGGAGGGGAGCTGGCTGTCCACCCTGGTTTCAGGTCGATTTCTGGCACTGGCAGACTTGGCCGTGGGCGTGGCCTCCTCATCCTAGGGGACGCTGGGCTCATGAGCAGGCACAGGCCACAGGGGGACTGAGCGTGGCACCAGGTCCACCTGAGGGCTGGAGCAGGCAAGGACGAGCTCCTGGCTGCCCACCAGGAAAGAAGACCCCTGGAAAGGTCCCCGGGAGTCACGAGCCCCTGTGTCATGTGCCTGCAGAAGGCCCAGGCTGTGGGGCATGACGCAGGTCCCCAGTCCCAGCAGTATTTCCTGTCCCTGTCCCTGCATGCCACCAGCAGGCCCTTCAGTGTGATGTCTCAGTGGAGGAGGACAACCGCCAGGAGTGGACATTCACGCTCTATGACTTTGACAACAGTGGGAAGGTCACCAGGGAGGTAACGTGCCTGTGCCTGTCCGCCGGCCACCAGAGGGCGCTCGGGCGTAGCCTGTGGGATCTGGAATCAGGCTGGTCCAGTAGGCAGAGGGACAGACGGACACGCCAGTCCCAGAGATGGGGAGGCAGCTACAATGGAAGTGGAGAGGAGAGGCTGGGACCTTCCCTCTGGGAGGTGGAGGCAGACCCGAGGGGCCCGCTGCCCGTCCTCGGCTGGCCTTGGAACCAGGTGCTCTCGACTGATCCTTCCTGGCCGAGCCTGGCACGGTCTGGGTGCAGCTGCGATGCCCTCAGCCGAGCCTGGGCCAGCAGCCTCTGCAGGGCGGCCAGGTGCCAGGAGTGACCCCCACCTGGCTGAGCTGTGAGTCTGGGATCCAGAGGCCTCTTACAGTGGCGCAGGGGACAGGGGACCTGAACTTGTGAGAGGAAGTGGAGCTCTGTCTGCCGAGCCCTTGGTCAGAGCGCTGACTCCAGGACGGCAGGGTGAACTTCCGCCACTGAGGCGCCCCTGGGCTGGCTGAGATCCCGCCTGGGATCTGGATTGATGGAGCTCGGGTGCTGGGGCAGCAGGGTGGCAGTGTCCCCTCTGAGGTCGGCCTTGCCCGCCCCAGGACATGTCCAGTCTGATGCACACCATCTACGAGGTCGTCGGTGCCTCCGTCAACCACTCTTCAGGCAGTAGCAAGGCCCTCCGTGTGAAGCTGACCGTCAGCCCTGAGCCTGCTAGCAAGAGGAAGGAGTGTCCTCCCGCCAGCCAGGGTGAGGCCCTGGGCCAGGGGGTGCCCACAGCACTGGCCCGGGCCAGCCTCGGGGACAGGCCACCAGGCCCCACTGTGCCCACGGGCCCCACACCCACGCCCTGCCCACTCCCCAGTGGCCCTTGCCCCCTCGTCCTGCCCGGCACAGTGCGTGACCCCGGGCCTCCATGCACGCCCACTACCCAGCCCCCGAGCAGCGTCTGTCCCCAACTTCCTCAGGGTCCTGAGCAGGGCCTGGCCCCCCAGACTCAAGACTGTTAGGTCAGTGAGCAGAGGATGGCCAGCAGGGGGGATGTGTGGAGTGAGGGGCACCTTAGTGCACAGTGAGTGCATGGGGCAGGGTGCACGGTGGAGAGAATGGGCAGGTGCAGGGCCAGCCAAGTGGGAGAGCTCCCATCCCTTTCAGACTGGGAGCCCAGCCGCAGCCGGACAGAGATCGAGCTTGCTGAGGACGCCCGGGTGGCGGACAAGCGGCTGTCTGCCCACCTCAGGTGAGAGGCCACTTCCTGCAGGCCTCCCCGGGGAAGGCCCTGGGTGGAGGCTGGGCTGAGCACCCCAGCCTGAGGGCAGGCGAGGCTCTGACGGTGGGCGCTGGGGTGCCGTGCCCCCGCCTGGTCACTGCACACCTCACTGGTTCCAGTGGCCAATCC
Organism: Sciurus carolinensis; assembly: GCF_902686445.1. NCBI lineage: Eukaryota > Metazoa > Chordata > Mammalia > Rodentia > Sciuridae > Sciurus > Sciurus carolinensis. The sequence continues at coordinate 866,723 of NC_062218.1, forward strand.
TGGAGGTGGCAGTGGCCACAGGGGAGCGGAAACACCCACCATGCACTGCCTGAGGCTGAGGCTGAGGCAGGTGACATCCTGGATCCTGGCAGGGCCACGGGCGAGGGGCTGTGGGCCTGGCTCCTCAGGATGGTGCCCAGACCGCTTGTGCTGCCCCTGGGCCGTGGGCGCTGGTCAGGACACCCAGGGCCCTTGATGCTTTGCCGTTGCTCCCTCGTCAGAGGAGTGAGGCTCCGGCTGGGGTGCTGGTCAGGCCCCTCCTCTCTGCCCCATGCAGGAGGCCCAGCACGGAGCCCCAGCCCTGCCCCGTGCAGGGGCCCTACTGCGTGGACGAGAACACCGAGCGCAGAAACCACTACCTGGACCTCGCTGGGATCGAGAACTACACGTCCAAGTCGGGCCCAGGTCGGTACTGGATGTGGTGCCTCTGTGAGGGGCAGGCCTAGAAGAGGGCCCTGGAGCCCCCCGTGGCTGAGGTCAAGGGTGTCCCACCACCCAGAGGACCTGGGCTCACCCTTTCCACCAGCCAGAGCCTGCAGAGCAAGGCAGTACATGTCCAGGTGTTCATGGTGTGCATAGGGCCAGGGGAGAGGCCAACCTCGGGTGGATCCAGGAAGCCCTGCCCAGTGCAGGAGGGGAGGGAGTTCATGGCAGAATCAGAGCTCCCTCAGAAGCTGGTGCAGCACAGAGTGGACAGCAGCAGGCCTGCCCACTGCTGGCTCCTTCTGCCAGCAGCACCTCCTGTGGCCTTCGTCAGGTTACATGCTGCCTGGACCCTGTCCTAGAGGCGCCCTGGGTCCCCTGACTCCCCGGAGTCCTGGAGCTGACTCCCCAAGGAGTCCAGGCTGGGCTTCAGGACCTGTGCCAGTCTGACCACCGGCCTGGCCACCGAGCCAGCCTTGGGTGGGACCTGACGCAGAGCTCCCACTGTGGACCCCGGGCACACGTCACTTTTAGGAAGGGGAGACGGGTCTGACCGCTGTCCTGGGCCTCACGTGGGCCCACCCTGTCCCTGCTGCAGGGCTGCCGGAGCAGGCGAGGCAGGCGCCGCAGGGCAGGGCCGCACACCTCCAGAGCAGGTCCCACTCCCAGGGGCCGGACACCCACGCCGCGCATCACCGCAGGTCCCAGGTGCTGACCGACCACACCGTGCCAGTGGCCGAGCCCATGGTGCGGGTCCTGGACATGCAGCCCCGGCTGAAGGGGCAGGAGAAGCAGTTCCTCAGGTCCCCCAAGGGTCCAGGGAAGCCACTGGGGCTGGCGGTCAGCAGCAAGCCGGGGAAGGTCCTCAGCTACTACCTGCCGGCCACCCCGACCCCTCAGGCCACGCAGGATGGCCCCCACCTCCCACAGCCCCCTCCACAGCCCCCACCACAGCCCTTCGGCCACAAGCGGCACCGACAGAAGGGCAGGGAGGGCCCCTCGCCGCTCAAGGCCCCGCACAGCCAGCCTCTGGTGGAGCCGGAGGCTGCGCGGGAACTGCCGCCCATGCCGGGGGCCGAGGCCTGCGTGGCTCCCATGGTCCAGCGACATGAGCACCAGCACCAGCACCAGCACCACCACCACCACCACCACCACCACCACTTCCTGCCCTCCTAGCGCTCACCCCGCCCTGGGCCCCGCCGCTCGAGGCCCCGCCACCCCTGGGCCTCCATTGCCCCCGTCTCGACCCCACACCCAGCTCCGGGTGTCAGGTGGATGCCATGGGCGTGGCACCAGGACGGGCCTGGCTCAGTGCCGCGTGGACGGGGTGTTCGACGCACTGTCCTGACACGCGCTGTTCTGTGACCATAAAGCCACACTGCACGCAGGGAACTCCCTCACTCGCTTTCCTCCCTGCGTCCGAGGTGGGGCCGGGCAGCGCGGGGTCTGCTCAGTGGCTCCTGGTAGGCCCTGGCTGGGCTTCGCCTGGGCGCATCAGGCTGTCCCTGGTGCGAGGCCAGGTGGAGGGGCATGAGAAAGCCCCCGGGGGCCCTTGTTCTCCGTGAAGTCGGGCACGGGGCCCTGGGCATGCCAAGTGACCTTCCTGCACAGGTCGCAGGGAGAAGGGTGGCCGCCAGCCTCAGCCAGAGACGCCAGTGCTGGCCAGGGAGGCGCTGTGGCAGTGCAGCCCGGGGTCCCCAGCACCCCGGGTGGGCCTGGGCAGGGAGGCGCAGGGTCGGGAGGTGTCACACCCTAGCAAGCGGGAATGGACGCAGGGGTCAGCTGCGTGGCACTCCCAGGTGCCTGCCCACCAGAGCAGGTGCAGGAGGACGGGAGCCCGCTGCAGGGGAGCTGGAGTCTGCAGGGTCCGGGCTTCCTCTCCTGGGTTGTTTTAAGAGCAAGCCCGTTGATGCTCCGCTGGCCCCTGGCTTTTCCTCCAGGCATGAGAGAAGCATGTGCTTTGTAATGCCTCGTGCCCCGTACCAGCAGCTTTCCAGAGCGCTGCGGTCAGTGCGTCTGCACTGAGTGGCCACAGGTGCACCCAGTGGACAGGGTGTCCACCTGGGCTTGTGCAAGGTTGGGGACTTGCTGCACAGGCAGGCGTGCGCGCCACGTCAGGGTTGGCTCTCCCACCGTACTGCTGGGAAAACCCCAACCAAATTGCAAACCCACGTTCAGCTCAGGATACAGGAACCCCGAGGCCAGGGGCTGCTGCATGGACCTTGGCTTGTGCAGGGAGCTGGGCTCCTGGCCAGCAGGGCTGGTTGGAGTGTTGGAGGGGCTGTGTCCTCCTCAGATGTTGTAGTTTCAAGAAAGCCCTGGGGATTTCTGGGGCTGGGGTCTCCCCCGAGCTGTGCCACAGGCACCCGCCTCTGGTTCCTTGTGTTGGCCACATCCTGAGGTTCTCTGCAGCAGCCTGTTCCAGAACATCCACTTTCCACACCAAGCAGGCCTATCGCATGGACATCTGGGCCGCGGACAGTGCTGCTGTGAATGCAGGGACTGTTCCAGGAGAGCCGGTGACCCACGGGGTGACCTTCAGAGGGCGGCACCAGGAGAGAGCCAGTGACCCACGGGGGACCTGACGGTGTCAGAGGGCGGCACCAGGAAGTCCGTGCCAGCGTCCCCACTCCTCTGCACCCCACACCTTGCCATAAGCCCATCTGCTGCCCTCTGGCCAGGGCTTTCTCTGGTGCTCCAACCCACATGCAAACCATGGACTGAGTGTGGGCTCCTGGCAGTGCTGCCTGTGTAGCTGGATGCCAGCTGCCTCCTCCTGCCCAGGCAGGAGATGACCCGAGCCCCCAAGGCTGGTCTGGCTGACCAGTCCTGCAACAGCCCCTCCAAGAGACGGGAGGATGAGCACATTCTCCAGCTCCTTGGTTTTATGCTCAGTGAGACGTGAAACTCTCCAACTCAGATTTCATAGGACTTTATTCTACAAACAAAATCATACAAAGACAAGGAATCTAGAAAAGGAAAGTGTGGAATCGATTTTGATGGCTGCGGTGACAAGGCAGAGATCACAAAGGAAAAGCAGGCTGGGGCGCAGCTCCAGTCCCGGGCTCCCCCGGCTTCCTGTGAAGGGTGCCGCAGCCTTGGCCTTCCCACACAGGCCAGCCCCTGCGGCTCTGCTCCAGCCTGCCCTGGGAGGCCGGTGAGCGGGCCCTCCCTGCCCTACAGTGCCTCTGTCCTGACCTGGGCTCCGTGGAGGGCTCTGTTCACTAGGGAGCCCTGGAAACCAGTGATGGCCCAGGGCCTGGGTGGGTCCTCGCAGGAAGCAAGGTCTTACGACAGTGGGGTCACCCCAAGGCCCCGGGGTGTTTAAATAAATAAATAACCCACGCAGCGGCCAGCGAGGCGGAGTGCTGGACAACCGCAGCCTGCAAACACGACTGACCTAGGAAGCAGAAAGCTCCAAGGTAAAGTGCAAACCCCGTAGGGTTGATGAGGGCGCCAGGCCCGCTGCTGCGTCGCCTGCAGAGGCACAGCCCCGGCCAAGGGCGAGCGGGGACAGCACTCCACAGGCAGGGCCAGCCACCGCGGCCACCACACTGGGGGTCTCTCCTCGCACCCCGCTGCTGGGCACGACCTGCAGCAGACTCCCAGGGCACAGCGCCCTTGGCGGCTGGTCCCAGGCACAGCCCCGCTCAGCAGGCGCCCCCGGTGTGGCCCCCACGCCCCCACCAGCACCCACGTGGCCCCGCGCGGCTCCTTCCGCACTGCTCGGTGTTCAGCGGGGGCTGGGAGGCGGTGGGAGTCCCGCGGCCATGTGCCATTCTGCCCTCGTGTCAGCGACACGTGAAGCCACAGCCACTGGACAGTCCAGCTGAGGGGAGGCTGTCCTGGAGGCGGAGGCTGGGCAGCGGGCAGGGGCCCATCCAGGATGCTGGGCACACGGCGCTCTCCACCCTGGACGGACACGGGGGTCTTTCCAGTCACCTGCTCTCCCTCTCAGGACTTCCTAGAACATTTTCTGCTTGGAGGAAGCCCAGGTGGTAGCTCTAGAAACTTCTGTAGGAAGCCAGCTGCAGCATGTCAGGCGGCCTGAGTGACATCCTGGTCAGTCTGAGTCCTCACCCCACCCAGCAGCCCACGCTCTCAGGTGTTAGGAGTAGATGGTGATGACCTCCCGACCGCCGCCCCTGACCAGGAGCACCCTGTTCAGCCCCTCGGTCAAGACCTCGAGAAACTCCATGTCTGGGTGCAGAGTTAAGGCCAGGTGGGTCTCACCTGGGCTGCTTGTGGGGGACACACTTTATTACAGCAGATTATACCCAGGAAGGGGCCAGGACCAGTCAGAGAAAGACCGGGTGCAAGGGGTGGGTTGAGGGCCCCAGGGAGCAGGAAGGACAGGGAGGGGCTCCTGCTCAGCAAAGAGAAGGAAGCGGAAGTAGCCAGAAACCCCAGACCTCAAACCTCCACCAGTGCCCAGATCAGGGCCGGCACCCAGAACCCAGGGTCTCACACACAACAGCCAGGCAATCCCTGGCCCAGAAACCTATATGTCCACCCCACAGAGCAATCTCGAGGAGTCCAGCGGGACCCCTGCACCAGGACCTGCATTACCAACAGCTGAACTGCTGAGTCGTGGTCAATGGACTTGAGCCTTCAGGCTCGGGAGCAGGCCTCTCATTGTCCACCCTCCTGACCAGGAGCAAGCTGAACCTCAGAGGGTGGCCCAGGGTGCCCGCAAGCAGGATGCCCCACCCCAGCTTGGGGATGCAGGGCTGGCACCACAGGCAGTGGGCACATACTGGGGCCAAGGGTCTGCTCAGTGTGGGTTGTCCTATAAGCACAAGGCCAGGCTAGGCAGCCGCTTCACTGACAGACAGAACGGGACAGGCCTCACTGCTGTGTGGGCAGGTGTGGGGGACGCCACCCTGCTGGGTGGGCCCTCAGGCACAGCCTCTGCTCCTGCTCACTCCTCACCCTAACTCCTTCATGGGCCAGTCAGAGCACTGCGAGGATCTGCCCCTGGCCAGGCCCAGTGTCTACACTGCCTGCTGCAGCCCAGCACTGAGCCTAACGGGAATCAAGAGCACACCGCCAGGCAGCACTGGCCTGCCTGCTGGCTCGAGGGCAGCGCTTCCTCCAAACTCCTTCGGGAACCACCCCACCTACCAAGCCTGTTCTCAGGTCCGGGTCAGCTGCAGAGCCAGCCCACTCCCCATGTCCATCCCAGGCTTCCACCAACCCCAGGGGCAGTGCAGTGGGACCATGTGGTCCGGCATGGCCCTGCCCACCTGCTTCGAGGACTCTGGACAAGAGGTGGACAAGGCCCAGTCAGTCCCTCACCCAGAAACCACCCTGCTGTGCCCACCTCCCTGCAGGCAGCACCTCAGGAAAGGATACAGTTCTCGTCCCCCTGCCGGTTTTTGGGGGGCCCCGGCATGTTCAGCAGGACCAGCTGGGCATCCTGGGACTTGCTGAGGACCACGCCGTTCAGCTTCACAGCTGTGTGCATCCTCCTGACATTGGACTGGTCCCTGCAGGGTGTGGGGCGACCATGGGCAGTCAGCCTTCAGCCCGGCTGGCCCCTGAGGGGTCTAGGGGCCAGCCCCACTGGAGAAGCGCCTGGTGGTGGGCCAGGGTGGGCTGCGGCGTTCCAGAGCAGGCATCGCTGCTGCCCAGGTCTCCAGCAGCCATGCGCGAGGCCGGGGCTACAGGTGCACCCACATGGCATCTGCAAAGCAGAGCTGCAGGCAGAAGCTGGTCAGGGGGCAAGGGCAGCGGCCATCCGGAAGGGCACGGAGTGGGCCATGGGCCCGCGCCTCCTGCGGCTCTGACACCACCCGTGAAATCCCGGCATCCCTCCCGACACGGCGCAGGTGCCTCCGGGCCAGCGCTCAGCATGGAAGCCACCCCCGCCCTGCGGCCCCCACAGTGCGGCTGGGACTTGGCAGAGAATCTGCAGCCACCACCTGGACCCCTCCAGCCCCGGGCGACGCTGCGTGGAGTGGCTGGGGGACGGGTTTCCGGAGCTGGCAGAGCCGGCCTGTGCCTACTGCGCAGTCTCTGCCACTGAGGGCCAACGCTTCCGGGGCCGTGCTGCATCCCTCAGTGTCTCTGATGGCCAGGCCCAGGGTGCCATGTGAGTCTGGGGCACGGCGGACTGTTGCACACTGGCACATGCAGGAGCCCACAGAACAGAGGCCTCAACTGCTTACCCACATGCCTCTACCCAGGGGCAACAGTCCCTTCTCCAGGTCGCCGGGGTCAGCCACCGGCAGGACTGGCACTCCCAGAAGCCACCTGGGGAAACCCTGCTGCACAGCTTCCTGCCTTGGAGTCTGTGTTCCTGACTTCTGTCTGTCTGGCCCACCAGCTGATGCTGTCACGGGGTGAAATCTGTGGCCAGCCCCAGTTAGCTGCAAGCACGGTGTCCTGCCCTCTATAGCCTTGTGCACAGAGGTCATTTGTGCCCCAGACACAGAGGGACAGGCAGGCAGAAGCCACACGCAGGGTCAGGGAAAGGCCCCACAATGTCACGTGCTGGCACCTCTGATCAGCTCCACCCTCAAGCCTAACAGACCCGCGTATGACCAACTGCCAGAGGACACAGGGCTGCAGTCCTCCCTTCTCCCTCCTGTTCAACTTGACAGGATCATAGATGGTCTTCCTGAGGCTCTGTGGAGGGCCTCCAGGATGAGGACCCGAGTCCAAGGCCCCAGGAGGGCAAGGTGTGCCAAGGGGCCTGTGGGGTGAGGACCTGAGTCACATGACCTCCGCCTCAGAGGCCAGGCTGGGTTCTTGGGGACGTGTCCCATGAAGGTCGGAGGGCTGGCGTGGCCCTACTGCCCTGTGTTGGACAGCACCTGCCTCTGCGCCCAGCCCGACTGCGCACCCACAGCAGGGAGCCCTGCAGGGACGCTGCGTCTGATGGAAAGAGCTCTCCAGACCGGGGCCCACGGCCAGACGGCACCCGGGGGCAGAGGAGGTGGAGGCAGGACCACACAGGACACGGACGTGCACACACACGCACACCAACACGTGAGCACACGCACCGGACACACACACAAAGGTGCTGGTGGACGCAGCAAATGTCTGACCACCTCACACCCAGGCTGACCCAAAGGGGCCTGACCGTGACCTTCCAGAGCATCCTGACCCTCCCCGGCAGAGGCGAGCCAGGACTGGATGGAGTCTCTGCGTGTGCGTGCATGTGTGTGGAGGGCGGGCCCCGTGCTCCACACCTGCTCTGACCACCGCCTGCGCACCTTCTGCTCGGAGGGCAGGAGACACGGGCTCCCGCACATCTGCAGGCCTGGTCCCCCGCCACTCGGCCCCTAACCTCTCCGGTGCACGGCTGAGGTGCCCTGTCCAGAGCTCAGCTTTGACACTGCCCTGGGCACCACCTGCCTTAAATACAACAGCCCAGGAGGCTACTGCAAAGGGGGACGGGGATGGACAGATGGGCGGGGGGATAGGGGCAGCCCCAGGCAGGTCCTGCCAGGATGGCCCTCGCAGACTGGCAGCCTGGAGCCCAGCTGTGGGCTCCCCACCTAAGTCTCCCTGGCCCCGCTCCGGCTCTGGACCTGGCCCTGGTGCTCCTCGAAAGCCCAACCTCAAGGGGACTCGATCTACAGCCTCCTCCCTGAAGGTGAAGGACGCTCCCTGCAGAGCCACCTGGCCCCGAGGGCATGGGTGGGTTCACCCTGTGGGCAAGCACACGCCCGCCCTGTGCTCAGCGCAGTCCACCCTCGGGCTGCCCATGGCAGCCCTCAGGGAATGATGTCCAGTGTGCCCAGGGCCACTCTGAGGAGTGGGCTGCGCAGGACACGTGGGGGCAGAGCACAGACATGCAAGCGACAGGACCTCGGCGGTCCAGCAAAGCGGGTGGACTTACAGGTTTCCCCATTCTCTAGAGGAGGAGAAAACACGAAGAGCACATTAGTGCACAGAACCCACGCTGGCCGCGCCCAGGCCGCACCCCCTCTGGCAGACGCTGACCCTGCCCTTCTTTGGGGCATCCCCCACAGGGCCTGGAAAACCCCTCTGCCTCCCCCAGGGACCAGACCTGAGGGTCAGCGCCACCACTGCAGACAGCCAGGCCACGGCTGGACGTGGGACTGAGCCATCCTGCACCCCCGGGACCCACTGCAGCCGTAAGGACGACGGCCGTCCCCCAGGGGGCGGGGGCCCAGAGACCAGCCGGAGCACGTGAGGTGCCACAGTGGTGCGAGGCCGTCACCAGCAGAACAGGGCGGCCCCAGGCCCAGACCTGCCTCAGGCCCAGCTCGCTGGCGCTGAGAGGAGAGGGCAGCTGGAGGATTCTCTGGGCTGTGGGTCCGGAGGGCCAGCGGCGAGCGCAGGGCCTGTTCCGCCCGAGCCTCGAGACACTCACGGTTTCAGGCTGAAGAGGTCTTTGAACCCAGGGCCGCTGGCCTCCTTGTTCCTGTGCTTCTCCGCGACCAGCTTCTCCTTCGTCCAGGTCATCTGCACCTTGTCCGGCGTCGACGGGGCCTGGGGCCTGGTGGCCGCCGCAGCGTGGGATGCAGTGTTCCTGTCGTGGATCAGCTGGGCCTGGCGGGGAATTGCAGGGGTCGGCACAGTCAGTGGCTTGCCAAAGCCACCAGCAGACAGTGGCCAGTGAGCCAGGCCGGCCACAGAACAAAGAGGACCTCAGCCTGAGACCCCACTGGCCACCACGCAGGGGCTCCGGCCACCCCAGTCCTGGAAAGCCATCTCCCGGGCCTTCAGATGGGTCACAGCTCCCTTCTGAGTCCCTCCAGCATCACCGTCCTGTCCTGCCCCAAAGGCCACGTGGAGCCATGTGCCAACCCACAGGGCCAGTGCTCACAAGGTCCCAGGGTGGGACAGGATGTGGCCGTGACCACGGGGAGGTGACTGACCCCCAGAGCATCACGCCACTAAGGCAGGGCTGAGTGTGTGAGGCCTGCTGGGTGACCAGAGGCCCAGCGAGGTCACCTCGGGCATGAGTCACGCTGTCAGCCAGTCTGAGTGTGAATGGCCAAAAAATGCCAGTGCTCAGGTCACGCCAGCCCGCGGGGCACAGGGGGCCACGTGGCACCTCACCAGCTCCCAGGTGCCATGCTGTGTGCCACACGCATCACCTGTGGGGCAGCGCAGCTCCTGGCCGCTGCCTTCCTGCCTCGCCTCCCTTGTGCGCGCCTGGGACAGGAGCCCCGTGGGGAGGCTCTGGGTGCAGCCCACACGCACCTCTCTCTCCCGCTCGTTCCTGGACAGCTGCATCTGCTTCAGCATCTGCGACCGCTGCTCCATCATCAAGGTCTTCTCGTAGGTGAATGCGGAAATGTCGTTCTCGACCTGCGTTGCACAGCCCTGACTGAACGGGGCGCCCGGCAGCCCAGGCCCAGAGCAGCAGCTGCCCTGCGCCCTCCCGGGCCCTCCGACACCACCCGTGGGGGTGAGAGGAGAGCCGGTCCCACCCGCTGACGGAGCCTGCAGGCCCTGGGGCGTCCAGCTCGTGCCACGGGCTCGCCAGCAACTGCTGTGGCTTTCTGCGTGCAGGCTTCCCACATGGAGGTGAGGCCACAGCACCACCGCAGGACCCGCGGGGGACAGCGTTCAGTGCCCCTGCCCAGGGACCCTGGCCTCCACCCGCCACACCCAGAGCAGGCTTGCCCATCACACTCAGACACGGGAGCTGCCAGTCAGTCCCAACCACGGCTGACGATGTCACCCTGGGCGGCGGGGGGTGGCCCCCAGCGGCCCCTCTGAGCCGGCCAGCATTGTGGGCTGAGGGGCTGGGAGGTTACACCCACAGAAGCTGCAAGGCCCAGGGGACGCGGCAGCTCTGCCTGCCTCCCTGTCCAGCCTCTGCCGTCCCGAGGCCTCGTCTGCACGGCAGCTCTTGTGACGTAGGTGTGCCACCATGCAGAGCAGCCGGACCCCGAGGGCAAGCCCACAGCAAGGGCTACGCAGGCTAAGGCCACTGGGCAGGTCACCAGCTCGCAACGGCCAAGGCTCGTCCAGATGCAGATGCACGGTGCGGGACAGCGAGCCCCTCGGGAGAACTGGGGGGCGCTCAAGCTGCTCCTAACCCTGCGCAGCGCCTGCAGCGCGGGAGGAGACCCACACGGACGGCACGGCTCCACAGACAGACAGCAGACCAAGGCTCCGGAGGCCTGGGGAGGACCTTGCTCCAGATCAGAGGGCACGGATCCAGGCAGGACACTGGGCTGTCAGCCAGCCCTGGGGCGCCGCGTCCCCGAGCCGGGCCTCCCACAGCACTGCGGGGCAGCTCCCCCCGGACCCCAGCGGCTCTACTCCGGGGACAGGGCTGAGATGTGCCTGAGCTGGGCAGGGCCCATGCTGACTGGGTGTCATCCAAACCAAGAGTGGCCTGCGTGGACTGGAGCCGTGACACGGCCCAGGAGCAAGCCGAGGCTCAGGCGCAGGGCGCCATGCAGCTGGTGCGCAGAAACCTAGTGGCACGAGCACGGGGGTCCGGGGGCCATGGTGAGGTGGGCGCCTGTCCTGCCCAGGCCTCCTCCACACCAGCCTCACTCTCTGGAGGCGCCTGGCCCTCCGCGGACACTGTCCACAAAGTGCCCCATTGGCAGCCTCGTCCTACGCTTTGTCCCAGGCTGACCCCGCGGACTGACGACCCTGTCCAGCCAGAGGCGGCTGGTCATGCCCAGCCGTGGGACTTGAGTCCAGCTCCTGTGGGCAACCACACCCAGGGGGCCTGAGCAGGCTGGTGAGGCAGGAAGCCCCACGGGCGGCCTGCGGTGGCAGCTATCGAGGCCACACGGACCTCAGCCGGGGCACTGGGACACGGCCCGCCCACGACCCGGCCCCGCAGCACCCGCACACGCACCATCTCCACCACCTCCACCTCGGCGCTGATCCTCAGGTGGTACAGGAACACCTGCAGGTCCTTCTTCATCTGGATGCTATTGTCGTCCACCTGGGCCACCGTGAAGATGCGCGTCCGGCACCTGCGCCACACCTGAGGAGGGAGGGCGTCCCAGGCTGAGTGAGCTGCCCGCACCACCGCCCGCAGGCTCGGGGAGCCCGGCCCACCTTGTGCTGGCGCAGCAGGAAGGGCAGCAGCATGAGCATGCCCCCGTCGTGCACGACCCACCACACGTCGATGCTGCCCTCCCCGAAGCGCTCCTGGTTCTGCGGGAAGGAGTCGACGTTCTTGGCGACCAGCAGGGCCTGCTGGGCCGCCGTGGTGTCGCGGACGGTGTCTGCGGGAAGAGGGGGCTGCAGGTCACCGAGGACAGGCTGGCCGTGACCTCACAGGGCGGCCACAGGGAGGCAGGGTCCCCGTGAGTCCCCCGCCCAGGCCGGGCATCCAGGGGCCCTGACATCACCAGGACCTCTGGGCCCAGCCACAGAGCCTGAGTCGCAGCTCAGGGACCCCCAGTGGAGGGACAGGGCTCTGGGAAGGGGTGGAGCTCAAGACTGCCCAGTGGCTACTTGTCCAGTGACCGTGTGGCTCAGCCCTTCCACGGCCCCAAGGAACATGTGCGGCCTGGTGACCTCGAGACCAGAAAGGGCCGCTAGCGGCCACACCCACCGACGAAGTTCTTCCAGGAGAAAGGGTTGTCCTCCTGCTTCCAGGACTCGGGCCAGGCCATGAGCACCGTGTTGTGCTTCATGCCCCCGAGGCCTGCCGACTGGATCAGGTGCGACGTGCCGTCCCGCAGGTTGGAGGACACTACCAGCTGGCAGAAGCCCTTGGTCTTCTCCAGGCCCATCAGGAGCCGGATGTTCTGCAGGAGAGGGCGAGGAGCACTCACGCAGGGGCCCCGCAGGACCCCAGCCCCCAGTGGCCAGCCGGGTGGGCACACGTGAGGGCCCCGCAGGACCCCAGCCCCCAGTGGCCAGCCGGGCGGGCACACGTGAGGGCCCCACAGGACCCCAGCCCACAGTGGCCAGCCGGGCGGGCACATGTGAGGAAGACAGACACAGCACGCGGTGTGCCGGACGCGGTGAGACCACGGCATCCCACCAGGAGGGCCTTCAGAGCTGTCGTCCCCAGATCACCACTGCTAGTGGACCCCGGGTCACACGCCACCTGCCCAGCATGTGGACATCATCTGAATGGGTCAGTGGACTTAATGGCTTCTGCAGAAGAATACGGGGGGTGGGGTCCAAGAAAAGCCAGACTCTGCTACTGCGCTGCTGTTCTGCCAGGGCCCAGCTGCCGGCACCCACCCCAGCAGCCAGCTGTCAAGGGGGCTGGACGCGCACGATTCGTGATGTGCTGCCACTGAGCTGTGGCTTCTGCCCTAGCAGCTGGGCTCCGGGGTCCCGCCACTGAGGAGCGTGCTGGGCTCTGGCACCAGGAGGCACTGCCACGCAGCTCCAGACTCCTGCCTCCCCAGTCTCTCCCTGTAGGAACCTGAGTGCCTGCCGTGTGGACAGCTGCTGCCCCGCCTCCGAGCGTGGAGACCCTGCCCGAGCCTCGTGACGCCACCGAGGTGGCACACCGTGCGGCACTGGACAAGGTCTGCAACTGAGCTGACGCACGATGTTGCGATGCCACGAACATTTCACTCATGGGACGTGAACTTGGGGGCCAGAAAGTAGACTGCAGAGGTCGAGGGAAGTTCACGTCCCCATCCCAGAACCCGGGACATGGCCGGATTCAGAAGGTGTCCTTGTGGAGGCAGCTGAGGCTCTCAGGGCAAGAGCGCTCTCCACCTGCCTGGACCTTGAATCTGTGACAAGTGTCCAGTCAGGCAGAGGCTGGACGCAGAGCAGAAGAGGAGGCGGGGAAGGGGGAGGCCGGGAGGGCCCAGCCGGGAGCCTCCAGAGCCAGACGTGGCAGGAGGGCGCCTTGGGAGCACAGCCTGCCCTGCTCACCTCAGATGCGTCTCAGACCCTCGACAAGTGGCTGCTGCCAACCTCGGGCCAGCGAGGCTCCGGCCCAACACGAGGCTCACGGGCCACTCCCTCCCCCTTCTGCAAATCAGCTGCCGCCTGCATCAGCCCTGCAGCAACATCGGCTCATCACAGCTCCCCCGGGGTCCACCAGCCGCTGACCCAGCAAAACCCTCCTCCTCCCTCCTGGCCTCACTCCCTGGACGCCTCTCACACGGACCCCCAGGGTGGGGCAGAGGCGTGGGGAGTGTTCACGTTTAGAATCAGCTCGAGCCAGGAACTGCCTGATCACGCTGCCCAAAAGGGAAGCCACCTGTGAGCACCCCAGAAGAGGGAGCACCCGGCACAGGCCCAGGCCTTCCCACGGCAGGGCCACTGCTGGGCCACACGCAGGGGGCCACCAGGCTAAGCCACCAAGGAGCCCCCTGCACCTCAGCAGGACGCCAATCTCTGGGACAACAGCCTCGGGTTAACTCTGGGTTCACATCAAGGGCACCGTGTCCAGGCCCACGTGTGCCGTGAGGCCGAGAGCCACCGGCCTCTCCTGCCCTCCCGCGGGCTCTGAGCTGTGCTCAGCTGCTTTCCAGGGACGTCCACCACTGCCTTCAGCAGGCCTCAGCCTCCCCAGCAACCTTCCCTGACAGGCCACCAGCCTGGGTTCAGTGAGCACTGGGTGAGCTGCGGGCACCCTGCAGGACACACCAGCATGACTGGGCACTCCTGGCCCACGGCGGGGGGACGCTTGCAGACCCACCAACCCAAGAGGCGAGAGCGCAGGGTCTGAGCCGATCTGGCACTGACGCTGCCAGGGAGCAGACTGGGTTCCAACCGCAAAATGTCATAGGGAGGAGCGGGCAGGGACAGGCCCCGGGCTGCAGAGGCCCGAGGACAGTCGGCTCGCAGGGCACGCTGTCCCCTGAGGTTTGTGACTCCCACACAGAGGCGTGAAGGGTGGGAGAGCCAGGTGTCACGCAGCCACCAGACCGCGGTCAGCAGGATCCAAACAGCACAGCACAGAGCAGGGACGGGCGGAACCGGGCAGCAGCGGCCCTCACGCCGCCAAGCCGACAACCGGCGCTCCAAACACTGGAGGGGCTGGGCCCTGGCGAGGGGCTCCAGGTGTGAGGGTCAAGGCTGGACACCGGCCCTCGAGCTGCAGTCACAGCTTCCCAAGGGGCAGCACGGGAGCAGGTTCCTCAGGTTCCACTCCCGCCTGTGTCAGACCCCAGCCTCCCTTCGTGACAGGGACAGCTGCGTGGCACACAGGACTGTTTCCATGCACTGAGGCTGACTGTGCACTGGGAGACCCTCCTGTGCTGCCCCGGCCTGAAGCAGCCTGGCCCCACCCACCCTCCCTCTGCCCACCACCTCCTAGCCTGCTGCCCTCCCCACCTGCTGGTCCAGGACCTGCCCTCCAGCACCCACTGTGCCCACCACCTGCTGGTCCAGGACCTGCCCTCCAGCACCCACTGTGCCCACCACCTGCTGGTCCAGGACCTGCCCTCCAGCACCCACTGTGCCCACCACCTGCTGGTCCAGGATGTGCCCTCCAGCACCCACTGTGCCCACCACCTCCTAGCCTGCTGCCCTCCCTCACCTGCTGGTCCAGGATGTGCCCTCCAGCACCCTCTGTGCCCACCACCTCCTAGCCTGCTGCCCTCCCTCCACCTGCTGGTCCAGGACCTGCCCTCCAGCACCCACTGTGCCCACCACCTCCTAGCCTGCTGCCCTCCTCCACCTGCTGGTCCAGGACCTGCCCTCCAGCACCCTCTGTGCCCACCACCTGCTGGTGCAGGACCTGCCCTCCAGCACCCACTGTGCCCACCACCTCCTAGCCTGCTGCCCTCCCTCCATCTGCTGGTCCAGGACCTGCCCTCCAGCACCCTCTGTGCCCACCACCTGCTGGTCCAGGACGTGCCCTCCAGCACCCACTGTGCCCACCACCTCCTAGCCTGCTGCCCTCCCTCCACCTGCTGGCCCAGGACCTGCCCTCCAGCACCCTCTGTGCCCACCACCTGCTGGTCCAGGACCTGCCCTCCAGCACCCTCTGTGCCCACCACCTCCTAGCCTGCTGCCCTCCTCCACCTGCTGGTCCAGGACCTGCCCTCCAGCACCCTCTGTGCCCACCACCTCCTAGCCTGCTGCCCTCCCTCCACCTGCTGGTCCAGGACCTGCCCTCCAGCACCCACTGTGCCCTCCACCTGCTGGTCCAGGACGTGCCCTCCACACCCTCTGTGCCCACCAACTCCTAGCCTGCTGCCCTCCCTCACCTGCTGGTCCAGGACGTGCACTCCAGCACCCACTGTGCCCACCACCTCCTAGCCTGCTGCCCTCCTCCACCTGCTGGTCCAGGACCTGCCCTCCAGCACCCACTGTGCCCTCCACCTGCTGGTCCAGGACCTGCCCTCCAGCACCCACTGTGCCCTCCACCTGCTGGTCCAGGACGTGCCCTCCACACCCTCTGTGCCCACCACCTGCTGGTCCAGGACCTGCCCTCCAGCACCCTCTGTGCCCACCACCTCCTAGCCTGCTGCCCTCCCTCCACCTGCTGGTCCAGGACGTGCCCTCCAGCACCCTGTGCCCACCACCTCCTAGCCTGCTGCCCTCCCTCACCTGCTGGTCCAGGACCTGCCCTCCAGCACCCACTGTGCCCTCCACCTGCTGGTCCAGGACGTGCCCTCCACACCCTCTGTGCCCACCACCTGCTGGTCCAGGACGTGCCCTCCACACCCTCTGTGCCCACCACCTGCTGGTCCAGGACGTGCCCTCCAGCACCCCTCTCTGCCCACCCACCTCCTCGGCCTGCTGGGCCTCCACGTGCTGGTCCAGGTAGGTGCCCTCCAGCACTGAGCCCACGATGGTGAGGCCCTTGCCCGCCTTCAGCTGCGAGGCAAAGGACAGCAGGCGGGGGTGCTTCACACACTGCTGCGCATCCAGGTTGAGCATCACCAGCACCTGGGGCCTAGGGGACAGCAGGCACCACGGCGACAGGCAGTCAGCGATGCCTCCAACGGGAAGGGCAGGGGCAGGAGGGACAGGAGGCAGGTGAGGCAGGAGGGGAGGTGCCAGGCTGCGTGGAGGTCCCTGGAGCACGAGAATGGGCCTCTCCTGCTGGGCACACGGGCCAGGGCCTTCGGGGCAGGTGGAAGCCCCTGGCACTGGAGGCAGCCTCTGCCCAACTCAGAAGTGCGAGCAGAGCCAGTGGCCACACTCGCCGCAGGGACGCTCACCCCTTCTCCAGCCACTCTGCCTAGTGGCCTGTTGGGGCTCAGGACCCACTCTGGTGACCCTCATCTGTGGCGGCCCCACCAGGACCCCACCCGACGGGCTGAAGACAGAGGCTTTGGGAACAGTGCTCCCCAGGCGGGCACCCCGGCTCCCTTCTGCCACCCGGGGCCGCGGGGCACACTCACCTCCAGTTCTTGGTGTGGGGTGGCCCGTGCTCCAGGCGTAGCAGGGCGTAGCGGGCAGCGTTCAGAGACAGACCCCTGATGCCGTCCCCCCACTCCTTCTCGGCCCTGTGGGGACAGAGAGGTGCTGGTCCCAGCAGCACCCCTGGCCGGGCACCTGAGGATATCTGCAGCCTTATGGCAGGAGCACCCTCCAAAAGCAGGAGGGGCGCAGGGGGACTGTGGCACCAGGAGGTGAAGGTGGCAGGGACCACCCCCTGCACGGGACTGAGCACAGCCACTGGGGCAGAAGGCAATTCAGGTACAAGACCCGGAGCTTGGGAGAGCCTCTGGCAGAGCCGGCCAGGGACCAGAAAAGAAAGGGAGGACACTTCTGCCCTGGGACCCACCTCCATCAGGCCAGGTGGGTCTCCCGGGAAAGCCCAGAGGGCAGGGAGCCCATGACAGAGAGGACCTGGACCAGACCACAAGGGCGAGTTCAAGAGGAAGAAGGACAGCACAGGCCAGAGGGATGAGCTGAGGCCGTGGTGGTCCCTCCCACTTTCCCACGCTGCCCACTCTGGGCCAGGCTGGTCTCAGAGCCCTGGGGCAGGGGAGCAAGGAAGCCAGGGTAGAGCGGTGGGGGCGCCCTCACCCGCGGTACTCGATGTACTTGTAGATGCAGCCGGCGATGAGCATGGCGAACAGGGCGTAGTACCAGGAGCAGATGAACATCAGGGCCAGGCACAAGCTCATGCCCAGGAAGGACAGGGTCCTGGGAGGCACGCAGCTCAGGCACTGCCCGCCCACCCCAGGCCCAGCACCCACACGGCCACCCCAGACGCTGCCTTTCCCTTTCCCAGAGCCCTTCCCGAACGCCAGGGAAACATCCTGGCCGCCCGCTGACTGCAGGGCAGGGGGCCCACGAGGCCCACGCGAGTCCTGGGGTGGACAAAGGGCCTGAAGGCAGAGCGACCGCAGGCTCCGGGCCTGCGGGCAGGTTCTGCAGGCGGCAGCCAGCCTTGAGGACGTCCTCACCAGTGGTAGTACTTGAAGCGGGGACGCCAGTTGGGTGTGCGCAGCAGGGTCTGCACCGCGCAGGCCAGGTTCACAAACATGTAGCACATGAGGAAGAACCTGCAGCGGGCGCACCAGGGACACCACTCAGCCAGCGGTGGCCGCCTCTGCCCTCCATGGGCTCCTGGTCTACACCACAGGCCCCACCATGGGTCCCAGTGTACACAACAGTCCCCCCATCATGGCCCCTGTCCTACTACGGTGCCCCTGACAGTCCCTGCACGCCCCAGCCCAGGTGCAGTAGCAGATGGGTCTCGTGGACCCGCCTGCCCTGCCACCTATGGCCACGACCAACAGGCGGCCCCGACACAGCAGCCTCCGCCAGCCACGCGGGCCTTGATTCACCGCCAGCCCACAGCCACGTGACCCTGCGCCTGCTGCTCTGGCTTCCACTGCACCCTCCTGAATGCACAGTGGCCATGTCCCCACGCCCTCAACCCCTGTGCCCTCACACGGCCACTCACATGGACAGGATGGGGGCCACGCTGTCCAGGGAGGCAATGAGGATGCCCGTCTCACAGATGAAGGTCGTGAGCAGCAGGGCCCAGGTGGGCTCCCCGTTGGCCTTCCCATGGCCGAACACCTAGAGAGAGGGGGCAGGTGGGCTAGGGCAGGACAAGGGCTACCCAGTGCCACCAGACGACACAGGACAAGAGGAGCTGACCTCACAACCCACGGCCAGGCCAGAGCCAGCTGAAGAAACCCTACCAGGGAGAGGCCCTGGGCCGCCCTGTGCACCTGGAGCTCAGACCTGCCCCCAGGGTCAGAGAGAACCCGCCCCTCCTGTGTGCGATGTGTGCTGGGGCTGGGGGCCCGAGGGTGGACCCAGGGCCTCCCTCGTGCTGGACGAGAGCTCCACTGCTGAGCTGTGCCCCCAGCCCTCTTTATTTTGAGGCAGGTCTGCCAAGCTGCCCGATGAGAAAATCGATTTGCTGCCCGTCCCAGGTGTGCTGCGGCCTGTGGCCCCCTCACTCGTCTGCATGAACAACTTCCCATTCACCCCAGCAGCTGCCCAGCCCTAGGAGGCTGGTCCCCAGACACCCAATCCCTTGCTGACACGGCAGTGGGCAACAGAGTGTCCTCCTCAGGCCGGGAGGACCGACAGAGGGCCACACGGCTACTCCCAGGACAGATCCCAGAGGCACCTGCAGGCCTGGATGCAGGGGCTGCTCTGCCCACCACAGCACACGCTTGCCCAGCATCCAGAGGGACAGTGATCCCAGCAGGGTCAGGGCGGAACACGTGTCCACTCTATACCCAAAGGCCACAGCATAGGGAGCAGCCCCTCAGGGACCCTCGTGCACACGACCCCGGCCTTCCTGGGGTCTCTCAGCAGGGCAGCCAGGGCCCACCTGCTCCAGCCTGGGCCGAGGGCTCACCTGCAGGAAAGGGACAATGCCATCGCGGGCGATGGCCTGCAGCAGACGGGGTGCCCCGGTCAGGCTCTGCAGGCCAGCACCACAGGTGGAGAAGAAGGAGCCAATGACAATGACCCAGGGGGATGGCCAGGCCAGCATGCCGATGACCAGGTTCCCTTGGAGGGCCTCTCCGAACCTGCGGGCAGAAGGTGGTCAGCACAGCTTCCCAAAGCTGAACGGAAGGCAGCACAGCCCTGACCCCACAAGAGGGGTTCCTGGCGGAGGGGCAAGGGGGGTCCACAGAGGACAGCGAGTGGCCTGGACCTGAGACCCCCACCCGGCTGGACCGCCAGGTCCGCACAGCGTGGCCGGCACCCCTGGGTGTTCTGGTGTCGAGGACACTGCTCCCTGCCAGGTCTCGCCTGGGAGCAGGGAAGCCCTGGCGAGCGGGAGCCACGGCCCCTCTGCAGAGGCAGCCGTGCAGGGGCCTGCAGCACCACGCAGCCGGGCAGAGAGCCCGTGAGCCCTGAGGTCTGCAGCTCACTGCTCCTCCACCCGCAGCTGCGCCTCGCCCATCCTGGACCTGCGCCCCCGCACCCGCCTGCCGGGCATGGTGTTTGCACCCATGGCCCCCCAGGCTCAGGGCCCATGCTGGTGACTCATTAACGCCTCGGTCAGGCAAGGGACGGTCACCCCCAGCACAAGGGCTCCCAGCTGTGAGGCTCTAGGGTGGTTTCAATTTCAAAGCTGAAGCTGCCCTCAGGAAAGAGAGTGCTGACCACACAGCTCGCCCAAGCTGCTGTGAAAACCAACGCACTTATCTCGTAAGACCACGCCTTCAATGCAGGCCCCAAAGAGCACTATGCAGGAGAGATCTGCAGCCAGGTCAAGGTCGTCAGTCCAGAGACAGTACAGAGGGCCACAGGGGCAGGGTGATGCATCGGTCAGCAGAGTCTGACCAGGCTCCAGGTGGGCCTCCCAGGCCAGGGTCCCTGGAGTCCCCATCCCCACACCCTGACCTGTGGCCATGCCTGGCCCCATGGTCCTCAGGTCCTCCCCACTCTCTGCCTGCGGCTCCAGGTGGTCAGGATGTGCCTGGCCTGCAGTGTGTGCACTGGGGACCACAGGAGATGCTGACCATGAGGACAGACCTTGGCTGGAAGGAAAGAGCCCTGAGTCCTGAGCCCATGGCCCTGCTTCTCAGAGCCCACCCTGGTCAGTGTGCACACCGAATGCTCAGCTGTGCCACACGCATCCAGCCAGACGCGAAGTGCGGACGCTGCCAGACTGCAGGTCAACGCCATGTTGTGGGGCCAAACATGAGGGAGTCCAGCTGTCACGTCTGGCGTGGGCCACTGCACCATGGCAGCCCCAGCTCCAGGGAGGGGGCAGACTCGGCCAGGACCCACCCAGACCCAGGAAGCCCACCACAGGCTGCTGCCGTGAGAGGGGGAGGCCAGGACCCTCCCAAGGATACAGATAAAAGATGTGGTCACGATGGCCAAGATGGTCCCCGTGGGGATGGACTTCTGGGCGTCCTTGAGGTCCCCAGAGCGGTTGGATCCTGCCATGATGCCTGTGGAAGCAGACGGGACGAGCTGATGTGACAGGCAGCCCTGGAGAGACTCGCCAGAGGCCTCGTAAGGACCAGGCCACTGCCACCCTGCAGGCACTGTCCCTGTGGACGAGCTGGCCCAGGGATCACAGCCCAGGCCTCACCTCTCCACTCGGCAGGACGCCTGCTGCAGGGGCCCAGGGCAAGGACCCCAAATGCCCAAGCCATGCATGAGACGGAGGTCCCAGTAACCAAGCTCAAAGCAAGGCCAGCAGGGGGTCCCCAACATGCCCAGGACCCTGCGATCTTGGCTCACCCTCTGGGTCCCAGATCAGAGGCTCCAGGAGGACAGAGTCCAGTGCTGACCAAATTGCAGCCTGATGGTCCCCAAGGGTGGCAGGAACAAGCCCTGAGTCAGCTCGGGTCCTGCCAGGTCAGCCCTGGGCCAGCCTCTCCCTCCAGACCCACAGGAGCAGCCACCACAGCGCCCGCGCTGCTCGGGCAGCACCAAGCCGCTCCCCGTCTGCGAAGCCCAGCTGCACCGGATCCACCCGGGGCACTAGAAGGCGGCTGGACGGCCACGGGTCCTGCGCGGGGTGCCGCCACCAGCAGCCACGTTGGGCCATCCCACACGTTCCCAGGGGACCTGCACTGGCGGGGGAGGGGAGCGGAGCACAGGAGCCTCACCCGTCACGGAGGGGAAGTAGATGCCCAAGAGCATGGTGAAGTGGGTCATGATGTCCGTGAGGACGTACGGCAGCCCGCCAGCCCGGCTCTCCTCGGACACGGGCACAGACGGCACGCCCTCCTTCTCCACAAAGGCCCCCTTGTCCGAGTACGTGCTCCACAGGTTGTCTGCAGGAAGGCAGGAAGGCAAGGAGACATCCTCCTGAGGTTCCGGAACCTTCTGTCGGGGCTCCCTGGGGGCCCCCAGGCCACCACGGCGGCCTGCGACTGCTCACACTGACCCGAGGCTCCACCCGCGATGGAGGACGCCCACTGGGAACCACGTCAGGGAACCCCCTTCCCAAACCTGAGCAGAGACCCCAGCACTGGGGAACCTCACGCCCGTGCTCTAAATGGCATCTGCGTCCTGGGGCACTAAGTGCAAGGCCCTCGCCAATGGGGAGGACCCAGAGCCTGCGGGCACTTGACCAGGTGCATCAGGTACCCCACCGTCCACAGACCCACCAGGCAGACCCCTGTTGGGCCCGCACAGCCTGATGCTGCCGACACACACCGCGGGCCTTCCCCACAGGCACCTCCTGGCCAGACTCGCCCTTCCATGCCCCACGAAGCCCCCGCCGTGGCCACTCAGAGGGCCCCCTCCTTGGGGGCTCAGCACAGCCTCCAGCACAGCCACACACACTCCCAGCCAAACACGAGAAGCAGCCGCAGCCCAGCCGGCTGGTGCCCTCCTAGAACTGCCCCGTCCCCGAACACCAGGCCCGTCTTCCAGGGCCAGAGGTGCAGCCAGCAGTTCTTCATCACATGGCACCATAAAGACAACGGCCAGCCGAGAGGTGGACTTGCTGGCCTGACACACACTTGGCTTCTTTAGCCCGGGGAGGGCCAGGGCCACATGGGGGCCCAGAGCTGGTCAGCAGCAGCTGGGGAGGGCTGGCCTCAGACAGACGTGCCCACAAGACAGCACCCGGCGCCCTGCTGAGACATGCCCCGGCTTACCCAGGAGGACGCCGCTGGCCACACCAGGGATGCCCTGGATCTCGGTGACGTTGTTCTGCACAAAGTACTCGTCACAGGAGGCACCGGGGCTGGAGCTGTTGCAGAAGAGGCTCCAGAGCGCGGTGGTCACGGTGCCGTTGCTGGCGACGTGTGTCTTGGCACAGGCAGCGAAGCTGCGCTTGGCGAGGGTGCGGTTCCCGAGGAGGCAGACCCTGCATGGGACAGCGGACCCTGCCACCACCGCGCTCTGGGCTGGTCCTGCGGGTGACGTGCCACACCTGCCATGACCGCAAGGGCCACACACCAGGGACCAGCACCTCCTCCAGGCCACGGCTCAGGACTGTTCAGGGCTGCCCGGCCACCTGCCCCTGGGTGCCCTGCACGCAGCGAGAGGGTGCAGCCCAGGCCCCAGGCCCCAGGCCCCAGATCGCAAGGGCCAGGCCCCTCCTGTCCTGCTCTGGGCTGGTGGCCCTCCCTGAAGGCCCACTTGCTAGGTGATGCCGGCCACCCCAACAACCTCCTTATCCCAAAGGGAGACGAGGAACAAACCCACGGGAGGGCCTTGTGTGAGGTGCGGGGGCAGGAGGCACACTGGGAAGCCCCACTGCCCAATGTCCCCAGGGCTGCCGGCCACCAGGGCTGAGCAGGGCCTGCACCAGCCTCCAGTCCCTACGGTGCACGCAGACCCACGACCCACGACCCACAGGGCCACCTGGCACCGAGTCTCCTCCAGGGAGGGCGGGACCACCCCAGGACGCAGGTCCGTGCCGGGAGAGGAGCCAGGGCAACGGAGGCAGGACCCGAGGCCCCCAGCGAGGCCCCCAGCGAGGGCCCCAGGGATGCCCCCACTCACGGGATGTCCGGCGGGTCGAAGGCGGTCTTGATGACACCGGCGTAGATGGCCAGGATGGAGAGCACCACACAGGCCAGGAAGACCAGGGCCAGTTTGTTGACGTACTTCACGCCCACAAAGACCACCACGGCCATGAGCGCCAGGGTGCAGCTGCCGTAGACACGCATGTTGTGCAGCAGCGCGGCAGCCTCACCACCCGCCTCCGTGGCCTGGAAGATGGCCGCGCTGGGGGAGATGTAGGTCTGTGGGGAGCGAGGCAGCTCAGCACGGCCTCCCGCCCGGGGCCCTCCCCTGGCCTGGGACCCCACAGACCGGGGCTTCCCCAGGCCCCTCCGAGCCTCAGAGGACATCCGTCATGCACACAGACCCTAGAAGCCCTGGTGGAGACCCCTCTGCACAAACCACAGGCAGTGGGTACAGCCTGTGACGGGCAGTGCTTCCAGGACCAGGAGGGAAGGCTGTCCCTCACCTTCCAGAGTGGCTGTCCTGGCCCAGACACTCCTTGGCAGAGAGGCCATGTGGGAAGGGCAGGGTTCCAGCCACAGCCCTAGGAAGGCAGGCAGTACCACCGTCCTCCACCAATGACAGCCCCAGCTGGCTGCAGCCAGAGAGCCACCGGTGACCAGCCTGCCATCCCGGCAGCCCTGCCTGGGTGCCTCCCTGCAACCAGCAGACACTGGCCAGGCAGAGGGCAACAGTCCAGAGTCTAGCTGCTTGGGTGTGGCCAGCACCAACAGGTGCACGAGGAACTTGCTAGAAATGTAACCGGGGTCCACCTGATGCTTTGGATGCAGCCCTGGCTGCTCTGCCCCTGCAACTGATTCGTAAAATGGACGCGTTGCCTTCTCTTCCTCTCTCCCTGCTCCTCCCTAATCTCTCCCTGCTCCTCCCTCATCTCAGGGGAAACAGGAGTACCTTTCTTCCCCATCCTAGGCAGAGTTATCTGTCCCTGAGCACACACCCACCACAGGAGCCAAGTCATCCAGACTTGGAGATGACACCAGATCTCAGCAATGACATCTCCCAAATCAACACGTGAATCACGACTCCAAAGAGAACATGTGGAGTGCAGCCTTTGAGCCTCCTCTTCAACAGCCCCTGTTCCTGCTGAGGGGCAGCCTCACAGCCTCTGGGACAGGGGTCCCCTTGCTTCTCCTTGGCTAGCAAAACAATAAACCTTCTTTTTCCTTTTTCTCAAAAGCGTGTCCTCATTTCGGATTGGCATCGGGGACAAGGACCGAGCTTTTGGTAACAGAAAGTCTCAGGCCCTGGTCCAGACCCTGACTCAGAACTTGCATGGTCCGAGCTAGGTGTTCCACGTGTGAGGGAGCAGGGAGGCCTCCTCCACAGTGGGCGCCTGGGAGCAGTGGCCAGCCCCACAGCTGAGCTCCCTCTGCCTCCCCAGGCTGGGCCCAGGACCAGCCACCGCCCCAGCTCCAGCTTGGGGTCCTGTCTTCTGGAAGCATCTTCTCTGGGATCAAGCAAGTGGTGGGGAAGGGCAAGGTCCCCTGGACTCAAGGCCAACAGGCCGTCTCTGGCCTCTGGGAGCCAGCGGGACACTGCTGCTCCAGAGTCCACTGAACACCCAGTGGGACACGTCAGCTTAGGGGGAGAGCCTTCTGCTGACCACATAGAATGTCTGCCAGCAGCAACGGCAGCCGAGCAGAAACACGTCACCCAACAGGCTGCATCGGAAAGCAGGGGCGACAGGAGAGGCCGGGACCCTGTCACGGGGCCACACTGACACCAAGGCTCCGACGGCCCTGATGGGTTCTCTTGGAGCATGGGGCTCCTAGCGGAGAGGGACACCTGCCACAGCTGACAGTGGCACCCGGAGCTCCATTTGCAGCCCAAGCCAAGGAGGCAGGGGTTCGGCTCTGGAGCCCAACAGGCAGCGGGGTGCAGGGCAGGGTGCAGAGGGGCGCGTACACCAAGGGGGCGTGGGTGGGGCCTTCCAGCACATGCAAACAGGCCTCAGAGAGGGACCCCAACCACAGCACACTCACCAGAAAGATCTCGATGGTGCCCAGGATGTACATGGCACCTGCGAACGTGGTGCCCAGGTAGAAGCAGAGGCCCACGGCCCCTCCAAACTCGGGCCCCAGCGACCGAGATATCATGTAGTATGAACCTCCAGCTACAAGCAGCAGAACGAGAGAAGCCCATGAGGGGCGTCTCCCAGTGGACTCGGACGCAAAGAGCAGCATGCTCATGGGCAAAGGAGGGGCCCCGAGAAGGGACATGGCCCAGCCCACCCTCAAGGCTGCAGGCAGTGCTGGAGAGGCCCTCGCCCTGTGAGCCCAAGCGTCAGCTTCCTGTGGAAAGAGGCTGGCGCGGGCGGCAGTCGGGGCCATTACACCCCAGAGCCCAGTAGCTCCCACCGAGAGGGCCACGTGACTCTAGTTTAAAAAAAAAGAAAGAGGAGAAGCAAGGTCCTTGAGGAGCTGCTTGGTGTGTTCCATGTCACCTTAAAGAGTCCTCAGTGCACGGGTGGCCACGGCCTGCCATCCCTCCCTGGTCCGTCCACTGGTGACAAGGCCTGGACTCATACCATCCAGCCTCAGCAGGACACCAGGAAGGTCCAGAGCACTCCTGGGGTGCACCTTTGCCCCACCCGTCCCCCTGTCCTGGACAGCCTCGCCAGACCAGCACCATGTCCTCCAGCTGGCTGAGCTGAGGAAGGGGCTGGGGCAGTGAGGCCAGCAGCCCGAGAGTACGGGGAGGAGCGGGGCCAATCCAGGAGCTGGGTGCAAAGCAAGCTCGGCCGCTCACATGAGGCTCCTGAAGGGCAGGGCGGCCGCGTGCTCAGTTCACCACCCGGCAGTGAACCATCAGGCTTGTTAACTACCACGTGTTGACTAGCACTGCTCCTCGTTCACCCCAACGAGAGGCTGCTGCCCTCCCGGAGGACCCCGTGGCAGGGCCAGCGGGTTGCGGCCCCACACAACCCCGTTCTGCTCACTCCCCACGGGACAGACACACAGGCGGGATTCCATGGCTCAAGCGGCAGAGAGAAGCAAGAGGAACGGGACCGAGGCCAGCCCAGCACACAGCTGCCCTCACGCCCTGCGCCCGGCCACCCACCTTCTCAGTATCACTGCACACTGGGCGCTTGGGCTTAGTCTTAAAAATGGCTCCATTTAAAAGAGTCAATGGTCTACGGCAAATCAAAACTCAGAATCCAAACGAGGCCTCGAGCTCACCATGAACACCAGCCCCTCTGTCCCAGGAGCAAAGGCCACTCACCAGGTGGCCTCCCCAACAAGCGTCCCAGGGTGACAGCCAGCGCAGACATGGGACACGCCTGCCCTGCACTGAGTCAAGCACGCAGAGGCTGGCCGCTGCCCACACACAGGGCACCGACACCCGGAAAGGCCCAGACCCTGTTGAGAAGCAGGTCCGCCTCTGGACAGGGAAGTCCATCCTCAGTCACAGCGGACAGCAGGCAGGTGAGGATATGTCTGCACCAGGGCCTGAGAACGGCCCATGTTTTGCAAGCCCTGGACAGCACATGCCCATGCCGCCCTCGAGGGTCAAGGTCCACGTCACCGTCACCATGACAGCGGAGAGCACTCAGCACCACATGCACAGGGCTCAGGTACCGCACTGGGCAAGGCCACCCAGACCCACGACAGGACCTCACCTGGAACCACACCGTTGGTGGCAATGGCACTCATGGAGATGGCGGTCAGCATTGTCTGCAGAGAGAGGCCGCCTCTCAGAACCGGTGCTCTCTAAGCTACTCCGACAAGCACGGACCTGAGCTGCCTGGGGCCCAGCCACGCACTCCAGGGCTCCTGATCTCAAAGGAACCACTGAGTGACCAGGATCAAGAGCTCAGGCCCCCAGGACATCCAAGTGCAGGTCCCCTGGACACCTGGCTCAGACTACCTGGCTCTGCCCTTCTCCGCCCACCACGAAGCCTCACCTTGCACCCACAGGGAAACCCTGGATTGGGATACTGCCCAGCCCTAAAGGTGGGCTCCACCTAAGTGCCCACCTACCCTAGGGACCCAAACTAGGAGTCCACCTATGCCTACCCATGGGGCACAGGAGAACCCTGTCTAGTACCCACAGGATACAGGCAGCCCCATCTAGTGCCCACCTCCCCTGGGGGCACCATGGTGTCCAGGTGAGCCAGGGAGGGCCCACCTCCAGCTACCTGCCCCTGCTCAGGAGAGCCCACCTGTGGGCACCAGGAGTGACCACACAGCCAGGGACAGGCAGCGAGGCCGGGGGTGGTGCTGAAAAGGACTCCTGCTCAGCTGTGCGGCCCTGTTATCCCAGGGAGGGCACGCCCAGGCCACCCCGGGGTGGACAGCCGCTCCTAAGCAGAGGACAAACAGCCGAGGCAGCCAGGGGAGGCAGAGACTCGCAGGCCACCAGGGAGGCCCTGGCGCCCAGCCTGGGCCTGAAGGAGTGGCTAGCTGGCCTCTTCTCTACCACAGGGTCCTGGAGTTCCAGGGGCCCTGCTGGCGGCATCACATCCCCTGGCAGCCCGGCGGCACTGGCATGTGACACCCAGGGGACCGTCAATGCCCCATGGTGCGCCGGGCAAGGCCCCGGGGGACAGAAACAGCCAGCTTCTCCAGGCGCAGGAGGCCCCGCCTACTCCCCGGACAGGCCACGCCTAGGACGGAGCCCCAGCCAGTTGCCCAGGGACTCAGGCCCACTGCAGCTCCCCATGGGAGGGACCCACTCTCGGGCCCCCGGGAGGTGGCCACTCACGCAGGTGCAGCACAGCGAGACGATGAGGAAGGACTCCAGCACGCCGGCCGCCCCCACGATCCAGGTCAGGCGCAGGAAGAGGATGACCCCCAGGATGTTCTGCAGGCAGGGCAGGTAGACGCCGATGAAGGTGCCCATGCGCGGAGCCTGGAAGAGAGCACCACTGTCCAGGGAGCCGCGCCTGCAGCGGCCAGGCAGGAAAGGCCTACGCTCCCGCCGAGCCCCAGCGCTCTGCTCCCGGGCCCTGGGGGTCCGGACACAGGACGCTCTGGGCCTGAAAGTCGGAACCTAGTTCTGAGCCCGGGGAGACCCGGCAGCGAGGTCCACGCTGGGCCTGGGCAGCCACACACAGGAAGCTGGCCCAGGGCAGCACCCTCCCAGGGTCTGGGCGCCAGCACTTGCGGTGCAGATGAGAGGAGGGTATGCTCTGACCCCTGCAAGCCAAGTGGGCACAGGAAGGTCCGACCTACGGTATGAAATGGTCCACAGACAGCACGACACCAGCTCCATCCCTCCAGGCAGAGAAAAGGCTAGGCAGCCTCCAGGGCGGGTGGCTGCCTGCTCGTGGGGCTCAGCCTCTGACCCCGGCAGCCTGAGGCAGCAAGTCCTGCAGCTGGTCCTCTGGCCGGAGCCTGGGGACCCCATGTCCTTCTGAAGAGCACTTCACTCCTGAAAGGCCGCTTGTAGGGATCGACTCACAGCTCAGGAGGCTGGAGATGCCGAGAAGTTGCCCAGACCAATGGTCCTGGCTGGAAACTAGTGCCCGCCTTGGAACAAGCTGTGTGCTCCGCAGGAGGACGTGGGGCAGCCCTGGCCCCTCCCATCCCCAGGACCTGACTGGTCCCCAGTGGGGTGGCTGATTCACCCTCACTGAAACCTGCCCACCTCCGGACACAGAGGCTCTGCAGAGGGACACAGGTGGCCCTCGTCCTGCCATCGACTGAAACCCAGCCCAGGGACCAGCACCACAAGCCCAAGGGACCACAAACAGAGAGCTGGGTGCCTGGGGTAGGGTGGAACATCCTAGTACTTGACCTGGGCCTTCTGTACCCAAGTCCACCACCTGGACACTGGCTGAAGAGCTCGGTGGGAGGAGCGGGCCCTTTCCACAGTGCCTTGAGGAAGGCTAAGCAGGCCAGACGGCACCGGGCTTGGGGGCTGCAGGCAGAAGCACTTGGACCAGGCCCCTCTGCCGGCAAGGGTCACGGTCCAGACCCCACACCCCGGCATGGGACAAGGTCTCCCCAACAGGCTCCAGCAGATGGGGGGCACATACCCGGGCTGTCTGCACCTGAGCTCCTGGGGCCTGGGGCCGCTTGCAGGCCAGCCATACCCCAGAACAAGCCCAGGCACCAAATGCCCACTATGACTCATTCCCCCACGCAGGGTCCATGCACGGCTGTGGGGCAGGCCTGGGGGGCCCCAGAAGGTGTGGTCCGGCAGGCTGGAAGGGGCCCTGCCCAGCAGGCCCTGCCCCGGTGGCCCCTGTGGCCCTGGCACCCCATGGTCTTTGACTCAAGTCTCTCAGAAATGCAGAGTTGGTTCTGCTGTGTCCACGTAAGAGGAAGGAAGGGGAAGACGTCTGCACTTTGTCAAGGCCTGACTTCCCGGGGCCCTGGAGGCCAGGGCAGGCTGGACACCGGCACACGGGAGGCGCTCGGATGTGAATGGGGAGGGCAGCCAGCTGCTACCAGCCCTGGGACGCGGCTGTCACCCCCACCAGCAGGACCACCTGGGACAGAAGCCATCCAGCTCCTTCCCACTCGGACCTCTCCCGGTACCACAAACCCCAGCCTGCAGAGGAAACGAGGCCTCTGGTGGTGTTTTCAAGAACAAGAGCGTTAGGGAAAGTACCACAGGGACAGACTCGGCAGGTCTCCTCACTGGCCCCACCGAGGGAGCCTGGGAAGACGTGGACGCCGACTTTCTGGAAAAGGGGCTCATAACACTGCCAACCCCTCGTGCCCTGGGGAGGCGGGCCTGCACCAAAGGTTCCCCATGTTGGCTCTTTGCAAGAAGGCAAGAAGCCAAGCGAAGAAGGGAGGACTCCTGTGTGAATCTGGGGCCCCAAGGCCTCCGGGGCTCTTCCCAGAGCTGGCCTGTGGTCCTCCCCACGTTGCTCCTGAGGTTGGAGGTTTCCATCTCACTCTGGCATCCCACGGTCCTGTCCTGGAGCCCTGGGGACACTTCTTCCCGTGGTCCCCACAATCTGAAGTGAAACCCTCCCAGAACCCTCTTCCCACCAGAACGCCCCCTGCGGACCCCATTTCGTAGGAGGGACTCCTGGGAGAAAATCCCCAAGCAAAGCAACTCCCGGGAAACCATCACCAGGCTGGCCGTGAGGGCGCAGGCAGCCCTGCAGGACCCGCGGTCCAGGGAGGGGCCACACTTCCAGACAGCTGCAGGGCGGGGTCCCCGACCTGACCAACCCGAGGCCTGGGACACACTCGAGGTGCCCGCAAGGCGCTGGGGCAGCGAAGGCGCAGGCGCCTCGGGAGGGCACGGCTGGCTGGCCCTGACGGCCGAGCCGGAGGTGAGCACGGTGGGCAGGTGGGACGCGGCGGTACCTTGGCCTCCCTGCGCCGGCTGTCCTCGTCCTCCTCATGCTCCACCACGCCCTGGCTCAGGTTGGTGTAGTTGGCCAGCTTGTTCAGCAGTGAGGACACCATGGGGTTGCTGTCCATTTCCTCCTGTGAGGCGGGAAGCCCCAGTCACGTCCACCGACACCCCAGGGCCAGCGGGTCATGCCCAGTGGGCCCCTCCGTGCCCACTGCTGATGCTGAGCCTTGGGCTGCAAGGAGCCAGAGAGGCCCTGCAGTCAGAGGCCACGGTATGGGGACCCCACCCAGGGAGGGGCTGGGCCCCCCAGGTGGTCGGGTTCGGGGATCCCAAGGGCTCCCAGGGCCCCCCCGAGGGCAGCGGTGGAGGGCTGCACCCTGCGGCTGCTCCTGGCGTCTGGACACATGAAGGGCCCAAGTGACCCAGGCAGGGCTGCCCTGGCTCTTGCCCACCAGTGGGCAGCCTGTGAAAGCCACTGCTCACCTCAAACAGCGCCATGTTCTTCCCTTCAAAGCAACTCTCTCTCTCCAGCTCCACGCTGTTGATGAACGGGCTGTTCTCCCTGGGGTTGCCATCGCCTGCGGGGAAGGACAGGGTCATCTCAGACCAAGGGAGCAGGAAGGACCCTCTGGAGGTCAGGGAAGCCAGCTCTGGGCAGCAGCTGGCCCTGGTCCCCTGCAGGGCAGCCAACGTGGCCCGTGCCGAGGGCAACGCCAGCCTGTGGCCGACGCCCCTCCCACCACACGTCCACATCCCGAGGTTCCCCAGGGGCTCCCCTGGCACAGCTCCCCTGGGTTTCAGAATCAAGTGTGGCTGTGATGGCCAGTTCCCAGCCTCGAGGTCTCCCACTTGACCGAGGTCAGGCTAAGCTTCCTCCTCCACACGTCAGAGCTACCCTCCTGGTCTCACTGCTGGCCCCAGCTTTCCCGGGGCTGGGGTCTCCTGGTCAGCTCCACGCCTGCTTGGCCTCCGTCCCAAGGGCTGACAGTGGGGAAGGCGGCACCAGCAGCCCGACAGAAACAGGACTGGTCAGGACCCTGGCCATGACACAGAGGTGCCAGGAGCCTGGGGGGGTCATAGGCATGCTCAGGGGGTGGGACACGGCCCCTCTCTGCCCCTGGCCTCTGACCCCAGAGCAGCGTCCATGCTGCCCACCTCCTGGGCCTGCCTGAACAGCACACCCGTGCCTTGGGAGGGGACACAGCCTGGATCCCAACACTCCAGCCCAACACACCAGCACAGCTGGCCCATGTGGGCTGCTGCACGTCCAGGACAAACCCTGCAGCCCAGTTGTGAGGGGACCTGGGTGCCAACTCCCTCCTTGGCAAGGTCCAGGAGACACGGAGCTCCAGACCCCCATCCCGGGAAGCACGTGTGCCAGGCTCAGTCCAGCTGAGAACTGCCTCAGTTCCCACGAGGGAGACGGACTCACGCCACAGTGACCTCAGCGACCCTCTGCCAGGCACTCCGCGACCACTCGGTCACTGTGGCCAGGTTGGCCCACGGGGGAGGCTGGGCAGCACTCCTCCAGAGTCCCTGGGCCTGAGAGGGAGGTGCAGGAGCCCCACCTTCACCGCCAGCCTGGCGGGAACGGCAGGGACTGCAGGGGCCCTGGGAGCTGGGGGTGGGATGGACGAGACCAGGACCAGGCTCAGCAGCAGAAAGGGGCCAGGGAGGGCC
Organism: Sciurus carolinensis; assembly: GCF_902686445.1. Taxonomy (NCBI): domain Eukaryota; kingdom Metazoa; phylum Chordata; class Mammalia; order Rodentia; family Sciuridae; genus Sciurus; species Sciurus carolinensis. The sequence goes on from NC_062218.1 coordinate 898,856, forward strand.
ACACCAGAGCTCAGGTCCTGTGGAGCGTCCACAGGGCAACCGAGAGGGCAAGCGGGAGATCCTACAACTCACCCTGGCAGGCAGGTCCCTCCAGCTGCCCCACTCAGCAGGTGGCTGTCTCCTTCCCTACTGAGCCCAGAGCTGATGCCTGCAGGGACCCAGACCCAAAGTGAGACCCTCCAGGGACAGTCCAGCAGCAGCCCGTGACAGCGGCCCAGCCTCAGGAGACTGGGTCCTGGAGGAGAGGGGCCACACATCGGGGCCCAGCTCCGGCAGCTACAGCAACTCACACAAAGGCCCTGGGCACTGCAGGAAGCCTCCACGTCCCCCATTTGGGGACAGGGGCACGCAGCTGGGCACATGGAACACATGGTCTCCAGGGGTGTCCTGCTGCAAGATGAGTACCAGGCACGGCGGTCAGAGGGAGCAGAGGCAGCAGGTCTCAAAGGAGAGACCACCAGAGCTGGCTCCTCCCTGAGCCCACGTCACCCCTCAGTCCTGCGAACACTCAGCCTCAGATAACAAGACAAAGGGCCCGGGAGGACACTCGGGAGATGGACCACAATGTGGAGGCCGGGTCAGCACCTTGTCCCCATGCACAGGGCCGCCCAGCTCCTGCAGCGCGAGCACGAGGCCAGGCTGGACAAGGCAGTGACCCTGCCAGGCTGCTTGTGGGGCATCAGGTGACAAGGGCCCCAGCACCGTCCTCAGCTGGGGAGCTCGAGCTGTGACGTGCCTCCATGCCTTCCTGACACTCTGGGGACAACATTTTAAAGACCAGTGACCCCACCTGCAGGTCAGTGGCTCCAGCACTCACAGCCCAAGGGCACACTCAGTTTGTTTTGCTGTTTTGACAGCAGCTTTGAGTTTCAGATCCCCTGGATCCTGGTGGATTACGATGAGCAGCTTTGACTTTCAGATCTCCTGGATCCTGGTGGATTACACTGGCTTTACAGTAATCCCGTTTGTACAGAGCACAGCTTGCTACCAGGGACCCCACGGGACCAACCCTGAGGCACTGACACGTCCTGATGCGTCCAGGCCCACCTCGGCCCTGGTGGCTCAGAAGAGGCCTGACTACAGACTGGAACGGTCAAGGCCAGCAGGCCATTAAAGCAGACAAAGCACCCAGCCCTAAATTCACACCAAGCCACTCCTAGGCCCAGAAATGTGGTGCCTGGTCACATGTTCCAACACAGGCGGCCCAGGGCAAAGCCTTGGCAGGGCCAGCTTGTCTCTGACCAGAGGCCCACCTGGGACCCACCTGGCATCCCACTGCACAGGCTCCCTGGGCTCCCCTCAGCCCTGCCCAGGAGCTACAGGACGGCAGACGCAGGAAGGACAGGTCTTCCGCCAAGAGCTCTGGGGCTGGTGCTGGGGGGGCGGGGGTAGGGAGCATGGCCATGCTGTGCCTGCCCTGCAGTCTGACTGGGCGCGGCTCTGAGGACCCTGAGGGGCCTGTGGAGGTGCCTTCCCACTGAGTTCGGCCCACATCCCCCAGAAACATGCTGCCCACTCTCCCTAGACACCAGCTCCAGCCCCAGCACCTCAGGCCACGGACTAGAACTGAAAATGCAGCTGGCCCTTCAGTGTCTGGGAAGCGGGGAGAGTGGGGTCTGCAGACCCAACATGCACAGATGCTCACACGCACACACAGCTGCACACGCATGCACAAAGATGCACACGCAGATGCTCACACGCACAAGTGCACAAAGAGGCACATACACGCGTGCATAGATGCACACACACATGCACACACGTACACATAGATGCTCACAAGTACAAGTGCCACCCGTGCATGCAAGAGCCATGTTCAGTGTCCAGGACTCTGCAGCGCTCCCCTCAGGTGCTTCTCTACAGGGACTGTCACAGAATGGACACCAAGTCCGGCCTTGTCTAAGTGACCAAAGGTCAGAAACGGGAAGCACAAGGTGGGCATGCGTGAGTTGGGACACACGGCAGCAGGGCCTGGCCCAAGGGGAGCTGGGGCCAAGGGGAGCCAGGCTGGTGGAGCCAGGGTCAGGGGGACTGGAGGGGAGGAGAACAGGGCAGACTGACCATGCTCTGGAGGGACACTGGCCTGCCTGCCAGGCCACCTGCTCCCCACGTGTGCCCCACCTCCACAGAGGCCCACAGCACCAGCAGAGGTACCCACTGACCACAACAGCTCTTGGGAAGTCCCCAGCTGCAGCTGCCATGTGCATGATCCCCATGTGGGACCAGGACATCCACGGAGGACGGTGACAACGCCAGGGAAACACGCACACACGCACATGCTCTGAAACAGAGACACTCTGGAGAAAGATGCGGGGCGCACAGGCCTGGGTGGCAGCATCCTCGCTACAGAGGTGGCCCTCCGCCTGAATCATCCCGAAGGTCCCCCGGGGCCAGCTGCAAGGATGAGGCCTGCGATCCTGCAGAGCTGCTGGACCCTGCCTTCCTCTGCAGGAGCCTGAGAGCCCGCCCAGCCCGCTCCACTCAGCCAGGCCACCCGTGCTGTGCACCCGCAGTGAGCTGCAGAACCAGGGCCTCAGCGGCCTGCACAGCAACCGGGCCCTTGCTCATTCACAGGGAGGGGCTCTGGGAACTGCACTTATGTCTCATATGCTCAAAAGAAGGAAAAGCGGGAGGAGGAGACGCCAAGAGGCCAAGACCCTGAGCTGGGATGGGAGGCTGTGCCGGACACGGGCAAACCCAGGCGAGCAACCAAACAAAGCCTCAGGCAGCCCAGGTTCCTCTGCAGGGAGCAGTGGGTGAGCAGTGCCAAGGTGCCCTCCGCATGCCAGCAAGGGCAGCACAGGTCTGAGCAAGGCCCCAGCACACTGGGTCCTGGGCCACTTCCCTTCCAGGGAGCACGGAGCAGAGTAAGCCGAGCCCCATGCCCCACTCTGTCACAGGGAGGGAGGCCTTCCACCTCCCCTCATGTGCACGGGCATGTGACCACACGTGTGTGTGCAGCTTCCTAGCCCGTCCGCTGGAGCTGGCATGAAGAGCTACTCGGCCCAGCTCCCAGCCCCTGCTCAGGCAGCCCAGGGCTCCAGGGAGGAGAGGCGATTCCAGGGCTGGCGCAGGGACACGTGCCCCAAGCCTGAGGGTGTACATGGAGCAGGGCAGGGACGGCCCAAAGGCTGGAGCAGCCCACCAGTCTCTCACCTCCACCTCTGAGCCAGCCAAGCTCAACCCATCAGGCCCAAGAGACACACCGACCAGACCTTCCCCACAGAGCACACAGGGGTCCTCCTCCTGCAGAGCACCAGCCATTCCAGGAGGCGGGGCAGAAGCAGAGCCCACCAGGGACCACCATGGGTCTGCTCAGAACCTTCCACAGCCCGAGGACAGATGGGAGGCAGGGCATGGACAGGCCACTGCACCTCCTGACAGGCACCTGGGACGACGGTAGGGGACATGGCTGACGTCCCCATCACAGTCAGGTGGGCCCCAGAGGCTCCTGATCTGCCACCAGGGAAGAGGAGTCATGCTCAGGGGTGTTCCTGCCAGGGAACAAGAATCAAGGAAATCCAAACCAAGGGACGTCAGCAAGACCCAAGCCAGCCATTTGCACAGCTGGAGAGACAGGCACCGAGGAAAGTCCAGAGTGCTACCCTCTCATCCGTTTGGGAAGAAGTGTGTGCGTGACAGAGACAGGCAGAGGAGGGGAGGAGGGGTGGTAGGAACAGTGGACACAGGACAGTGACAAAGGGAAGCCCGTAGGGAGATGGAACTCTCTCTACTTCTGCAACTTTTCCCAAGACTGAAGTTAAATCAGAATCAGGCCTAAAGAAGAACACGTTCAAAGAAGAACGTCTGACGCCTGCTGTAGGGTTAGGGTCTCGGTGAAACGCCGCCGCGGGGGCCTATCCATGGCCTCCGTCTCAGGATGCCAGCTTGGGGACCTCAGGCTGTGATCCACAGGACCAGGGCAGCACTTGGGAGGCCTCAGGATGAGCGCTGAGCTCTCAACCAGGAGCTCTGTCTAGAAGACAGGCATGGCCCTCTGGCCCACTGCCCCTGGGAGGGATGAACACAGGGCTTCGGATTCTCCCTCCGCGGAGCCAAACTCCGCTCCCAACCTTGGACAAAGTCACCAGCTGGCTGGGCTCAGGTTCCTGCCTCCCAGAAGGATGAGGAAGGGCAAGTGCAGGTCTGAAGCCTGTCCCTGCACCATCCTCCACCCTGCTGGCCCTCTCTGAAAGCAAAAGGCAGCGCAGCCAGGGTTGGGTTCTTAGTTTTCAGCTGTGGTGCATGAGAGGCACCAGCCAATCTGAGCCACCAGCCACTGGGTGCACGGCTGCTATGTTCCAAGGTGTCCAAGGACACCACCCTTCCCGACCGGCGCTCCTAGGCAGTGAGACACAGGCACCCTGGGTGCACAGTGCTCCTCTTGCAGTGCTTGGACTCAACCCCACCTGCCACTGAACTCCACAGGAGCCCCCACAGCTGCCTAGGAGGAGGGAAAAGCAGAAAACAGGAGGAGCTTGTTCAAGCTGGGTGAAGACTTGGCCATTCATTTACCTTAGGGGACGAAACCTAGCTTGCTGAGAAACCTGGAAAAATGTAACAGGAAACACCTACAACCAAGGGACTCGCCCTCAGTCCACGCCACAAGAGCCACGGGCAGTGCTGGACGCACCCATCTGCTGCCCACCCGAGCACTCTCTGGGCCAAGTCCTGAACCGTGACCCATAGCATTCAGCCTGAAAAGGCAGCAAGCCAGCCAGGTGCAGGGTCACCTGTCCCCCAGCTGTGGAGGCTGGTGGGAGGACAGCTGGTCCCAGGCCAGCCCTGGTGACTTGGCAAGACCCACCTCCAGAGAGGCTAAGAGGGTGCAGGGCAGCAGGAGAGCGCTTGACCGGCAGGCGCGAGGCCCTGGGCTTGGCCCTTGGCACCAAAGAAAGAAAAAAGCAACGCCGATGCTTTTCCTATTATTTTTTTGACAAATGTCCAGTCACCACATACTCGGGTCCTGGGCAGAAGGGAAATACCCATTCCAGAGGCACCTGGGAGACCCGAACCAGCAGGCGGAACCCAAGCCAAGGAGGAAGACGGCCCCACCTCACGCCACCAGAGCCAAGGAAGAAACTCAGATGCATCTACCGGGGGTTCGCCTGCATTTCCCCAGATGGACGCGCGTGCCCCAGCCTGGCTGGCGTCACTGGGCGCCACACTGCCAGGCAGCATGAAGGGTCATGCTTCGGCCGAGCCACTGGGCTGGGGTCAAGCTGCTCACCTGCTGTGGTGTCAGCAGCCCTGCCGCCATCAGTCAGCGCGTCCATGACGGAAGGAGGAACCAAGCACAAGCCTGAGCAGGAGAGCCGGGCACAGCTGCCAGGGGGGAGGGCTGGCCTCTGCCCACTGAACGAAGCGGAGGGATGGCGTGCCCAGGGACAGTGGGCAACTGAGGTACCCCTGCCCCGCACTTCAACAGACACCACGCCAGGCAGGGGGCAGGACGGGAACCTGCAGTCTGCAGGCAGGTGCCAGGCGGGCCAGCACTCCCTGACCAGGCCAGTGTCCATCACCAGGCCAGATGTGCGAGCACAGTGCCATCAGGTCCCGGGATTGGGCACCACATCCCCAGACTCAGCCCATGTCCTCCCCAGATGGCAAACCTGTCCCTGGCACCTCTCGTACAGGAATAGCTCCGAGCAATGCCCCGCTTCCCATCAGAGGCAACCACCAGCCAGCCACCACCATCCAGGCTGAGCCCCGGACTCCACCTGAGAGGCACGGAGAGAAAGTCACAGCCACAGGACCCCACCAAGCGCAGATGGAGGGCGCTGGATCCCCAAGGCTGTGTGCTGGGTGGAGGTCACGGGGGTCACCCCGTCCCGCCTACCTCGCACTGTGACGGTGCAGCTGCTTTGTCACCGAGAAACGTGACAAGCAGGGTTTTAGAACAGGATGAAGAAAGGAGGCCTGGAACATTGCAGGAGGGGAGGCCATGGACAGGGCGGGCCCTGCCCAAGTTCCCAGGGCCGCCATGCTACAACCAATGGCGCCAACCAGGGGCCTTCCCTTCAGGGGCCAGCACCTGTGAAGCCCAGGGCAGACTCCACAGGAAGAGCCCACAGGACCTGGCTGGAGGGACACAGGAAGGAGCCCACGGTGCTGACCACTGGGCCCTGGCCCCTGTGCCCCTGCTCTCCTCATCAGCACCTGCTTCTGAGCCTCTGGCAGCCGCTGCCTGTGATCAGTCCTGTTTTTATTTTGTGCTAGGGATTGAACCCAGGGGTGCTTAACCACTGAGCCACATCACCAGCCCTTTTCATATTTGAGACAAGATCTCACTAAGTCACTTCGGGCCTCACTAAGTTGCTGGTACTGGCCTTAAACTTGAAATCTTCCTGCCCCAGCCTCCTAAGCCACTGGGATAACTGGGCAATTTGCCTCTGTAGCGCCTTTAAGATGCACACTGAGTGGTCTCAACAGTTCCTGCAGAAAGTGGCCCCACGTTCCCTCAACCACCCCACGGCACGACTTGAGTGCTCGGCAGTAGGAGTGCCCCCTGCATGAGCCCCACCACCTTCTACCTGACACCCAACAGCAAAGGACCCAGAGATGGGTCCATGGGCAGAAGAACAGTGGGATCAGCACCCTGAGGTCCCGGTGCTGCTGGCTGAAAGCAAGGACGGCAGAGGCTGAGTGGGCAACTGCAGGGAGCGGGAAGCAGGGGCCACTCCACGTGGGCACACCCAGCAGACCCCTCTGCAGGTGAGAGGTCAGCAGCACAGGGTGCAGGGACAGCATGCCCACCTGACACCAAGGACACGTGTGTGCCCTTCCTCCCCAAAGCACAAGCCTGACTGGCTGCAGAGGATCAGAGGACCCGCCAACAGGCCTGCACAAACCACCTGATCAAGACCCTCACCCCTGACCACTGGAAGCCAGGCAAGTCCCAGGGCTGGCCAAGGTGCCTGGACGCCAGATGTTCTGGGGGACCCTGAAGCACCCTGGGGCCAACCACCTCTGGGCAGCAGGTCCAGCAGAGGCCACGGAGCTGCACAGACCCACCTAACCCTGCTGCCTGAGAGGCCCTCGGCCCGCCCTTCTGCCTTGAGGCTGCTGTGTGCTGGAGCCTCGCCTGGCCCTCGGCCCTTCCCCTGCATCAAGGAAACCATCCCACGCTAGAAAGGGGACGGCCTCCCTGCGCCCACCTGCCCCTGGCATGTCCAGCCAGGCGGACGCCTTTCAAAGCAAGGCAGCTGCGGCCACCCTCGGGACTCACGACAGGCATGACCCAGCAGAGCCTAGTGTTTAGGGCGATCACACGGCCCCTGTGGAAACACACTTGCAGAGACTCAACACCCACGCCACCAGAAAGCTGCCCCCCCCGAGGCAGCCCCTGGTCTGATGCCACGCGTACCACAGAGGCCTCTGGGACATTGGGCACCGCAGGCAGCAGACCCTCCAGAGGGAGACCCCAAGGAACAGGGGCTGCAGGGTTGCTGCTGTCCCCAGAGGGGGGCTCTCAATACAGAGGTGGCAGGGCCCTCCGGCAGGGGAGGGATGGCCACTCTGTCCAGACAAGCACTGGGTGTGAGAGGCCCTCCGTGGTTCACAGGCACCTCTGAGCAGGCAGGCCCCAGATTCGCGGTCCGCCCACCACCTCGTAGCCCTGGGGGGCTGCTGTGACACCTGGTCAGATCCTTAACTCCCAGCCATCTGGGCCGGGCACGTATTCCCTGTCCAGAGGGAGAGCTGGGCCCAGCCTGCAGCCAGACCCTCCTCAAGTGGCCGAGCTGAGGCCTGCCAGCTCCTCTGGCTGGGGTGCATACGCTCCTCCCACCCTCTCTGGGTCCAGGCTTCAGCCCAGTTCTCTCAGGAGGGCTAAAGGGAGGGGCAGAGAGCTCTCTGAGACGCAGCCAGAAACACTCCCCGCAGTCAGTCGTGACGGCTGGCTAAGGACGCCGGCCCCAACGTCCAGCAGCCCCCGCCCCTTCCTGCCACCAAGCATGGGCAGGAAGTCCGCCTGGTTCCCAGCAATGCAGGCCCCGTGGGGTCATGCAGGGGCCTGTCTGGGCATGGAGGCTTAAGGCCTAGCGGGGAGCAGCCCAGTTAGTAGGACCCTGAAGCTCTGCACCCACAGCAGAGGAGTCCCAGCTGGTGACCTCCAGGGACCACACTCAGTCTCCCAGGGACAACCCCCCATTGCCAGACACAGAAGTCCACCCCCACCCCACCCCACCCCACCCCACCACCGGAAGACACTGCCTGGTGACGGGTGCTCTCGGAAGGGTAAGCGTGGGGACAGTGTCTACAGGATCCAGGACCCTCAGGGCAATGAACGACCTGTCCTTTGCCCTCCAGACGTGGCCCTTTCTGCACCCTAAACTCCAGCAACCTGGCCAATCCAGACGGGCAGAGCACCCCAAGGGCAGAGCGCCAGGGCGTAAGGTCTGCCTTCAAGCAGGAAGAGCTACGCACGCAGCTCCAGGCCCAGAGTGCGGGAGTCCACAAGCTTCTGGCTGAAACAGCAACACATTCTGAGGAACAAACAGAGGAAACATTGAGAACAAGAACCACCCACAGCCCTACCAGCCCTGGGGCCACCCTGCATCTCCCGCATTCAGACCCACATTCCTCCCTCGGTGAGGACACAGGGAGGGTGGCCCCAGCTCCCACCTTGAGCCTCCAGGAGAGGGGCCGTCCTCAGAATAGGCCTCTCTGCAGGGGGTCCCACCCTTCTCCACGCCCTGGGCCCTCCTGACTCCCCGGCTCAGACGTGGAGCCCCAGGCCCTGGCGCCCGAGTCCCCACACCGTGGGAGTGCTGCAGCTAGCCCACCAACGCTGGTCCCCTCCCACCTACACCTACACCCTCCTGCAGCCCCAGCCTGACTCCAAAGGCGCTTCACGTCCAGGCTTCACTGCCCCGAGGGCCCTGGCGGCCAGGGCCGACGGGCTCCCACGCCGATGGCAGTGGTGGGCCCCAACACCCCAAAGTGAGCACAGCCCACAGGGTCTGCCCCAGCAGCGGGCAGACCCCCACCCTCCACAGGGACAGTGCAGGGCAGCAGACAGAGCGGCCAGGCCCGGGGCAAGGCCGAGGCCCAGGAGATGCTTGGCTGTCCAAGACCAAGTGTCCACTCTGCCTACAGAGATGGAGGGCAGTAGAGCCCCAGCACGCTGCAGGCAGACTCTGATGTGTGTGCAGGCATGGACGCCACACAACCCGCACGTCATGTGTGCACACGCTCATGTCAGACACACACGCAACACACGGCAGCCCTGTGTGCTCACGTGTACACACAGCCACACACACTCATCCACACACACAGCAACACAGAGAGCCACAGACTGCCCCAGGGCAGGCCCTGCGAGTGTCTGGGACTTTCCATCTAAAGGACATGACCCCAGGGGAAGGCGGCCTCTGGTGACTTCAGTCCCTGACACCCCCGCGTCACGCGGCCGGGGCTGGTCTTGGTCCAGCCTCTCTTCCGCAGAGACAGAGCTGTGTCAGAGCCACGCAGGGCAGAAGAAAAGGGCACCTATCGGTCCCAACGCCCCCAGCCCCGCCCGGCACCAGCAGAGCCCTCCCTGGGGCTGGCTCCCATTACAGGCCGTCTGGCTGCGGTCAGGACCCACCACTTACGAAAGGAAACCCAAGAGAGGCGGGCGCTGCCCGGCTCTGCTCTCCACTGCGCCCGGTCCTCCCTGTGACCGCGCCGCCTGCCTCCCTGAGAGCCTGCCGACACGCCGGCGCCAGGGCCCTGCAGACGGAGCCGAGGCGCCGCAGGTCACGGCCACCCTCCTGACGGGCCAACTTCTGCTGAGGAAGCGGAGGCAGCCCTCAGGGACGCATCGGCCAGGTGGACATCCCCTGACAGAAGCCCAGGGAGGTGACCCCGTCCAGGGTCCCCACCATGAGGCCAGTCCCAGGACACACAGGGACACTGACCAAGCACAGAGGCCAGCGTGCATGAGCCACCCACGAACCAGCCTCAGGCCACAGTGAATCTGGCCACATGTCAACAGATGGGGCAGCCAACCCCTTCAGACCCTCCCCAGAGGGCCGTGTGAGTGGACGCGGCCCACTGGGGCTCCCCAGGACAGACACAGGACATGGCCCTGCCTGCTCACGTGACACACCAGCCCAGAACAGTCCTTCAACCAACGGCCTCCTCAAAAAGAAACCACCCCAGGAGAGAACCCAGGAGTGCCAGGACCCCGCGAGGAGCCCACAGACTGCTCGTGCCCCGAGCCCCTGCGCGGCGGCACAGCCCTGCGGCCCCTCCTGACGAGGGGCTCCCAGACCAGGCTCAGCACTCCTGCTGGCTCCCCGCAGTCGACCTGCTCTGCAACCTCCCTCCTGCCCTCTGTGGTTCGCTCCTAGGGCCAGAGCTCTCGAGGGCCCAGGAACCCCAGGCCCGCCCACTGCCTGGACACCACCTGTCCTTTCCTCAAGCCATGCACGCCAGGCCCATGGGCCCTTGGCTGCTGAGTTCCCTCACCCCAGAGGAGGGTCTCCCTCACAAGGCCCCAGCCACCAAGGGCTCCTGCCCCAGTGCAGCTGTTCCTGCAAAGGGACCCGAGGGCGCCACCCACCCAGCTAAGCACGGCCCCAGGAGAGCGGTTAATACTTAACCTGAACTTCAAACTTCGCTCTCAGGGCTCAGGCCGCGGGGCCAGAGCACGGGGCTCACCTTCCAGCAACCCTGCCGCCGCGACACGGCCATGGCGCACCACTGCCCCCCGCTTCCTGAGATCATGGTGGCAGGGGGCCCACCACTCCAGGCCCACCAGCTGTACAGACAGGAGAATCCTGTCATTGATGGCACCCAAGGACAGAGGCCCCAGGAAGGCCATGCTGGCCCAAGGTCACCAGCCCGAGCACAGGGCCCTGGCCTGCCTGTGAGTCCCTAGGGCAGGTCCAGCAGGCTTCCCTGCGTGCAATGGGCAGAGGTCCTGATGAGAGCATCTTCGCTCCTTGTCCCTGCGGGCTGGGGACAAGGCCTATGACATTCACTGGCCACAGCAAAGACCTCCCACGACGGCTGCTGCCCACAGCCCTGGACGCACTCTCGCCCTCTCGGCACCCCTCTCTCCAAACATTCCTGCCGACCACAGCAGGGGACACCTGGGGTCAGCTACCTGAAGAAAACCACCCTGAAATGCAGCAGTGCTACCTGCGCGATGGGCAGCCACAGGCCTCCCAGCACCCTTGCAGGCGTGGGGCAAGGGGCTCCCTCCAGGCGCAGGAAACACGGTGTTTGCACACGTGCACACTGCTGGCTGCCCAACCGCAGAGTCCTCCGTGGACGTGGGCAACCCCGGTGGGGCACACCCAAGGCACAGGCCAGCTGGCCACTCTGCAGTCTGCCCAGCACAGCAGCCACTCGCGGCCCACCTGGCCAGGCCTCCCGCACCCGCTCCTTCCCTCCAGGTGCCACTTCCTCTGACCAGAGCTCCCTGAGCAGGTGGAAGCCCTCTCTACGGGGGCGCCTGGGAGTCCCCATGGTGTCACACACGCAAGGCTCCTGGAAGGCTCCGCCTCCTTCCCTGGAATCTCCCTGGCCAGCCCAGCGCCGGGGCTGCACGCCCTGCACACTTTTGAGAGGCCAAGCGCTCGTCCCTGTCACTAACGGAGAGCGCGACACACGCAGATCCCTGCTCAGGCCCATGCTGGGCACCTCGCCACTCCGCCCACCTCTCCAGCGCCTGGCACCACCGTCCCAGCCCGACCCCCGGCTGCTCCAGCCCCACGCTCTCCCCTGACACACCCAGTTGTGTGAGATTCTCGTTCTCCCCAAGACGGAAGGGAGACCATTCACACTGTACTCCAGGCCCATGAGGGACGGGCCGTGAAAGAGGACTTTCCTAGAACCAACAGTGGCCAGTAACCTGTGCCTGTCCCGTCAGAGGGGCGTAGCCGTCCACGCAGGACCCTCGGAGGATCCTTCCCTCTCTGGAGCCACCCCAAACTCCTCCTTTGGGCAGCAGACTCTCCTGCCAGGGAGGTCAGAAGCCGGCTCCAGCACAGAGACCAGGAGGCCAGGAGAAAGTCCCGAAGAGGACACCATGGATCCTGGAACAGGAGGCCCCTCACACAAATGAAAGGCCCATGGCCAGGGACAGGTTCAGATCTGAGGCGAGGCGCTCACCCCCTGCCGTCCCCCTACCAGAGCCGTTCACTGGACAGCCTGACCACAGGGGAAGGAGGGGGACTGGCACCCAGCGCCACGCCCCTCTCTCCTTGGTGTGCACGGTGTCCGTGCCCCCGCCACGCCCACAGGATGCAGACTCACTTTGCCACCGCCTGCCGAGGGCAGGTCTGTCACCTGGAGACCGGGGCACAGGGAGTGCCTCCGGGGCCACCTGCTTCCGGGGCCTCTTTGTTCCCTTGGTGTGGTTGGTTTTCAGTGCTGGAACCGCCTTGGCTGCTAGGCAAGTGTTTGCCACTGAGCTACACCCAGTCCCTCCTCTGGCTGTGACAGAAACACGGACAGCAGCGAGTCCCCAGGTCCACCCACGACCTCAACGCCAGCTCCGACCCTTGCTGGCTTCCCTGCTCAGATCATCAGAGCACCTCTGGGGTCCCTGTGCGCAATCCTGACATCAGGGCTCAGCAGAACAGCCCTGGGACCCCTGTGCTGGTCCATTTTTATGGTTTAGGTTCCCCAAGCCCTACTTCCCCAGCTGACCAGACAGCAGCCTGTAGACGCGTCCTCACCACGGTGGCAGCAGGCCCTCCAGGGCACCATGGAGCATCACCTGCTGCCAGCCTGCCCCCAAAACCAACAGGACAAGGGTGAGCCAGGACTGTGTCGGGGGGCAGGGTCCACCTTACAGAGGGAGGAAAGCGCTCCCAAGGAGACCCACAAGAGTTCAACAACAGAGCACAAAACCATGAAAAGGGATCCAGAAAGAGGAACAGGAACCAGAGGAGAGGAAGCCTGAGTGAGAGGCCGGGGCTGGAGACAGGGTGGACCACCGCGGAGCTTCACCAAGGGCCAGCGTGGACGCTCCTTCCCGGGGCAGGGCCTGTGGGCTACCTCACCAGGGCCCTGCATCTTCCCGCAGTCCCCCACCATCCCCCACCCCCCGGCGTCCTGAGGCTTTGGAGGCTGCGCCTCCTGGGGAGGCCTGGTCAGTGCAGGCAGCAGGCTGGGCCCTTCTCTGAAGTCAGAAAGGAAGTACCCCCCCCGCAAGCGCGTCTCTCCCCTCCCACACGCTCCCTCCAGAACGGAGGCTACTGTGCCTTCTCACTTTCAAGAGACATCTCACATGGAAATAAAACTCTGGATGTTCTGTCCTGAAGAAGTACTGAGGGGCGTGGCCCCTTCCTGGGGTGGGACCCCAGGCCATTCCAGAGCACAGGGAGGGGCAAGGCCTCAGAAGGGCCTACTCCGGGGTGTGACCCAGGAGCTAAGGATGTGGGAACCAAAGCCAGGGCAAGGACGTCCCTTGCCTGCCCCTCCCCCTCCCAAACAACGTTCACTGATTTTGTGGGGAGCAGGTTCCTGGGGGGCGGTGGGGGGAGCTGAGGGCTTCATTACTGACACACACCACTCAGGCAAAAAGGACACCATTTTCTTGGCTCTGAGATGCCAGTCAGGCCCGGCCAAGGTCCAAGCAGTAGGGAGGCAAGGGCTGGGCTCCCACGGTGGTGAGCTCTGAGAAACCGGACAGAGTAGTCCTCCAGAGGAACAGCAGCTGCGGGAGGCCCTGAAGGCTGTCGGCTCCTCTAACCTTGCACATCACAGCCCAGGAGGCCCTGGAGGGCTGTCTGGCTCCCTCCAACCCTGCACATCACAGCCCAGGAGGCCCTGGAGGGCTGTCTGGCTCCCTCCAACCCTGCACATCACAGCCCAGGAGGCCCTGGAGGGCTGTCTGGCTCCCTCCAACCCTGCACATCACAGCCTGGGAGGCCCTGGCTTGCTCAGGTCTGGATTTCACTCAGGACCCCAAGTCCCAAGTCCCGACAGCATGGCACCGTCAAGGTCGCCCTTCCCCATCCCTGCCCCAGAGGGCTTCCCAGAGGAGGGAAAGACCTGCACTGCACACAGAGATGACTCCTGCCACCAGGCAGGCTTGACCCTGTCCTGCACGGACCCCATGCTACAGGCCTCTGGAAGGCCTGGCTGTTCCCAGCTTCTGCAGGACTTTCCCACCAAAAAGAAAAGCGTGCGGTCCCTTGCCCTGCTGGCCATGGGGGCATACCTGAGCACCAACTCTGAGCTGGAAGCCCCCATCAGAAATCAGGACACAACCAAGCAGACTCGAAGACAACAGCATATCACTTCCAGGGGCAGTCAGCAGAGTTCCAAAAACCTCTATGGAAACATGGTGCGTCCCAAAGGCCCAGGTGCAAGTCCTACAGGAGCTCAGCCAAATTTCCCAAGTCCAGCTCAGACCATAAAAGGGGCACTAAGAAGCACAGAGAAGGCCCACACTTGCCCGCCCCTCCGTCTGCCAGCACCCAAAGCGGGTCCTCAAGCCCTCAGCAGGAACTGAGCACAGGCAGCAGGCAGCTGGTGCCAAGAGGGTAAAATGCGAGCAAGTGGGAGATGCCCTGACTGCCAGAGATCACACCCCAGTTCTGAAAGAACTGGACGTGGCCTTCCATAGACTGCTGGATACCCAGGAGCACCACTGAGGCGCCTTCTGGGAACCCAGACTGGCTTCTGGGGCTGAAATGAGGCAGCCTACCCTAAACACAGAACCACGGACCGTGGAAAAAGCGGACTCAGGTTCTGCCTTGAGTCTCGCCTCGTTATACACCCCAGCCAGGCCAGGCAGCAGCCCTGACCAATTCCAGCAGGATGCACCAAAGGCTGTCTGCATGCAAGAGCCTGGAAAGCTTCTCACTCCAGGTAAAGGTCACCGAAGGTGGCAGCACTGACCCTGTGTGCTGGGCCACTTCATAGCGTGTCCCTAGCCCATGTCTGAAGGCTCCTGAAGTGTGTCCAGAGGAAGCACCCGCCTTTTCTGCCCAGACAGGGGCAACGAAGCTTCTGAGACCAACTAGACGTAGAACCTGTCCCTGACGGGCCTGCAACCTCTTTCCGTCTGCTGCCCCTGGAGCAGGGAGCCTGAGTCTACATGTGAGTCCCCAGCATGATGTCCACACACTGTGGACTGCGTTCTCTCACCTTCTCAACAGCCCCAGAAGGAAGGCCCATGAACCCCAATTTCCAGAGAGGAGCTAAGACCCACAGATGAAGTGGCTAGCTCAAGGTGACCCACCCTCTGCAGCAGGAAAGCCAGATTTGGAACTGGGATGGAGAGACCCGGATGGGGAGACTTCCAGGCCTGTCCCCACCCAGAGAAAGCGAAAGTGCCAGAGAGCTCGGGATTCCAGAACAAAGAGCCGCAGAGAGGACGCTGGCGCCGGCGGCCCCCTCCCCAGTCCCCCAAGGACTGCTGTCCTTTCTCGGGTGACCCCAGGGGAGAACTGGCTTGTCCAAGGTCCCAAGGTCGGGTGGAGGCAGAACTGGGATCCCAGCCCGGACTTATCTGCCGTCCTGGGTCGGCCAGGAGTGAAGAAAGGCAAGACAAGGGGTAAGAGGCACAATGACAAGCCACCACCCCGGGTCCGCACCCCTTTCCCCCCACCACCAGGTGCCACCGGGGGGGCCCGGACCCGCCCCCCGCGTTCCCATGGCTACACCCAGCAGTTCTGCACCTCCACCCCCGTCCCAGCCGGAGTTGAGAAAGAAAAGTGGTTTCCGGTGCCCCTGCCCCCGGTGCCCGGGACAGATATGCAGCGGGGTGGGGAGCCCGGGTCTCGGGGCTGGCAGGCGCTGCGCCGGCCGCCGGGCTGGGGGCGAGGGGCTCTACAAGCTGGGGACACCGGGAGTGGAGCCAGGGAGGGCAGAGGTCAGAACCGCAGCCCACGCCCCAGCTCGCGGGCTCGCGGCCCGGGTCCCCCTCCTGCTGGGCCGACCCCGCCGGCCCTCCCGGCAGCCTCCCACCGGCCGCCCGCCCCGGGCCGCCCCAGGCCGCGCAGCGCGGCAGACAGGCGGCGGGAGGCCCGGCCTCCGTCTTTGTCCGGCGGCAGGTGCGGTCGCGCTCACCCGGGCTGGGGCAGTCGGGCTCCGCGCCCCCGGGGACCGCGGGCGCCTCCGCCAGCCCGGCCGCCTCGTCCCCGCCGCCGTCGGCGCGCGCCTCCACGGGCACCACGGTGAAGTTGGTGGGCATGGCGCCTCGCTGCCCTGCGCGCTCCGGCCGGGCGCAGCCGCCGCTCAGCCGCCGCGGGACTCGGGCGCAGGGGCGGGGTCCGTCCGGCCCGCCCCGCCCCGCCCCGTCCGCCACGTGACCTCACCTGCCCGCCCCCGCGGCCGGCGGAAAAGTTTGCCCGCGGCGGGGCTGCCTGCCGCGGAACCGCGCGCCCGGGACCCCGCCTGCAGCTCCTACAGGTGCCCCTGCCCAGACCACTGTCCCTCAGAGCACCCCGCTGCCCCTCTCGGGGCCGAGACCGCGCGGGCGAGGCCGACTTCTCCGGTCCCTGGCCTGGCGGGGTCCCACCGGGCTGCCAGAGCGAGGGATCCTGGGCTAGTCTGGGGGGTGGGGGGATGGGGTCCTCTGGAGTTTGCTGCGCACCCCCCAACCCCGTTAAGATGGTACTACCGAGAGGAGTGACCGGGGTTCTGTGACCCAGACCGCACCTCCGGGTGCCCCAGACTCATTTTATCTGTGGGGGCATGCCCTGCTACCCCACCCTGAGGGACCCTTCCTGCCACTCCTGGGGATACAGGATACATCCCTTCAGACTGTGATCTGGCCCAGATCACATGGGAAAGGGAACCCCGAGTAAGGTGAGGTTCCAGACCCAGCCAGGTCACACTGGCAGCCTTCCCTGCCAGCACCTGGTCCATTTTTCAATGACTGGTGGAGAACTGGAAACAACCAAATGCCCAACCACAGAGGATGGGTGTAGAGTCACGGAGCTTGGGTGCAAGGAAGCACCCCAAAGACTTTTACTGTGTGAAGCCGAAGTGCAGCAGCTGTGGCCGAGGGTGCACTGTGGAACCCGCCCCTCAACAGGCCTCCTGTTTGGTGGGGAGCTGTTTGGTGCCCCAGAGGCAGCTGCCCAGCTAGCACCTGTCTGGGGCGTGGGAGTTACAGGGCTCTGCATTGTGTTCTCTTTGACGACCACACAGTAGAAACCAAACTCAGAAAAGCCCAAGAGCACCAGGGTGACAGCCCGGCTGCGCCCAGCATGTCCCCGGTCCATCACTGGCCTTTTGCAGAGTTGCAGTGCAGCAGCCTGGCCATGTGCCCATCCCCATCTTCTGTCCCACAGGGGTCCTGTGGGAGTCAGGCTGTCACCTGCCTCTCTGGGTTGGCTGAACAGAAGGTGGGAAGGGTCGTAAAACGCCTTCAGAGGCTGGCTTTGCCGGAAGACCGGGGTGCTGAAAGGCCCGCAACAGAAGTGCCCCTGGTCTGTGGTCAGATCTGCCCTGGGGGTGGGGCAGGTCCCCTCCCCAAGGGCAGCACTGACCACACCCCAGTTTCCCAAAGCTATTTTTTTTATTTTTTAAAAAAACAAAAAAGAATTTCATGACTTATTATGTATTCTACAAAGAACTGAGGGTGCAGAGAGGTGAGAAGTGTTTCAGGAGGAAGGCTAATTACCCTAATTTATCATCCATAGTGTGAGGAACTATCCTGTGTTCAGCCGTGCACGTCAGTTTACAATAAGAAAGGAAAGCAAAGAAGGGTGGACTGGCCCTCCCAGCAGGAGGGCTGCAGGGACAGGGGGATAGGAGCCTTTGGCTGCCCTGCAGGACCTGGACTCTGACCCAGGAGAATCCAGCCTGAGGCCAGATGGTTTCCTCCGGCCTCTGGCAGCAACACCCGCAGCAGCTCAGGGGCCAAGCAGACAAGTACAGCAGAGGCCCCACGCCCGCCCCAGGCTCCCAGCAGGCAGGAGCACAGCACTTGCTCTCTGACGTCCCTGAGACTCTGGGTTCTTTAAAATCCTGGCCTGCCGCGGAACCGCGTGCCCGGGACCCCACCTGCAGCTCCTACAGGTGCCCCTGCCCAGACCACCTCAGAGTACCCCGCTGCCCCTCTCCGGGCCGAGACCTTGTGGGCAAGGCCGACTTAGCTGTGGTCACTAGGGAAACCAGCAGATGAGGACTGGGCCTCACCAAAGGGCCTAAGCAGACAGTCCTGTCCCCAAGTGCCCCAGTTGGGTTGGGAGTGGCTATGAAGGGTACATTGAGATGGGCAGTGGAATGTGGGCATGCACGGCACTGTTACTGCACATTGTGGCAAGGTGAAATTTTCCTAAGTAGAACAATTGCATAACTCCAGGTAAAGGGCCCTTATTTCAGAGCAGCCAGTGGCGGTGTCCTGAAAACACTGGTCTCCAGGAAACTGCTCTAACACCTGCTGCAGGTGCAACCTGCTGTACATCCCCAGCCCCAGGGTGGGTCCTCTGTGCCTGCGTGACCCTCACTGGGGCGGATACTTAACCTGCTGCAATGGCAGTCCAGATCCACCTGGCCAGAGGCCTCCAGGTGGGACCTTGAGCAGGGATCAAATCCCTACGCGGGAGGCAGGAAGCAGCAGGAAATAGAATCTGGACACAGAGGGCAGATCTCTGCATGCTCTCCCACAAGGAAGAACTTCTCAGGGCTCGGCTTTGCTGCCACCCTCCTCAGTCGGCCCTTGTCCAGAGTCAAGATTCCTCCATGCCACAGGCCACTTGCCTTCTCTCCAGTCCTTGTTCATGTTAAGTGATTTAAATTTTTGCACGGATGTTCAGATCACACCAGGACATTTGTAAATCGTGGGACAAATTGGAGGCATCTCATTCTTTAAGCATCAGCATCCAAACACTGTTACCCTGATGCTTGTTCTTGTCCACATGTCTCTTCTTTCTTTCTCTGTCTCAGGGTGCTAAGGATGGAACCCAGGGCCTCGTGCAAGCTAGGCAAGTGTTCTACCACGGAGCTACATCCAGTCACTTCTCTTTTTTATCTTTTTTTCCTAAGGTACTATTTTTTGAATAAGTCTTAGACAAAGGTCTGCTTGCTGTCAGCTGGGAAGGCCATGCCAGACGGAGCCCAAAGGAACTCAGCCAGGTGCAGGGCCAGGTGTAGGGCCCCTCAGAAAGAGAGGAGTGCCTAGGCCTGAGGCAGGAATTGTGGGACACAGAAAAAGATAGAAGGAGCCTCAAAAGGGAAGTTCCCAGGAGCCCTTGTATTGCAGGAAACCCCCATGAACCTTTGAAATGCAAAGCAGTCATCAGTGAGCCCTGCCTTGCGCCCTTAGCCTGTGCCCTCTGTGGCCCATGCCCCTGCCTGCCAGAGGTAGCAGGAGGGTTGTGCGTGCCAGGCCAGCCTTAGCCACTTAGCAAGACAGTGTTTCCAAGTGAAGGGCTGGGCGTATGGTTCACCGTCCCCAGGACCCCAACTACACAGGACGGAGAGGGTCACGTGCAAGTGTTGGAGAAACCGTGTGTGGCCTATGGACCCCGCCCTGGCTCCACCTTGGCTGGCCCCTAGCCATGGTCCCTGCAGATTGAGCACACACACGGAGGGTTGCCCTCTCCTCTGTGGGAGACAGCGTTCTCCCCGACCGTGCATGTATTACTTTACTCCAAAAAACGTTTTCCTGGATAGCCCCCATTCTCCCTCAGGGTGCCTCTCTCTGGTGTGTGCTGAAACTCCTTTTTGTCACATACATATTGTATTCCACTTGTCCTGGGTCCAAGTACCCCTTCTCCAGGAATTCCTCAGACCTCTGGTGACAGGCCAGGTCCCGCAACTGTCACTTGCCCTCTGAGGCACTGTGGCCAAGCATTGCTAAACCTCTTGAAAGCCAGGGAGAGCTGAGTCTGGGGGATGTGGGGAGCCAGAGTGGACACCATCCCCAGCCCTGGCAAGGTCATGATGAAGGGGATCAACTGGGTCAGAACAGTGTCCAGGGATGAGTAAAGTCTGGATGTAGGTGGCCCTGGGAGAGGAAGGACTGTAACCAGGGTCCTCCTGATGCTTTGGATGCAGCCCTGGCTGCTCTGCCCCTGCAACTGATTCGTAAAATGGACGCGTTACCTTCTCTTCCTCTCTCCCTGCTCCTCCCTAATCTCTCCCTGCTCCTCCCTAATCTCTCCCTGCTCCTCCCTCATCTCAGGGGAAACAGGAGTACCTTTCTTCCCCATCCTAGGCAGAGTTATCTGTCCCTGAGCACACACCCACCACAGGAGCCAAGTCATCCAGACTTGGAGATGACACCAGATCTCAGCAATGACATCTCCCAAGTCAACACGTGAATCACAACTCCAAAGAGAACACGTGGAGTGCAGCCTTTGAGCCTCCTCTTCAACAGCCCCCGTTCCTGCTGAGGGGCAGCCTCACAGCCTCTGGGACAGGGGTCCTTGTGCTTCTCCTTGGCAGGCAAAGCATTAAACCTTCTTTTTCCTTTTTCTCAAAAGTGTGTCCTCATTTTTGGATTGGCATCAGGACAAGTATTTATGGGAAGCTCTAAACATGTGTAATCAATCCTACATTTAAAACGTCACCAGCAGCCATGAGAAGCACTGCATGTCCTCTGCAGTGCTCTCAAAGCATGCGGCCAGCTGCGTGGGACACAATGGCCAGCCCTGTTCTGCTGCCTCCTTCCCTACCCATCTCTGGGAAGGTGTTTCTGCCCCTGCTCACTGGGGCCAGCAGGGCCACTCTGGAGCTGCTGGTGGAGACTGTGCAGCTCCCCATGTGGTGCCACAGACCCACCCCAGGTCAGCTCCAAGGAGACACTTGGCATGGGTGTCACATGTGTCGAGCCCTCGGGAAGAGTCACAGCTGCCCAGGCTGCGACGTGACCTGATCACCCACTCCTGTCCATGTGTGGCCACCACGCTGCCTGTCCCACCAGGGGTCAAGGCAGGGCATGCACCGCCTCGGGCAGCCAGGCCTGAGTTGTGCTCCCACGACCTCACCCCACCCACCCTTGCACCCCAGGCAGGGACCTAGCCTGGCCCACCCTTTTCTGGAAGTCTGCATTCAGACTGCAAGCAGGCAGCACACCCTGCGCCTGCCAGGAGCCCTGTGCCTTCCAGGAGTTCCCCAGGGACAGTTCCTGGGATGGCCAAGATGGGCTGGTCAGCACAGCCCTGTGGAGGGAGGGCCAGGTCAGGAGCAACCAGCCTGGGCCTGTGGGCCACTGACCTCCCTTAGGTCACCTGCTCCCTGCTGCTGCTCTCCCTCCACAATCCAGCTGGTCCTGGCAACGGCTCACCCAGACGATCACCCAGCAGGTCTTCGGTCTGCCTCTTAGATTCCACCTCCTGTCGCTAGTGTCCCCCCAGGGTCTTGCTGCCCACTGGACAGAGGCTGGCAGTTTTGTTTCACTGCTCAGATTACAGTGGATGCTCCTGGGCAGTGGGAGGCCAGCCCACCCCATGAGCTCCACAGGAGGCCCCCTGGAGCAGCCCCCAGAGGCCCACGGGGAGGGCCCAGGCTTGCTGCACTCCTGGGGTCAGCGGCTACCAAGGAGACTCTCTCGGGAGCAGGGCCGCAGGACCCTCCATGGCCTCCTGACGCACTCTTCACAGCAATCACTGGGAGGGGGCTTCACTAAAAGGCACCCTTCTGTTCCGGAAGGCAGTCGAGGTGGAGAAGCAGATCCAGGTGCACAGGGCAGCTCTGTGCGTGTGACCAGCCAGGCCTGAGCTGGATTCTTGCAGTCACAAGGAAAAGCCTGAACTGGAGGGGAGAGCAAGGTCCTGAAGGACCCTCTACAGAGGACGATGTGCAGGCAGCCACTGCCCCAGAGGTCCCACAGGCTGGTCAAGGGAATGCCACCCTCTGGTAGTACCCACTGCAGCAAACCTGGCCCAGTTGGGTGCTGGGAGGGTGCTGAGCCAGTGGACGCTCCTGCACCCTTAGGGCCTGACCCTGTGCAGCCGCCCTGGGACATTGTGTGGCAGGGACCCCAGACATTAAAGGTGCATCTCAGTCACAGCCCAGAACTCTCACCCCCACAGACCCAAGACACACAGGACACTCAGCAGCCCAAGCTGAACCTGCCCACATGTCCACCAACAGGACAGTGGCGAAGAGAACAGAGGGGGCCTCCAGCAGAGGGTCGCACCGTGGTGCAAGCAGGACCACAGTGGCACGCAGTGGGGACTCCCGCACAGCTCTGCTGAGGGGTGACACTGTCCACCCATAGCCCAGAGCAAGGAGCCCAGACAGCCTGAGGGCAGTAGCTCCCAGTGGGGTCAGGGCAGGCCAGGGTGAGGGTGTGGTGGACCTGGGCATGGAGCTCACAGGCGCAGAGTTGGAACAGGCCTCAAGGGCACGGGTGCCTCAGGGGGAGGAGGAGGCCTGCTCAGCCTGGCAGCGCTGGTGCTTGGCCATGCCCTGCTGGGGCGCTCCTGCCCGGCGCCCTCACCTGTGTCCTGCACCGCCTCCCATGTGCACCGCCACCCCGCTTTCCTGGCGATGGAGACCTGGGTCGTTTGTGACACGTACCACTGTTGACAGGAAGGGCAAGCCGGCCAGCTAAGGACAAAAGAACTCACCAGACCAAGTTGTCCCCAACAAAGGTGCCTGCGCAGGGGCCTGGAGTTCCACAGGCAGCATTCCCAGGAGGCGGCCCCTCTAGTCCTGCAAGTATCTGCCCGAGGCCAACAGGGCCCCATGGCTCCCTGCACAGCTCGAAGCCTTGCTGGCCAGGATGGAGGCCAGCGCCCACACCCGAGTGTCCTGCTTCCCGTTCCAGCTCCAAGCCCTCTGGCTTACCAACACACCAGCACACACCCGCAGCAGAGGGCGCTCTGAGCCCTTGTGAGCACACTCAACTAATCATGGAGCAGAAAATGGCCACAGAAGGAACAAAGCTGCTTCCCCACAGCCCGCTCAGCACTGCACACAGCACAGCTCCGTGCTGGGCACACAAGTGGGCCCCAGGTCCAGGGCTCCATCTGGACCTCGGACCTGTGGGGCGGCCCTGGCTGCCCCACTCCTGAGCCTCATCCCCAGGCCTGTGGTCAAGCAGGCAGCCAGACCTGGGGTGGCTTTCCCACCTCCCTCTGGACATCCTCCAGACTCCGCTTCTCGGATAGTCAAATCTGTGTCAAACCACATATACTCTCCCAAGCTGGCCTGGCCCTGGACAAGCTGGCCCTCTGACCCTCAGAGAAGCCAGAACCTCCTGCTTGCAGGGCTGTGGGAGGGAGGAGCCAGGCTTGGGGAGGCTTCCGAATCCACTGAGGGTCAGAATGCTGGCCATATCCACCCTGTGGATGTAGACCTTCCTGCGCTGTGCTGGCCATGGTCACTGTTCCCAGCACAGCTGCGGGCAACTGCTGAGAAATGTGTACTCATTTGGACTCTGTTTCCCTTTTTTCAGTTTCATTGTTTCTTTTTAAAAACCAGTGCACTGTAAGTATACACAGTGGTAGGATTTGTTGTCAGGTGTTTGTACATGTATACCACATAACCACACAACCTGGTCAGTTTCATTACCCAGTACCTTCCTTTCCCTGCTGTCTTTCCTGATGTCCTAGGACACTACACCAAGAGGAGCTCCTGCCCTAACAAGGCCACACATACAGGTGGAGAGAAATCCATCCCAACAGCTACATAAAACCCAGTCCGGAATCCAAGAAAACATGGAAAAACAAGGTAATGTGACTCCTTCTAAGGTTCATAATTGCCAGCGACTGACTTCAAGGGTACAGAAGCTGATGAACTACCAGATAAAGCATGGATATTAAAATGATCAATGAATTCCAAGAGAACACAGAAAAGCAACTGAATGAATTAAGGAAATCAGCATAGGATATGAATGAGAAATTCAATGAAGAGGAGAGATATTGAAAAAGAACCTATCAGAAATCTTAGAAATAAAAGACACAATAAATCAGATTAAATGTTCAGTTGACAGTCTCTCCAACAAGCAGACCATGCAGGAGACAGAATCTCAGACTGGAAGACAAAGTGCCAGATTTGAACATTCAGACAGCATGGAAGAAAACAAGTAACCATGACCAGAACGTGCAGGAACCCTGGGGCGAGGCCAAGAGACCAGATTTAAGAATCACTGGACTCAAAGAGGATTCTGAGAGGCAGGCTGAGGCTCTTCCCTTTTAAAAATATTTATGTTTAATCACAGTAAATAAAAATGACATAAAGTTTGCAAGAAATCGTCACCATTCTAGAGTGTCCAGTTCTGCGGCAAGGCCCTGTGACAGTCACTTCTGCCCATATGCAGAAAGTGCTTCTTCCAGGACTGGAGCTCTGCACCCTAACCCCAACCCCCACCTCCAAGGCCTGGAGGCCTCCACCCTCCCTCATTCCTGTGGATGTGACAGCTCTGGGGCCTTGCAGGAGCCGACTTGGACAGCTCTGTCCCTTCCTGACTGGTCTGGCTCTCCAGCACATGTTCTCAAGGCCATCTTGCTGCAGGACGTCAGAGTGTCCTTGCCCTTCCATCCACACTGTGCTGCCATGCACACACACTGCGCTGTGCTCGTCTGCTGCCCACTGATGGACAGGCGGTGCCTCCACCCCGCAGCTGTGTGAATGGTTTTGGCTTAATGAATGATTTCTCCCATCTGGAGTGAGGGGCGATTCCCAAGGGAAAAGTGAAGTGTCTAAAGCGTGTGACTGCCTTTGTAGAGAGCCCCTGGGAGGGACAGGGACAAGCAGTGGCTCTGCCTGCCGGGGAAAGCTGGCCTCCCAGGGCTGACCTCCCCCACGCCCCACATCCTGTGGCTTGTGCCAGCATTGTCCGACAAAAGCACTTCACAGTCATCCAAGTTAACCAGCTGCCCCTGCCCAGAGATGGTCAGGCCCACTCAGTGCCTCCGGCATGATCTCTGTCCTATTATTACCCTGGCACAGATAAAGTGACACACAGCTGAGGTCACTCCACACACTGTGGGGAGGTAGGGGTGGGGGCTTTCAGAGTCCCTCAAGGGAGGGGTCCTGGGACCCAACCAGAGAGGCACCCCCAGAGTGCAGAAGAGAGGTCCTGCAGGGGCCCCCAGCTCAGAGGAGGGGACACGGGAGCCACTCTGGGTCCTGGCACCTGCAGAGTAGCCCTCTAGTCCAGAGGTGCCAAGGCCCAGGATCCCAGCCAGAAGGACCCCAGATAAGCAAGGACAGCCAGGCCTGCACCTTGAGGGGCAGCAGCTCAGCCGGGCAACAGGCCGGCTAAGGACGTAGGTATCAGGAACTGACGTTCCCTGTGGCTGGTGGCAGCTACGCTCAGCTTCCAAGCGTCCTCTCCTGAGCCTGGGACAAGTGTGCACGCTTGGCCAAGGACGCCAACAACCCAGCTGCCGTGTATCTGCAAGGTGCCTTCCAAGCTGACTTCCCATCTCCTTGAATTCCAAACTTAAAATTTTGCTTGAAAAACTGCAGAAAATCAGTTTTTTTACTTTCTCCTATCGTTGTGTTCTGAGCAGAGGGATGGGGACAGGTTGCCTCACTGTGGCCGAGCTGGGGACTCTGGAGGGTCAGTCACCTTGTCCCAACCTTGAGCATTTGGCTTGGATCCCACGAGAGCAGTCAGATGAACACAGTCAAATCCACTGCCATCGACTGAGAAGCATGTCAGTGCGAACGCCGCGAGTCATTGATTTCCATTTCCTCGGGGCAGTGAGTTCAAAGCACAGTCGAAAATGGCTCTGGTCTCCCTGCAGCACCCAACAGCACACGCTGCTCACAACTCAGGCCCACACTGACACCCGCTGGCCCGCCCGCCATGCAAAGCCAGCGCCTCCTTAGAGACGAAATCACAAGCCACGAAGGCCCGAGACCAAGGTGCTGATGAGTGTCCAAAGGAAAGACCTCTTTTCAATGCCCGGCCGGAGCTGGGGGTGTGGCTCAGAGGCAGAGCACTTGCCCAGCAGGCCACAGGGCCTGGTTCCTGCCCCAGCACCACCGTGAAAAATAAAAAAATTAGAAATAAAGGCCAATCAAGGCTGCCTGCCTGCCACACACTGTCCTGGACGAGAAAAGATCTGCCTGTCAAGAAGGCAGAAACCCTGGGAGGCCAATCAATGAGCCCTAAGCTAGGGAGACAGGAGCAGGAAGCTGCTGTGCACTGGCCAGCCTCCTGGACTCCCAGGAGGGCCACCGCAGACGAGGATGATGCACCGCTACTGCTGCAGGTTAGAGGAAGCCTGGACGCTCCCACTTGGGAGGCCACAGGTGTTTGCTCTGCTGGGTGTTGTCAGCCTTGAACATCACACAAGGCTTCCGGTTAACCTGCGCCATGTCTGTGTTCCTGCGCGTTGGTTAAGTGGACATAACCAAAAACAAACAAACAAAATCAGGTCCATGACGCCAGCTCTGGCCACCCAGAGCTCCTGCCTGAGACAGTCCAAGAAAGGGCAGAGTCCAGGCAGCACTGGAAGGATACCGGCCACGCACACAAAGGAATCGGCCGCCAACCAAGATTCCCACCCAGCAAACACACTCATTCAAAACAAAAGCAAAATCAGACATTTCCAGGCAAACAGGCGGGGAGGGGCAGGGGGTGCATCCCAAGCGATGAATCTGCCCAACTCCAGCTGCGAACGGCACCAAGAGGGGCGCCCTGGAGTCTAAACACACAGATGCAGACAGGACCGAAGCTACCTACAGCCCAGGAGCACGGAGGAGCAGACCCACCTGCCTCTCAAGTGACGGAAGTCCTACTTACGAGTTCACCTGAACAAGTCAGGCCTCTGTTCACACAAGCACTGGGGCCACAACTCCAAGAATATAGACTGTATGTTGCTAAAGAATACAGCCTTAGCCCAAGGAAGCAAGCAAGAAGATGGCCGGGGCAGGCGCAGCCCTGACACGGCAAACCCATGCTAAGAGGAAGGCACTTCCCCAGGGGCACTGGACCTCGGGTGCTGCTGCACAGGTGCAAAGAGTCACTCGGTGAGGACAGAGGGACTGGGACATGTGACGCAGTGGAGCAGGAGGGACACAGCCACATGGGCACCTGGCACCACCACTCCCTCCAGCAGCCCAGAGCCAAGAGGCCGTGCCAGCCAACTTCCAAGACACGGGTAACAGATTGCCATCTCGAGCACAGAGGAATGGAGCAGAAAATCAGTCAGCCTCCGGAGACGAAGCAACACCTTCCCAGAACCCAGGCTGAAGGAGCCGAGGAGGGCCCCGTACTGTCCGGAGCCACACGGCGGTGGAACACAGCCCGACCAGGCACACACGGGAGCCCAGCTCCAGGAGCCTGCAAACTGGACCTGGAAGGAGGTGGAGGCTGGGTGGTGCAGCCAGAGGCCCAGGACCCCTGGAGGCCGAGGGGCGGAGAGGCAGGAAGGAGCCCCACACTCCGGGTGAAAGCCCAGACTGTGCAGGCAGCCCCACCCCTTCCTACTCGAGTGCAGGGTGTCCCAGAACCTCAGCACCTGCTCAGGCAGTGGGGACAGGCGGGCTCCATTCTGAGGCCCCAGTCTCCAGGGGACCTGAGAAACTTCAGGACTTGTCCTGGTGAAGGGGCAGAGGAAGTGCCAGTCCCCTCTGCCCTCCTTGCGATGTGCACGATTCAACTAGGAAGTTGCTGGGGTGTCCAGGGTAGGGGGACATGGCCCCAGGTGCCCAGCTGGCATCCGCCACCTCCGCCCACAGTGTGGCTGGCACCTCCAGGCTTCCTGAGCCACCCACGGCTGCAGGAGGAGCTGCAGCCTGGGCTCTGCTGGAGGGTGACCTCTGGACATGATTGGAGAGGAAGGAAACGAAGGACACAGGCTGAGATCACATTCAGAATCACGGAGCCTGCCCCCGGCTCTGCGCCACTCCTCTGCCCGAAACCTGGCCATGCGACCCCTGCTGCCACCCTGCTCGGCAGAGGCAGGCTGCGCGTGGCCTCTCTCCAACACAGTAGCCACGACCTGGGCCGCAAGGTGCCCGAGTCTGGGGTGGGCAGTCCGGGTCAGCGCCAGCGGCGTCAGCAGGCTCTGCACCTGTTTCCCTTCGAGCGAGTCTGGGGGTCCAGCAGCCCTGCAGGCCGCCTCTGCAGGATCATTTCAGGGTGAGGTTCACAAACCACCGTGGAATCGCCTAAGACTGAACTTGGTTGAAAAGCGAGTTCTCCTGTGGGTGACTTTCTGTAGCCCCAGAGCCCTCCAGAATCTTCTAGAACCCACGGCACTTGCATTGTCTCCCTAGGGCACCTAGCTGCCTTCTTCCTCCCAGGGTTGCTGCCCCCAGGCCACCAGGACAGCGGCCAGCTGGGTCGTCAGTGCCCGTGGTCTGGGAGGCAGGGCCTGGGGCAGGCCGTGGGTCTGCATGAAGATGGACAGGTGACAGCCGTGGGAGGGGCACTGGTAGCCTCTGGGGCCACCCACCAGGTCATAGATGGAGGGTAGGGCGGGGGAAGGCCAGCCAGGCAAGGAGGCTCAGAGAACCATCCTGGATGCTGTGGACATGGCTCCAGTCCCTGAGGACGTAGAGCCATGGTTCCACACGTGGGCCTTGAGGAAGCCAGATGGCCCAGGAGCCGGAGGAGAGCGGGCCTAGGTGACCCGCAGGCCCGCAGGCGGCCAGGCCGCGATGCCTCCGGAGCCTTCCTGGCTTCTGCTCCACCCACTGGCGTAAGCAGCTGACCTCTGCACTCTGAGACTCGCTCTTCCAATCAGGGCTTGCGACCGCAGCACCCCAGGGCCCCCGCTCGGGCAGCACTGGGCGCCCAGTCCTGGAGACCACGGGTGGCCACAGGCCCCTGCGGCGATGCAGTGGGTCCTGCAGAAGCCCCTCCCTCTGCGCCACACCTCCTCGCGTCACCCACACAGCTGCGGGAGCCTGTGGAACAGAGGCCCTGGGAAAAGTCTGGGAAAGTCAGAGAACGCCCGTCACGACCGCCCAGCCCCTCTCAGCCCTGGCGTGACGGCAGTGTCCTCCTGCTGCCCTTGCCCAGTGTCCTCTGCTCTCCTGTCCCTGTCCAGCTTCCTCAGACCACCTGTCGCCCCACCCTGGGCCTCCCTCCTCAGTGGCCTCCCCGCCCAGAGCAAAGAGCCACGGCTGGAAGGCAGCGGTCCACCTCCCTCCCGCTCCTTCCAGGAAACAACCATGCCAACCAGCGAGCCCACTCCCAGGCCGGTGGAACGCTGCCACCATGCGGGTCGTCCTGGGGCACCGGTAAGGGGCTCTTCCACACAGGGTCCGGCCGGTGAGAAGGGCTGCGTGCAGCCCCTCCACACCCAGGACTCAGCTTCGGAGAAGGCCTGTGCCGCCCATGGAAGTACCCGCCCACCCTCAGACACGGAGGAGGGACAGCCCCTCAGGCCATGTGGGCCGCGTGGAAGCCACGGACGTGCCTCGCGGCTGCAAGGCCACGCCCAGGCGTCAGGGGAGGTCCACTCCTGCCTCACGAGCTCGGCTCTGGTCCTTGTCCTTGTGCAGAAGGGCCAGGGCGCAGCTTTCTCAGGACAAGGCCCCACCTCCTACACTGTTAGGAGTGGACATGGAATAGGGGACTCGCCCTGGCCCTGGGCAGAGGCCAGCATGTTGTCCCATAGTGGGACACCTGTACTTCTGCTGCCCACTGGGCCACACTCCCTCTTGCCTGCACACGTCCAGTTTCTGTGGCCCACATCCCCCACACATCTCCCTCAGGAGACCTGGGCGCTTCTGAAGTGACCCTTCAGGGAAACATTGACCCGAGCTGGGCGGAGAGCCTCAGCCCAGCTCCCGAGTTACGCCCATCACTAGCTGTGGGCAGAGTCCACTGGCACCACTGAACGCAGGCAGGGCTGCCAGGGCACCTTGCCCACCAGCCCTGCCTCCTTTACCCAGCCCGAGGGCAAGGCTCGCGGCCACCATCTCCTGGGGAGGGTCATCGGCTGCCACCCCAGGAAGAAAGCTAGAGGGAGGGGCTTTGGCAGACTGGGGGGTGAGGGGCTGTGTTGTGGGCTGGTTCCTAGGCTGTGGACTCTGCAGAGTGAACCTGGAGCCGTGGCCGAGGCAGGCCTGCCCTCTACCGGGCCTGCATGGGGCATCTGGGCCTCGCTCTGGTCACAGGGTCTGTGCCCCTCTTCCAGAGCTCCTGACCCGCCCTCGGCCCACGCTGCCACCCTGTGGTGGCACCTTGCAACAGCAGGGCTTGCCCCCACCTCCAGGCAGCCCCCCAGCCCCAGAGGACGTGCCCACCACACTGACGGGCCAGGGTCAGGCCCCTCTGACCCCACAGAGAAGACAGATGCTGCCCAGCCCTCCTTCCCACCAGTGGCCACATGACTGTGCTACCCTGTGGGCAGCCGTCTCCCCCTTTACTCCGTGTCCTCTCTCAGCACAGGTCTGGTGGCCTCTGAGGGCACAGGTGCCAGCACATGCCAGCACATGCCAGGTGCTGCTGCTGCAGAGTACCCCAGTCCCACCGCCCAGCCCTGGAGGCCTGAGAGCTGCCAGGCCCAGGGCCCCACCGTGCCTGCTCCTGCGGGTGTCCCCCAGGGAGCTGTGCCGTCCTTGGAAGGCCCTCAGGAGACAGCTCTCAACAGTGGGCTGGCTGGGGGCCCAGTCCCGCATCGGGATCAGGCAGGGCAGGCGGGTGCACAGGACCCACTTCCTGCAGGCCGGCCTGAGAGGGTCTTGTCCACAGACGGCAGAGGCCTCACCCTGTTCAGCTAGTGGAGGAGGCCCAGGCCCACAGGCCCTCTGCCCCAGCCGCCCACCCCTGCACGTGCACAGGTCCTTCTCTGAGGAAGACAGCCCCAGGTCAGTCAGCCCAGCCAGGGGACAGCGTGGCCCCCTGGACCCAGTTCATCCTGGCTGCTTGCCGGAGCACCCCTCAGTTCTGTGACTAGCGCAGGCCTGGTGTACACCAATGAAGAGCGGTGGGCAGAGCCACCGCCCAGGGCTGTGGCACCACCTGTTCACGCCCCTCCCTTCCCAGGAGCCCTCGGGAGACGGCTCTGTAAACAGGGAGCGGGTCCCAGCAACCTCACCAGCACGCCCAGGACCGTCCCTTGCCTCCGTTTGCCCAGGAACGTGGTGCTGCCCCTGTGGTGCACCATCTAGTCCAGGGGGAGGAGAAAGCTCTGGTTGCTAAGCAATGAGATGGTGGCATGGAGGCGTCCAGGGCCCCAGGGAGGACTCAGGTGGCCGGCGGAGGGGGTGCAGCAGAGACTGGCAGAGGTGGCTGCTGGGAGGGAGACGGCCAGGTGAGCAGTTAACAAGCACTTGCCTGGAGAAGCAGAGCCCAGCACTGGCCACGGAGCTGAGACCCCACTGTGGACCCTGGAGAAACTGTTGGGGGACCAAGTAGGGGACTCTGGGCAGAGCAGAGGCTTGGGGCCGAGCGGGGACAAGCAGGACCTGCTGCCCCTGCACCTCCTCTGGGACCTCTCCTGGCTCCCGCTGTGAGCCCCCTGGTGCCCTCTCTTCTCATGAGGCCACATCCCGTGGGACGGGCACCACCACCCTGCTTGGCTCTGATTCCTCTCTACAGGACTCGTGCTGGGAGTGAGGGCTTTGCCCATGAGTCTGGGGACACAGTTCAGTCCACAGCAGCCGCAGCAAGTGGGAACTTCTGTGGGTTTTCCAAGGTCCCCTCACAGTCCAGCCCTGTTTCTCCACCTGGTGCCCTTGGCTGGCTTCCATGCTCTAGGTGTGTGGCAGATGCCATTGGCATCTGTACCCTGCTTGGTCTCCACCCAGTCGGGCACCTTCCCGGCGCTGCCCCAGGGCCTTGGTGCCTGCAGAATGTGCTCAGAATCACAGGGAGCCCCCTGGACAGAGTCCCTGGCCTCTGTGGGCAGCCCCCTGCCCTTGGCACCCACTCCCACTCTCCCCAGTTCCTCCCAGGCAGGGCTTTCTTCTGTGGCATGTCAACCAGCCACCAGCTCCCGTAGGCCAGCCCAAACCGTCACCTCAGAGCTCACCCTGGAGTCCAGAGCAGGAAGGAGACTGGAACAGAGGAGGTGTGTCTGAAAGCACCTGTGCCCAGGGAGAGGAAGTCCTCTGCCTGGGTCACGTTCCCCTGGAGGGCCTGTCACAGAGGGGGCTTCTGCAAGGGCATCCAGAAGAGCGTGACTCTTCTAACTTCAAGACGGCGAGATGACCACACCTTTCCCTGTCGGTCACTCCCATCGTTTGGCCGCAGTTGGCAACGGGAATCTAGCCACAGGAGAGGGGCCTGCAGCGCAGATCGGGGCAGACACACAGAGAAGACCACACAAAGGATCTGTCTGAGAGCAGACACCTGCTGGACGCAGCGGGCAGGCTGCAAGCCAGGCAGGAGGATGGCCACGCCCAGGCCAGACCCTGTCTCAAAACAAACTGTGAAAAGGCCCGAGTGGCTCAGGGGTGGAGCACCCCGGCTCCATCTCCAGTGCCAAACCAAAAGAAGGCAGATGCGCAGGGCTTCGCACACTAGGGAGTGTGGGCACTTGTCGTTCCACACCTGTCTGCTTCCAGTCAGATCCCAGCTGGGCACTGTGAACGCCAAAGGTGAGGACGTGAGGCGGCGTCTGACGCCTTTCTGCAACAGCTTCTAGCAGGAAGCCAGAGTCACTTCAAATGCCCTGTCCCAGACTTCCTGTCTCATGCACCATGATGACCTGCAGGTCCACTCCAGCTCGGAGTCCTGCAAAGTCTCTGCGTCTGGTGATCACCAACACTGACCACAGCACTCGGCCACACACGAGTGCAGTAGTTGGGATTCAGTCCCCACTGCTGCCTCCCTGGCAGCCACCAGGTCACACTGGGACACCCGGCGGCACTGCCTGACTGTAGGGCCCGTGGCACGAAAAGCTGGCACGCACCTGCCTCAATGCTGAGGGACCTGCACCCACAGAGGGAGTCCTGGCGCACAGCCTACAGAGGAAATCTGGACACCCCTGGAGGACTGGAAAGAAACCAAGGCTCACCAGGGGTCACCCAGAGGACCGCTGGACAGGTGCTCGCAGGGCCCTGCTGCCTCTTCTCAATGTCTGTGTTTGGCTGGTGTTGCAGTGACTTGCTTTTGGGTGTGTGTGCACATGGGTGGATGTGGGTGGATGTGCACATGTGTGTGAACACCTGTGTATGGATGTGTGCACACATGTTCACCTGTGCATGTGGGTGTGTGTATGTGGGGAGTACACATGGGTGCCAGTGGTGTGCATGTTGTGTGTGGGTTATGTGCACATGTGTGTACATATGTGCACGTCGGTGTGAGGTGTGCACGTGTGTGCATGTGGGGGGCAGGTGGGCGCACGTGTGTGGTTGTGCATGTGTGCGTGTGGGAAGTGCATAGACAATGCACGTCTTTAAATGAGGCATTTGCTGATCCACTGAGTGCTTCCTCAGTGCTGGCCAGGTGCTGGGTGGTGCTCAGACACTGCCCTGGATGGCCATGCGTCCTAGGAGAGGCTGGCACACAGCTGCAGCACCTGGCCAGCCCCTTCACAGAAGCCTGAGCAGAGCCCTCACCCGGGGCTGGCAGGCGGCAGTGGCAGCGGGACGTGGAGACAGGACAGGAGAGCAAGCACAGGTGGGTTGGCACTGCAGGCCCGTCATCCTGGGTCCCGCTCAGCACCCGCCTTCTCTGTGTAGCCTGTGTGGCCAAGGGTACTCTGTTCACGGAGACCCCTCTCCCTGTAGTCTCCAGGGAGAGGCGGCCACGGGGCCCTCCCCTGAGTCCTGACTGGGGTGCCCCTGCTGGAGCCCCATGTGTCCAGCTAGGGTAACTGGGGCAAAGCAGAGGCTTCTGGCCCCAGGGGAGCTGGATGGAGGACGGAAATACACGTGCAATCCCCTCCTGTCTCTGGCCCTCCCACAAAGGATGTTATTTGAGACAGGAAGGTCCCTGGGCAAGCCGCCTGCAAATGCACCTTGCAGAGAGTAATTCAGATTAAAAAGGACCCTTCCTGGAAGGGCTGCCTTGGTGTGAATTGATTCAATCAAGTTGGTATCCTCCGGAAAGGAGCTGGGGCCAGGCCTCCGCCCTCTGG
This sequence comes from Sciurus carolinensis, assembly GCF_902686445.1. Classification (NCBI taxonomy): domain Eukaryota; kingdom Metazoa; phylum Chordata; class Mammalia; order Rodentia; family Sciuridae; genus Sciurus; species Sciurus carolinensis. The sequence goes on from NC_062218.1 coordinate 932,704, forward strand.
TCCGTCTCCAGGCCCAACCTCCTGGCTGCACTTCTTTTTTCTTCTTCTGGGTGTTTCTGTATTGTGGCAGAATATAATAACAAGAAATTAACCTTTTCTCTCTCTCTCTCTCTTTAAGGTACTGGGGATTGAGGCCAGGGACACTGTACTACTGAGCTTCACACCCAGTCCTTTTTATTTTGAGAGAGTCCTACTAAGTTGCCCAGGCTAAATAGAACCTGCCACCCTCTTGCCTCAGCCTCTCCTATAGCTGGGATCACAGTTGTGGCCACCACGCCTGATTTTCTTTTCTTTTTAAAAGACGGAATCTCCTTGTCACGCAGACAGGCCTCGAACTTGCAATCCTCTTGCCTCCCTCTCCTGGATGGCTGGGACCATAGGTGCATGCCTCATCTTAGCCGTTCCTAGACGACAGGTCCAGGGTTGCACCTGCAAGGCCTGTCCCACAGGGTGAGACTGGAGCTCTGCACCCATCGACCCCGTCCCTGGCCACCTCCATGCCACCCCTGTCTCTGTGCATGTGACAACTCCAGGGACTCAGGTGTCAGAATTTCCCTCCTTTAAGGCTGAGGATGCTCCACTGAACTGTCAAAAGACACAATCGCCACACACTCAGCGACAGCACTCAGCTTTGACTCCTGACTCAGAACCAGAGCTGATCCTGTGAGAGCAGAACCCCTCGGCAGCACAGAGCAGTGGGCGCTGCCAGGTGGGACGAGGGCAGAACAGAACGCCCGGCCAGTCCCCCTCGGGTCACGCTCTGTGATAGCAGAAGCATCAGGGACCTCCTGCCTGGTCAGCTGGCAGGAGACTGGAGCCTCCATCCAGGACCTCCTGCCTGGTCAGCTGGCGGGAGACTGGAGCCTCCATCCAGGACCTCCTGCCTGGTCAGCTGGCGGGAGACTGGAGCCTCCATCCAGAACCTCCTGCCTGGTCAGCTGGCGGGAGACTGGAGCCTCCATCCAGGACCTCCTGCCTGGTCAGCTGGCGGGAGACTGGAGCCTCCATCCAGGACCTCCTGCCTGGTCAGCTGGCGGGAGACTGGAGCCTCCATCCAGGACCTCCTGCCTGGTCAGCTGGTGGGAGACTGGAGCCTCCCGTTTTCAGGGAACCCTGTCTGTTGGGACCTGCCTGCTTCCTTCCACCCCAGGCTGAAGGTGTGGTGCTCAGCAGGGGTGACCCAGGTGCAAGGGGTCCTCAGCCGTGACCCTGTTCACTGGCCCACACACTGGCCCACCGAGCAGGGCTGCCTCCTCTTTGCCAGTGTGGCCTCTGCTGTGCACTGGGCATCCTGGGTGTGCAGCTGCGAGGTGGGCAGTGCTCCTCCTGGCTGTGTGGTGACTGCCAGGCTGCTGGACAGGGCAGCTGCACGGCGAGCGAAGCCCTACTCTGGACACATCCTTTGCCCACAGCCATCAAGTGCTAGCGAGGGGCTCGCTGTGGAGCTCAGGCTGCGCTGCCCTGACCCCTGGTGACTCGGGCATCTTCTTGGGCTCAGCAGCCATCTGTGACTCTTGGAGAAATGGCTACTCAAGTCCTTTGCCTGCTGTCGGTGCATCTGGGTTCTGGTTACATGTGGAAGCCCTGGAGAGTCTGGATAGCAACCTAGTCAGATTATGACTTCCAGGTATTTCACCCCGTTTTGTAGGTCCCTTGCATGAACCAGAAGCTTGTGTGTGCCTGTGTGGACGTGCGCATGTGCCTTGGGACCCAGGGACGCTCTTTTCATGTTTTGTTTTGAGAGGGTCTTGCTCAGTTGCTTGGGGCCTTGCTAAGTCAGCCAGGCTGGCTCTGAATTTCGGTCCTCGGGTGGAGCCTCCTGAGTGTCTGGGATCACAGGTGTGCAGCACCTTGCTCGGCTCTGTTTGTGCTATTACCTGTGCCGGCATTTACTGCGGACCCTCACTGACACCTTCACACAGTAGCTGATCACACACACGTCCAGAGCCCCCGGCTCCATGCCCTTGTTGGCAGGGCTCAGAGCTCGCCAGGCAGCCTGCTCTGGGGCTGTGGTCTGCCCGACCTCACGGTGGGTTTGAGAGGGAAGCATGCCCACTGGACACAGGTGTTCTCAGGTGATCTCAGGTATTCATTTTCTGTGTGGACCTAGACCAAGAAGACGCTGAGAGTTGGGATCACCCAGCAGAGACCCCGATCCTGCTGTAGGCAAGACCCCTAACTCACTCCAGGTAACTGTGCTCGTCTCTCTCGGACATTAACGCCTTTAAAGAAAGTTCCAATGCATAAGGGAAGTAGACGCCTCTGAACCCAGGCCCAGAGCAGAGGAAACAGGAGACAAAGCAGGCAGCAGGCCCGGGGAGAGGTAGTGCAGTCCAGCCTGATCTCGGTAAGCCGAGCAGAGCCACAACGACAAGGGCCCTTTAAGGGGTGACAGACAGGGGCCTGCCCAACTCCGCCAGGAGCTGGAGGCAATTTACAGGTTACCAGGAGGGCCAAGCACCATGAAATATTTAAGCAGAAAGAAAACGGAGTCTGCCCAACGGCAGCCGGGTTCCAGACACAGAGCCAGCACCCTCAGCTCCCAGCATCCCGCGGGACAGAGGCAGCCACCAGCCCTGCTCCTGCAGGAGGGAGGCCTGGCGCAGAGACCCAGGACCTGGGAGGACATCGACTGACACTGGGCCACCTAGCCTGGGAGGTGGGCTCCCAGGCACCAGGACAGAAACTGAGGGTCAGGGTCTTATTCTGTGTCTGGCAGGGGCAGGGCCATGGCTGGTGCCTGAGGACAGTCCTAGTCCTACCCTGCTCAGCCTCCAGGTCCCCAAATCCCAGACCATGGTGTAGGTGCCCCTGTACATGTCTCTGACTTGGAACTGTCCTCCACGGGAGCCACTTCCAGGGCTCAGACAATGTGAGCACAGAAAGTCAGAGCACTCCACAGAGACACACGCAGACCACACGAGACACAAGCAGAGACACACAGACGCAGATGGCAGGGAGACTCAGGCAGACACTCGTGCAGAGAGACACACCCAAACCACACACACAATACACGCATGCAGGATACACAGAGACCAACACAGGCAAGCACAGACACACAGGGATGCATGTATGCAGCACACAAGAACACAACACCAAGAAACCCCAGCCTGGCCTCTGGAATCCGGCACAGGCTGGGCGTGTCCTCCGGGAGCTGGGTTTCCGCTGAGTGGGACCTGCCTCAGCCCCCACACTCAGGTGGCTGTCTGGCGTCCAGAGTGCTGAGCTCCAGGCTGACCCTCCAGGTGCAATTACTAGAGTCTGCAGGATATGTGCCCCCAGCAGCCCTAACATCAACGGAATCGAAGGCCAACCGCCAATCAGGGCTCTACCCTGGTCCGTCCCAGGGGGCGAAGCCACATGGAAGCCAGCAACCCTAATGCCAGGGTAGGGAGCCCGCCTGCCCCCAGAGCACAGCCCGAGGCAGTCTGAGACGGGAAGGTAGGGCCTGCTCAGTCCTGCCTGCCATCGCCCCTTGTCCCTGTCCTGGAGGACTGTCCTGCACATGGTTCTCCTTGCTCTGGGGGCCTCTCCTGGCCTCTTCCCTTCTGACCTGCCATGCTCCAGGTGGCTGTGTGTCCCATGCCCCACAGCTGGATCTGGGACGCTGAGGACCAGCAGCAGTCCTAGACACAGGGAGGAGAGGTCCCCCCAGGCACTCCGCAGCCACGGGCGGCATCCCGAGCCCTGGGATTCCTGGGCCCCTCGTGCCCAGTGCTGCCCTGCTCAACCCGGCACTCTGGTCGCCTCCCCTCGCCCTGTCACCCTGGCCTCTGCCCCATGCTCCCAGAAAGCACAGCCACTTCCAGGAGCAGGGAGTCACACCTGGCTGCAGGTGTGTGGCGGGCTCACTGCCACGCCTCTGGTGGGTGCCAGTCACACTCAGCAAAGCAAAGAGAAGGGTGCTGGTGGCACACGGTGGAGACCTGTGTCCAGGACCGCTGTCCACACACCTCTGCAGAGCGCAGGGAGACCTGCCACCACGCACCGGTCAGCCATCACAACCAGGCCAGGTTCCCCCCAGCGGGGGAGGGCCACGGAGCAGCAAGAGGCCGGGACACTGACTCCGCAGTAGGAGCCTGTGAGCCAGGAGGCCTGGCGACCTCAGAGGATCAGAGGACTCACCTCAGTTGCCTGCCCCACACCTGCAGTCAAAGGGTCAGCTCAGGGCAGATGTCCCACCCAGTGCCCAGCTTCAGGCATGGTACCCAGGGTGGACCAATAAAATCTTTGTTTTCAAAACTTAGTTCACATTGTCTTAATGACAGCATCAAATAATAGGTCTTCTGTCCCCACGACGTGGGCACAACACAGGGTACTCTGACTGAGCACTGGCTGGGGCCGTCACACAGCTCCACACACAGCTGGAGCCAGGTGTCCACAGACAGGCCTACGTTCCCTAGCCATGCACAGCCCAGCTGGGGCCCCACATCCCCAGGGCTGGTCCTCTGCCCACCAGTGAGCAGCTGGCAGAGCCCTGGGCCCTCCAGCCAAGGTCAGAGCACCTGCCCGCACGGAGGGAAGGTGGTGGGGGCGTGAAGAGGCGTGGGGCTTCCTGGTCCCAAATAGCCTGTTTCCACCTGCTGTGTCCAGGTGGGGCATGGCCTTTCACCAGCAGGAGGACAGAGACATTACAGCTCCAGCGGGGAGGGAGGACGAGTCATTGCCTGCTACTGTCCCATGCCACACATGCCAGCATGAGGGGCGCTGAGGGCAAGGGCAGAGGAGCCAAGAGACGGGGGACCTGCAGTGTTAGACTGGTCCCTGTCCCTGCCCAGGGTGGGTGGACAGTAGCCCTGGGCACCAGTTCCAGCCAGGAAGCAATATTGAGCCCTGGGGAGGAGCGAGGGGGAGCAGGCGATTCCTGATCAGAGTCAGTGTGGAACATGGGGAGCGGGGCACAGCCCCTCCATGGAGCTCAGGGGGCCAGACGCTGCCCTGGAGGGTGGGCCGCCACCCAGGGAGCAGTGTGGAGGGCCACCGCTGCACCTGGAGGCCCTCACTGGACTGCTCCACTTGGACTGCAGACCTCCGTTGTTCAAGCAGGACCTACAGGGCCTAGAGCCCGGGGTCCCCACCAGTGCCTCTGACCCCGGCCAGTGGGTGGTCTGGCCCATCGTGGACGTGCTTCTTGGGTTCCGCAGAGAAAATCAAAAGAAGTGTGTCCCTGGGTGAGTAGGAGATGCTACTAGGTGTCCTTGCTGCATTCAGGATTAGGGGTGATCCCAGTGCAGCGGCCGTGGGAAGGCTGGGGAGAGGGCCCTGTCCTAGGCGGGAACCTCAGGGTCCAATAGGCGCCATGGCTCAGGGTTGAGGGTGACAGGAGGGCCCGAGAGCCAGCCTCACCAGCAGGACATCCACCCTGTGTCCACTGTGCCCCTGATCTAGAGGTTGGAGTCGGGGCAGACTGAGAACCATCCACACTGCATCCATTAGCACCGTCAGGGCGATCCTGGGGGCAGGGTCTGCACGCACCTAGACCCAGACACAGAGACACACAGACACCTCGACACAGACACACAGGCACACACACACCTAGACCCAGACACAGAGACACACAGACACCTCGACACAGACACACAGGCACACAGAGACACACGGACACCTCGACACAGACACACAGGCACACACACACCTAGACCCAGACACAGAGACACACAGACACCTCGACACAGACACACAGGCACACAGAGACACACGGACACCTCGACACAGACACACAGGCACACACACACCTAGACCCAGACACAGACACACAGACACCTCGACACAGACACACAGGCACACAGAGACACATCGAGACACAGATACAGGGACACACAACACACAGACACACACAAAGAGACTCATACACACTACACACCCAGAGACACACCACCACAGACATACACACAGGGACACACACAGAGACACACACAAAGAGACATACATCACACACACACACACACACACACACCAGACCCCGGAGTGCCCAAGCGCACACCAGGAGGCGGCTGCTCAGATTTCATGGTGAAGGACGCTCCCCAGCAGAGGCCTAGCTGAGGAGGAGTCTCAACTCCCTGCGCTGGTGGCCCAGGGGCAGAGCTGCCCTCACTGAGGCCCCCACATGGGTGCACACGGGACCACAGCGTGACACAGTGCACACGGGACCACGGCGTGACAGGTGCACACAGGACCGTGGCATGCCTCCCAGTGGAGGCTTTGAGATGGACAGCCTACGCTTCCCCCAACCCGGGCAGGGCGAGTGGTCCTGGGAGGACCTGCCACTTGTCACACCGACGTCAGCCTGGCTCTGGAGCTGCCTGTCCTGTCCAGGAAGGGCAGGCGGGTAGACCTCAGGATGGAGAGGGTCCCTCTGGGCCAGGCCCGCAGCCTCTGCCCTCCACTACCCACAGAAGGACTCCAAAACAGGAGTCTGCTGGGGAGGACCCTGCTCCCACCACACTTCCCGTGGGGACCTGGTGTGCCCCCGTGTGGGCAGTGAGTGGTCAGGAGCCACCATCCTGGGCCCCCACATCAGGGTTGGCCAGGGAGGAACACTCCTCAGTTCCTCCACCTCAGAGTGTCTGAGCTCTGGAGCCACACAAAGTCAGAGGCCTGAGCTGGGCAGGGGCCACTTCAAGAAAGGGCAGCCAGCCAAGCGTCTCTCAGAGGACTGTGATGTCCCACTCACTACTCCCACGGAGGCCTCCCTGACCCATGGGTGGTCACATCAAAGGTCCCCTGGCCAGGACAGGAGCTCCCTTCCTTGATGTCCTGGAGTTGACTTGGTCTGGAGGTTGGGAGGTTGAGTAGTGAGGTCAGAGGGCACCTGCGGGAGCTGTCACCACCACTCTCGGTGACAATGTCCCCACTACTGCCTCTACAGACTGCAGGGCAGGGTCAGGGCAGGCAGCCGTCAGGAATCGGCTGGGCTCATCCCGGGCGGGGACCAGGGACATTACTGCAACGCTGTAACCCCCTCCCCCCGCGACACACAGCCGTCCCCAAGGCCGGGGGACAATGGTCACCTCCTGATGCGATGCGCGGGCAGACGCAGTGAGCCCCTGGCGCGGCTGCGCTGCAGACGGCAGGCTGCAGCAGGTGCGATCCTCGAGGGTAAGCCCTGCTGGCCCGCACCTACCGTAGCGGCTGGGCTCGCGGCAGTAGCGCAGGATGGGCAGCGCGTCCACGCCGGCGCAGGGGTCGGGGTCGGGGTCGGGGTCCGGGCGGGGACGCTGGCTGCTGCCGTCCCGGGCCGCGAGGCCCACGTCCCCCGCCCCGCCCGCCGCGGGGGTCACCACGAAGCGCAGGGACATGCTGGCGTCCGAGGGTGGGTGCAGAGATGGCTGCGGGATGCGCGCTGGGGCTGGGCGGCCGGGTCTGCGGCCGGGGCGGGGCGGGGCGATCGCGGGGCGGGGCGATCGCGGGGCGGGGCGGGGCGGGGCGGGGCGGGGTGGCGGGTGGGGACTGCGAGCGCTTTTGCCGGGTCCTGCCCACGGAGACTGAAGCTTTGGTCTTGAGGCCAGTGGCGTCCCCTCAGTGCCACGTCGGGGTCACACTTCGTGGCTTGGAGATGCCTCCATTGCCAGGGAGCCCGGGTCAGGGAGCCGCTCAGAACCTGGTGGGAGGAACCAGCCCCCGCATGGGCGCGCTGAGGCCAGGAGCTCTGATCCCGGACAGGGTGAGCCGGCTGGGACCAGCGATGTTGCCCACGAGGGCCAGCACCTGAGATTCTGGCAGTGAACCAAGGGGAAGCCTTGCTGACCACTGGGACTGGGAAACGGCGCCCTCTGTGCCAACGTCCCCGACTCAGACCTGGGGGTACCTGGACTTAGCCCCTGGGCCCAGGTGGCCCCCTCTGGGCCCGAGCCTGGGTAGGCCCCTGGAGAACAAGGGTAGAGGCAGAGGTGAGACTTCAGGACACTGGAAATGGGGCACCAGCTGCTCAGATCTACTTCAGTCTGGACCTTACCTTATTTACACAGCTCCGTGATACTTACATCCATGCCCCAGGGCCTCCCTGTGCTGGCCCTGTGATGACAGCAGGCAGAAACCCCAGCCTTCCTAGCATACCTTTTAGAGGGGAGGCAGAGATAAAAACCCTTAGGCAAACAAAGAAGGAGGGACAACTGCAATTAGGTGTTAGGGAGACCCTCCAGGTGAGATCCAAACAATGGCATCTAGCAAGTAAGCAGTCTGCTGTGTGTAGCTTCCATCCACATGCTGGTCTCATGGTGCAAGATAACTGCTCTTGGTCAGCCACCGCCCTTGTATTCTAGCAGTAGAGAGAAAACAAGGGAAGAGCCAACGGCTGCTCCCTCCCAGGGCACACAGCACCTCTGCTTGCGACATCAGTTATGTGGCCATGCCTCATGAAGAAACCTGGAAGATGTGCCCAGATAGTGTTTGGGCACTAGGGAGGAGGCATCAGAGGTTGGATCTGGAGGGCATGTCTAGCCCAGGAGGAAAGGCCAGGGGCTTCGTTTTGGAGACCCAGGCTCCTTTTTCTGGAAAACCCTCTCACCATTGACTCACCTGCATTCACTTAGCATCTAGAAGAGGGGAATCAGGACACAAGTTCTCACAGTGAAGGACACCTGTCCACATCTTCTCATACCCACTAACACCTGCCCGCACCTGCCCACACCTGTCTGTACCTGCCTATACCTGCCTATGCCTGCCCAGACCTGCCCACACTCACACAGGCCCACACTCATCCACACCTGCTCATACCCACTGACACCTGCCCACACATGCCCACACCTGCCCACACCTGTCTATACCCACCCAGACCTGCCTAGACCCGACCAGACCTGCTCACCTGCCTTTACCTGCCCACACCTGCTTACCCCTGTTCACACCTGCCCACACCTGCCCAATCTGTTCACACCCACCCACCTACCCACACCTGCCCCCACACACACAGGCCCATACCCACCCATACCTGCCCACACGTGTGCACACCTGTCCACACCTTCTTGGACTCTTCTGGGAACTGCGTGGAATCTCTCTTCCTCCCTGGCTTCTTCGTTACTTTCTAGGCCATCCTTACCTGTTTCCGCCCAGAGGAACGTGTGGATTGTGGCTTCATGTCCCCCAGTGCACTGGCGCTCTGCTGGAAGGGCCTGGAAGCACTCACAGACGATGGAGAGCCTCGGCCAGCCGGCGACTCTCCTGGTTCGCAGGCTCCCCGTTGAGGTCACTTTTCCTGCCACTAGCTGGGTTCTGCAGCCATGCTGATACAGAACCAAGCAAGGCTGGCTCCTCTGTTTCCTGTGACCTGGCCGTGCGGAATCCCAGGTCTCTGGGTGGTGGGGAGAGCACTGCCTTCCAGGTGGGTCTGCATTCCCACCTCCTGCAGTTTGTGAGGGATTTTTTTTAGCCTATAGAAAATGACAGCTGTGTCCTTTTCAACCCTTTGTTCTTATTCTGGAGTTTCCTAGAAATTCCAAGGCAGTATTTAATCCTGCTGGCCAGCAGTGCTGCCGCCTGCTCTGGGCTGGCGTGAGGAGGTCCTGGTGTCTGTTGCCAGGGGTGCTGGTCAGGACGTGCATGTCGCGTGCTCTGCTCCGCAGGGCAGGCCCTGGGTGCCCTTCCATTAGCCCCAGAGGGAGCTCACAGCACGGTTCTTCCTCTGCCTCAACCTCCTCTCTCTGGATTCAGGGTGCCTCAGGACACCAGCCTGAATTTCCAACTTTCATTCCAATATGTCAAAGCCTGTCCCGTCCAGCCACACTGTCTGCTGCCCGGGCCTCATTCAGTGGTGCCCTAGGAATTTGGGAAGTTCATACAAACCACCAGCCACACTGACAGCCCTGAAGACTTGCTCCTGCATCCCAACTTTGGAGGTCCCTGCAAGGGCCACCCTGGGCCTCAGACCCCTCTGGGGCTGGGCATGGGTGGGACCCAAGGCCTGGGAAGCCCAATTTGCCCTGGCCATTGCTGTATCGGTATGAGAGAAAATATATTAAATATTCTGTCCTTTAAAATATTTAACACAGGAAAACAGTCCACACTGATCCCTGATTTGGAGCAGTGTGAGGGGTGAGGATGGAGATCCTGGAAGGCCAGGGACCTCAGGGAGGAGGAGGCTGAGGGCGCAGAGGCAGGCAGGGGACACGGGAGCCACAGGGTGGGGACAGGACCCAAGCAGTGCTGTCCCACCCTCTTCCCCGCGGTCAGCCTTTGCTCCCTCTGACTTACTCCTCCTGCCATCACTGTCTGACTCTCTCTGAGTGAAGAAAACTTTGAAGATTAGATACTTTCCTCTGAAAACGCCTTGGCCTCTCAGTGCCGGCCTCCTCTGCCACCTCTAATTACTCAGTCTCACTGACCCGGGGGCCGGCACCCGCCTGGTATTCCACCAGTGGCGGTCAGACGGTGCCTCTGCGAGGTGGCCCTCCCCCTACGCAGCCCAGCCAGGAGACCTCAGACCAAGGGTTAGGAGGCCCACCCCGGCTCCACAGACGCCCCAGGACAGGCCCTGCACAGCTCTCCAAGCCAGACTCCCATGGTGCTCCCCGGGTGGCACTGGAGGCCTCTCAGGCGGCAGGACCCGGGTGTGGGCACAGGTCAGAACAAGCCAGCCGCAGGACCAGAACACCCCCTCCTGGCCAGGCGTGGGCAGGAGGCCTCTCTGACGGGAGGGTCCATGCTGGGCTCTCCCCGGTCGGGGCCCAGGAGGCCGTGCTGCCTCCTCCTGGGGACCTGCTGCCCTCCCCTCAGTAGCACCGGCCCTGGAGGCCCTGGAACACGTTCAGCCAGGACACGGCAGCTGTGAAGCTGGGGAGGAGACCTCAGGCCTCTGGTGTCCTGGGAGGACAGAGCCAGGGCAGGCTGGTGGCCCCAGAGCCTGGCGGTGTTTGAGCAGCCCTGAGGCAGGATGGGCCTCTCCCCCCGCAGGGTGGGGAGCCAGGGCTTCATGGAGCTGCCAGGTCAGGACATCACACCCCAGAGGTCCAGCTGCCAGGCCTGGGAGGCCCACGGCCACTGGCCTGCAGTCACCTCCAGAGGTCACCAGGTCTGGGCTCCATGACCTCACTCAGGAGCCTGTCCGTGGGAGAACCCTGGCAGGCTGCCTTCCCCAGCGGCCTCCAGAGGGTGGCAACCAGGCAGGAGAGCCGTCGGGGTGAGCAGAGGGCTGGTGGGGAGCAGCAGAGAGAAGGGGACAGTCAGGGAAACGAAGAGGGGAGACTCAGAGACAGAGAGACAGAGACAGAGAGGTGTGCCATGGGTGGGCCACACCGTCAGCATCTGTGTCTTCCCACGTGTCCGGCTGTATTGACTGACAGGTTCACAGGCTGCATCGCTGTCACCAGCACTGATTCGCCAACACTCATCAACGCTCATGGTCCACCTGGTAGCCTCAAGCCGGCCATCCCAAGTCCTTTTATTCCATTTCAGTCTTAATTACAAGTGTCCGTAACGCTCAAGTCACGCATCACACTTTACACAGTGCTTTCTGGGTTACGGAAGGCTCAGAAAGGATTACCAGTGGCCACAGGTTTTAAAGAGGCAGAACTGAGAGCGAGCAAAGGCAGACGTGGCTGGTGGTCAGGTAAGAGGAGGAACAGGCAGAGCTTACTCTGTGCCAGGGTACAGAGCACAGGCGATCTCCCAGTGTGTCATGTCAAGCAGGGAGCTGGAGCTGAGCTGAAGCGGTGGACAGAGTCAGAGTTCCTTGCAAGTTGACCTCCAGATCAGTTCACGGGATGGTCTGACAAGACGACAGGTTGCTGTGTGCCACTTACCACTTTGTTTTTTCAATGTAACTTTTATTTATTTATTTTTATGTGGTACTGAGAATCGAACCCAGTGCCTCACACAAGCTAGGCGAATGCTCTACCACTGAACTACAACCCCAGGACCACATACAACTTCCTGAGTGACCCTCATTTTATGGGTCTTGGTGAGGGAGTTATTCCATCCTGTGATCTGCTGTGTCTGAGAAGCTCGTGGGCTTGGAGTCTTCTGGTGCAGGCTTGGTTTGCAATCACACATACATCCCTGTGAGAGTGATTTAATGCAAGGTCCAAAGGTGGTGGTGTTTGTTATCACAATTTACTTGTCATTGTGTACCTTTGGGTTCTGCAGCACAGATGATGGCTGTTGACTTGTACAAGCTCTGGAGTTGTTCTACACCAGAACTCAAATCAAAATGGAGCAGTTCAGGGCAACACTGCTTAATAACATGCAATCAGTCAGGGCAGGCATAGCCTGAGAACTGCTGTTGTACACCATGGAGTCACTCAGGGCAGGCACAGCCTGAGAGCTGCTGTTCTACACACCAGGGAGTCACTCAGGGCAGGCACAGCCTGAGAGCTGCTGTTCTACACACCATGGAGTCACTCAGGGCAGGCACAGCCTGAGAGCTGCTGTTCTACACACCAGGGAGTCACTCAGGGCAGGCACAGCCTGAGAGCTGCTGTTCTGCACATCATGGAGTCACTCAGGGCAGGCGCAGCCTGAGAGCTGCTGTTCTGCACACCATGGAGTCACTCAGGGCAGGCGCAGCCTGAGAGCTGCTGTTCTGCACACCATGGAGTCACCCAGGGCAGGCACAGCCTGAGAGCTGCTGTTCTGCACACCAGGGAGTCACTCAGGGCAGGCAGAGCCTGAGAGCTGCTGTTCTGCACCATGGAGTCACTCAGGGCAGGCACAGGCTGCTGTCGCTGAGAGTCAGACAGGGAGCAGGAGGTGGCTGGACAGGTAGGTCTGCCCCTCTTTTCTGTTTTTCCCATCCCTGTTGGATGCCTTCCCTGCTGCATGTTACCAGGCCCTCTGAGGCTCTGAACCCTGGGGTCTTGCAGAGCTGACACTCTGGAACAGAGGACAGCGAGTGGAGACAGGTGGGGAGCCACAGGGCAGGGGCATTGCCTGGTGCAGCGCTGCTCTCAAGAGCCCAGCCGTGTCTGGTGGCTTGTGTGCTGGGCTCTCCCTCCAGTGGGGTGGCCACTTCCGAGGCTGTGTCTAGTGGAGCATGTGCTTGGGTTGGAGGTCTCACTGGAGCAGGACCCTCTGTGGTATCTGGCAGACCCTGGGAGGAAGGCCTGTCCCAGCAGGCCCCCGCAGGAGGTGCTGTGTAGCTGCAGGGGTGTGCTGGGGAGGCTGACCCCTAGGTCAGGAGCCAGGTGGCAGTCATGGCTCTGGGTTCCGTCCTCTCACTGGGCCTGAGCACCAAGGCCCACGCCCTCTTGCTCACTCCTCTCCTTTCACCTGACCAGGCAGAGTGGTCCAGAGATGCTGCTGGGGGCGCACAGGCCCCATAGCTGGCTCTTTCCATCCAGGACCGCCCACAGGAGACACTACTTGGGCCTGGGGGGACCAGGTGGAGACTGACCCCATTGGGGCTGAGCTTTGCCACGAGTCTCCACAGTTCCATGTCAGGGGACAGAAGCAGCATGTGTCTAGGTCTTGGACCAGGCACTGGTCAGAAAGCTGCCAGGGAGAACGGAGGGAGATTCACGAGAGAAGTGACCATGGGGCTGCCTTGCAGCTCCAGGGCCCATGGAGCTGGGTCTGAGCTGGGCCACTGCAGGAGTTAGGGGCCTCAGCTTTGTTTCTTGTCTCCTCATGCCAGGGTCCTGTCTCCTCCTTGAGCCTGTGCCAAGTGGACAGCCTAACCTAATGCCTGGTACAGTCCCCAAACCAACACTCTCTCGGCCACTCCCACCTGCAGCAAGTTGAACAAAACCCCCATCGTTAGAGGTTCTCGTGTATAAATATCCACAGATTCCTCATCATCTCATGGAAACCAGTCCCGCCTGCCCCATGAACAATTCCTAGAGATCGTCAAACAGTGGAGGTGGGTCTTCCCCCGAAGCAGATCCCAGGTGACCAGAGCCTGCTTGGGCTTTAGGAGGATGCTGACCGCCAACCCAGACTTCCAAGAAGAGCAACTTCGGCTTGTGAGCCGAGAAGGAAAGAGAGGGCCAGAGCCCCTGGGAACATCCTCAGGTCTCATGGACAAATGTGGAGATCCCTCTGGGGTGCAGTGCACACACCTGCAAGTTCAGAGGATACAGGTGCAGGATTGCAAGCTGGAGGCTGCCTGGGGAATTTGGTGAGATGCTCAGCAATATAGTGAGGCCCTGTCCCAAAGTAAAGAAATAAAAATAAAAGAATGGGGATATAGCTCAGTGGTAGAACACCCTGGATCCCCAGTATTCTCCACCCCCCCAAAAAAGTTTGTAATCCCCTTAAAATGAAATGTTCTCTGCTCCGTAAGGGGTCTGTTCTGCTGAATGATTTTCTTTTTAGTTCTGTCTTATGCTCTGGCGAAAGGCACCACACTGCTGAGCCCGGCCCCCACTGAGGCCACAGCCTCTAGGCCTGGCTGCGTGAGAAGGAAGCATCTGGAGAAGATGGTCTTGGACAGCCCACCCTCTATGTGAAGGGTGGGGACGCCCCTGCTCAGACCCTAGAGGCCAGGCAGCGGCCCCCTCCCACTCTGTGAGCTTGGGAGCCAAGAGCAGCCCGTTTCCCAGACGGGAAAGTCACACGGTAACAGGTGAGCTCCCGCAAGCTAAGGACCCAGGTGGAGACAAGATGCCATGGGCTCACGCTGAACCAACGTAGCGCACCCTGAAAAGTGGTCGTCACGAGGGTTGGAGCCACAGCAGCTCTCTGTAGGCTCCACTAAACGCTAACCTAGAACTGCTCTCAAACTGTCTATAGGTTTAAAAAGCCAGGCAGAATACACGGACATGAGCCGTGGGCTGTGCGCCTGGTTCTCAGCTCTCTCCACAGGTGTGACGCTGGTCATCGGGGAAGCCGTGACTGCCACTCAGACAAGGACACGGTGAGGTGAGGGTCGTGGTGGAAAGGCCTGTCCCACAGGCCAGGGCAGGTCCCCTCAGGGGCCAAGGCCCTGCCTTGCCTGCCTCCTGTGCTCCCACTTGGGGGAGAGGCAGGCAGGGCGGGCACACAGGACGGGAGTCTCACTCTGCAGCCCTGAGAGGGCTCCGGCTTCCCCAGCCTAATGGGGTGGCACAACATGGATGCCAGACTCCTGCAGCAGTAGCCAGCACCCACCCTTCAAGGGATGTTGGACACCCCTCTTGCTCTGGCAGGATTGGGAGGATGCCCCTTTAGGGTGCAGGAGCTGAGCTCTGCCCTGCCTGGTGGTGCTGGAGGCAGATCCATGGGGTTCAGGACAGTGCAGCCCGCCGTCACTGTCCCCAGGGTTGGAGGGCAGCCCCCACTCCTCAGGGTGCTCACTGGGGGATTTTGAATTGCTCTCCAGGGATGTCCAGACACCCAGCCCCCGGGGTGCTGCTGAGTGCCCCCCACACAAGCAGCGGGCGTCCAGTCCCTCTGGAGGACCTCCCAGGAAAGATGACGGCTTCCTCCGTGGGTGCTCTCTGATGGCCACCTGCACTGCCCAGGTGTGCTCCCACACTCCCCACACCTTGTTTGCTGAAGACAGCACTTTACCTATCTAAAAAGAAAGCGTCCATCCCGGCACTTCTCTGGGGCCGGGAGTGTTGTGGTACTGGAATGTCCTTGGGAAAGGGGACCCGGCTGTGGGACACACAAGCCCCTGTTGGAGGGGAAACCCACAAAGAACGGGGCATCCGCTCATCTCCGCAGGCTGCCTCCCTTCCCAGGCCCACAGGAGGGGACCCGTGGCAGACCCAGAGGAGGGGGACAGGGGTCATCCTGGCTGTCACCTGCCATGGCCATCGTCCTTCCAGGGAGGTCATTTTCCGGCCAAGTTGGCCAGTCCAACTTCTACTACTGGCCGCCAGAAGACAGACGAGAGTCACCATGAGAGGGTGAGGGGCAAGGCTGGGGCTGTGCAGTGCCCAGCCCATGGAAGGTGCTGGACGTAGGCTTGGCTGCTGGACAAGGCCAGGGAGTAACCTACAATGGAGAGTGGGCAGGGGAACACAGGGAGGCCCCCCGGCCCCCTGCTTCTGGAAAATGCTTCCCAGCTGGAGTCCTCAGTGGCTGAACCAAGGGGCTGCTGAGCCTTCCTCAGCCAGCAGAGCCAGGCCCCAGGCACAAGGGACCCCAGGGGGCAGACCCTGTGGCCTGCAGGACGCCAGGTCCTTTCCTTCAGTGCCCCCTCCCCTGCTGGGCTCACCCCTCGAGACCTGATGCAGTGCTGGTCGGGCGAGTCCTGCTGCGGCTGGGTAACCTCCATCCCCCGTCCTCCGCGGGGTTGCCAGGGTTTCTCTCAGGCTCTTTGGTTGAGGAAGTGAGGTCCAGTCAGGCTGAGCTTTTGCAAGGTGATGGTGACATGCTCAGAGTGGCCCTAGGCAGAACTCAGAGCTTGAACAACGTTCCGGTTTCCTGCCCTGCCTTACCAGACGACTCCAGAGCCTCAGGCCTCGTGGGGATGTGGCTGTGGGGCACAGCGTTCCTGCAGCAGCTGCTGCGGAGGGCAGGGTGACCGAGGGCAGTGATGGAGGCGGTCAGAGCCAGCGTCCTCACCCCAGAGGGCTGGAAAGGCAGCTTCGACTGGCAGGTGGGGCCCTTTCTCACGCAGCAGAGCTCCTGGGCTCAGTTGGCTCCTCAGCTCTTCAGTGAGTGCCCAATACCGAGCCATGCAGGAGTGCCTGCCACTTGCGGTGCCAGGAGGGCCTCAGCGGGGGAGTGGACTTGCTTCTCACGCCGCCTGGGAGGGAGGGACCACGGCTACCCCACTTTACAGAGGTGGGCTGACTTTCCTGGGAGGGCCAGAGCTGGTCCTTGCACAAGGGACCCGTGGTGGGGCTGGAGCTGTGGTGCAGGGCTGTGCGGGGCTCCCAGGCGAAGCCCAAGCCCGCCAGGACCTCCCAGCCAACGGCATCCTAGCGAGAGTGAGGCTCCCTGGGGCAGCCCAAGCCCGCCTCCACAGCCCGGCCTGGCTACGTGATGCTGGCCGTGGGTGTGGCACAGGAGTCAGGTGGGAGGGGAGGGTGCTTCTCGGGCTGTTTTCTGCTCAGGGTGCTGGTTTCCTCCTGGGGCAGAGGCAGGGGTGTGGGGACCACCAATCCTGGGATATGGGGTCTGTCTGCAGGGTCCTCTGTGACCAGACAGAGGGAAGTGGTCCTGACCCTTACCTGGGCTCACTGAGTGACCAGGCTCAGGTCAGAGGGACAACTCCAATGGGCCCCTAATCGCCCTGGGAAATGGGTCTTGGGGAATCCTAGGTTTGGGGTGCTCAGAAACCCTCAAAGGAGACCTGGGCTGCCTCTTGGCCATAGCAGCTCCCAGGCCACCTGGGCAGCCTCAGCCCTGGGCCTCCCTGTGGTGAGACCTGCTCCACTTGTATCTGGAGACATGGACACTTGGGCCAGGGAACCATCTGCTATGGGCAGCAACCAGATCCTGCTGCTCCCTGGACCCACGTGCCTCTGCCAGGTCAGGTTCCTTGCTGCCTCTCCTGCTGGACCGACAGGTGGGGTGACCCTCTCCCCCAGGCCCCCAGGCCCCTTGTGGCTGGGGGCACACAGTATGTCAAGGCTGTGGCCCTTGAACGGCAAGGGGTCTCAGACACCCCGGCTCTGCCCCTCAGGGTGGCCAGGCATTGCACCTACACAGGGGACAGTGAGACTCACCCAAGGGTCAGTATCCTGTGAGTCTGAGTGTGTCCATGTGTTTTCCTGTGTGTGACAGTGCCAGGACCAGGGGGACATCAGTAGGCCAGGTCACCAGGGACCAGAACAGCGTCCCTGCCTCATCTCATACAGTGGTGTGCATACGTGGGATGTACAGACACCCCACTGCAGACATAGACACAGAAACACACACACACACAGGACATGGACCCACCCTGACATAGACGCACGCACAGGGACATGGACATACCCAAACACACACAGACACAGAGACACACACGCACACTGCAGACAAAAATGCACACATACAAATGCTCCTCCTCTAGGACTGATTGTCTCATGGGGCCCACCGTGATTGACAGGGAAGCTCTGGCTCCTAACATGCTGGGAGATGTCCAGAGCCAGGAGAGACAGAATTTGTCCAGCATACTCTGGGTGGGTGTAGTGACCACAGTGCTGGCGGCAGAGCCGGAGTGTGGATGACACTCTGTCTCTTGCCAGCAGCAGGCCTTGCCAGATGTCCTTCTTTCTGCCAGAGGACTTTTGTGTCTTGTGGGGAGGTGGGCAATGAGGGACATTTCCAGACTGGACAACTTGATTTGGAGATCTCAGGGCCCCGCCGGTCGGGTGGTAGCACAGGTCTCTCAGAGGAGACATCTGGTGGATACCACACTTCTGCCTCCTGCCCTCTTAAGTGAGGAGTGAGCTGAGGCCCCGGGGACCTGGGAAACGCCGCTGGCCAGGGCTAGCATAAGACAGGCCACAGTCACCAGGCGCTGCTCAGAGGTAAAGGTCCGAGAGTGGAGCGGGGAGAATGGACCAAGACCCACACAGACGGACTCTACAGATGGCCCCTTGGTAATCTCCTGGGCCCCAGCCTCCTCAAAGGTTGGCCTGTGTCTTCCTTTTGATGCTGAAGACCAAGGCTCAGCTCCCTGCTGTTCTGCAAGGGACAGTTGATAGGGGCCCTGGCCCAGCAGAGGAAGGTACAGAGAGGTTTTTCAGCCCCCAAGAGCATTAAAAATGGAGTGGGAGGACCAACCCTTCCAGCGAGGCTCCCAGGGACAAATGGCAAAAGACCCCTTGGGGCTGGAAAAGTGCAGGCCCCAGGTAACACCCCAAATGGGGCTCTGCCTACTGGGGTTCAGGAGTCTAAATTTGTAACAAGCTCCCAGCCAATCCCAGTGAGGGACAATCCAAAAGGTTACACTATCTCTGTAGAGTTAGGGTCCTTTGCCCATGTGAGCAGGGCACAGGGAGAGGCTGGTTCCTAAGACACATGCCCCTGGGAGGAAGCAGGCCCTGCAGTACATCCACTAACTCAATCACTCATTCGTTCACTGGTGCATCACCCACCAACCATTCTCCTATGCACTGATCCATCCATTACCTAGCTCTTCATCCACCACAATCTATTCATCCACCGTTGCACATTAGTATGAACACCCCATATTCATCAGTCCACTCAAAGCTCTGTGCATCACTGTGCACATCCACACATCTATTCCAGATCCAAACCTCCACCCATCCACCCATCTTTCTATCCACTATCCATCTCTTTACCCAAATTCATCTATACATCCATCCACACATCCCTCTCTCCTTCTGTCTTCTATTCACCACCCCATACCCATCTATTCACTCATCAACTCATCAATCTGTCTACCCATTCACCCATCCATCACTCCATCACTCCACAGGTTGATTATCCTTCCAACCAACCATCCACCAATCCCTCTACCTATAATCGATCTGCCCAGTCACCCACCCACCCATTTAGCCATCCCCCATCCATCCATCTATTCATCCATTCACATATTTGCTCACTAAACCATTCGTTCACCCAAACATCTATGCCTCCATCTATGTATCTATCCATTTCTTCATTATCCATCTATCTTCATATCCGTCCTTCCATCCACTTATCCATTCTTCTATCCCTCTATCCACCCTGCACCTATTTATCCACACATCCATCCATCCACCCAACCATCCACCCATCCATCCATCCATCCATCCACCCATCCATTCACCCAACTGTGCATCCACCCATCCATCCACTCAACTATCCATCCACCCATCCATCCGTCCATCCTTCCATCCATCCACCCAAACATCCATCCACCCAAGCATCCATCCACCCAAGCATCTATCCTCCCTTCCTTTCACATATTCACCCAACCATCTATGCCTTCATATATGTATCCCTCCATCCATTCACTAGCCATCCATCTGCCTATCCATCCTTCCATCCCTCTATCCCTCTATCCAATGACCCATTCATCCATCCATGTTCCAGGCACGTGCAGGGAATGAGACCCCTTATACAAGGGTCAAAAAGGTGAATCTCTTCAAGTGGCTCTCCTGTGACTCCTGCCCACCAGAGAGAAATGGGAGGATTAGAAGGGGTGTGTGAGGAGCTGTGGGACAGTCAAAGTCGTGGGGTTGGTGGTGCTGGGAGGGACAGGGGAGCAAGTCCTGCCCTAGCCTTCAGGTCGAGGCAGGACATCAGTGGGCGTCAGGAGGAGGCAGAGGTGTTCAGGTAGAACGAACCCCGGCTGCAGGCAGCACAGGATGAATGGCACAGGTTTGCAGAGAGAGACCACTTGGCCTTGCTGGCACTTCCTGGCAGTGCCCCACCGGCAAGGCTCCTGGGCCAGGACAGCTGTCTTCTGTTGTTCTCTTCTACTTGTGAGTCTGCCAATTGATGAAAATAACTGAAACAACCCTGACACAGGTGCTTCTTTCTTCCTCTGTTGAGGCTGCCCTTGCCCTAGGGCCTTCAGAGGCTCCCTGTTACCAGATCTGAACGCTGTGTGCTCTCAGGCTCCTCGTGGCTCTGCCCCTGTCCAGGCACACCCTTAGACTTCGCCTGCCCTCTGTGAATACCCGCCACGGGCCAGCCTCCCTTTGCCCGAGCCCATCTCCCTGTCTTCCTGCTGAGGCAGCCTTATGCTCACCGGAGCTGGCCAGTCCTGAGCGGGCGCAGACCCCAGCCCCTCCCCCGTCCTCCTCTAGGGCGTCTTTTCCTCCTGTTGCTCTGCAGTTGGGTCCCCTGTGGAGCGCCTGCTGACTCCCACCCTCTGGCCTGGGTGTGCCCAGACTCCCTGCGGCCCACAGGCCTCACTCAGAGCCCAGCCATCTTGGCCTGGCAAATGCTCCCAGCCGAGGACTGAGACTCCAGGCACTCAGGGCTCTCAGAGTGCAGGCGTGGCCAGGGCACCATCCTTGGCAAAGCCAGAACCTTCTGTGGGAGTGTCTCAGCCATAGGCAAGCAGCTGAGTGCCCCCACAGCAGATGCTGGCACCAGGGGGCACAGGTCAGGTCGGACGCTGTGTGCATCTGCTGCCACCCATAGCAGGGACATGTGCACCCCCCGAGGCTCCTGCTGTCCTTCCTGTGGCCTCTCCCTGCAGGGAACATCTGACCCCTTCTGCCCAGGCAAGTGGGTGCTCTGCCGGGCTTCCCCTTCTCCCGTCAGAGTGTCCCAGATCTGCCTCCAGGAAGAGCACCCTCCCCAGGGTGGACACGCTGCAGCTGGCTTGCCTCTTCTGTGGATGGACGCTGGGCTGTTTCCCATCGGGGACAGTCGAGGATAAAGCTGCTGGGACCTCCGTGGCCAGTGTCCGTGGCTGCCTCTCCTGGAGCTGATGCCCTCGGGAGCAGAGTCCAGGTCAGGAAGGAAACGTGCTCAATTTCCTGAAAACCGTCAGCATTTCCATGTGCGTGTGCTGCACGCCCCTGGTGCTCCCCAAGTCTGATAAGGCAGGGCACCCGTTGGGCCTGCAACTGGCCTCTCCCCTGATCTTGGTGCTGGGTGACCACCAGGATGGGCCGCTCTGCTGGGCATCGTGTATGCTGGTGCTGGACAGCCTTTTCCACACTCCTGTGGAACCGAGAGACACAGGCGTTGCTACAATTTACAGACAGGCAAACTGAGGGGCAGGTTAGTGGGTGACAGCTGGGTTCCCAGCAGGCTGGTGGTCAGTCTGACCTCACCCCCCACTGCAACACAGGACCAGTGGCGCAGGCTCCCCTTGGGCCTGAGAGGGAAGCCTGGAAAGGCAAAGGCCTCAGGCCCTGGAGGGAAGGAGGCCCGGTCCCCAGCCACAGGTGCTCTGAGGCAAGGAGGCCCTGACCTGTGGGGCTCTGGTGTGCCAGCTGCTCATAGCCGGGCCTCCTGAGCTTCCTGTCCACTCCCACTTCCTGCTTCTCTGCTGCTGTGGTTCATGTGTGGTTTGGCCAGAGGTGTCATGTGTCAGAAGCCTGGTCCCCAATATTTTGGTTTTAAGAGGTGGTGATGTAACCAGGGTCCTCCTGATGCTTTGGATGCAGCCCTGGCTGCTCTGCCCCTGCAACTGATTCGTAAAATGGACGTGTTGCCTTCTCTTCCTCTCTCCCTGCTCCTCCCTAATCTCTCCCTGCTCCTCCCTAATCTCTCCTCCTCCCTCATCTCAGGGGAAACAGGAGTACCTTTCTTCCCCATCCTAGGCAGAGTTATCTGTCCCTGAGCACACACCCACCACAGGAGCCAAGTCATCCAGACTTGGAGATGACACCAGATCTCAGCAATGACATCTCCCAAGTCAACACGTGAATCACGACTCCAAAGAGAACACGTGGAGTGCAGCCTTTGAGCCTCCTCTTCAACAGCCCCTGTTCCTGCTGAGGGGCAGCCTCACAGCCTCTGGGACAGGGGTCCCCTTGCTTCTCCTTGGCAGGCAAAGCATTAAACCTTCTTTTTCCTTTTTCTCAAAAGTGTGTCCTTGGTATTGGATTGGCATCGGGGACAAGGACCGAGCTTTGGGGACATTTACATGGTGGGCCCTAGGGAGGAGATGAGGGCTGATCGGGCAGCAGTGTGACAGAGCTGGGTCTGGTCCTCAGAGCCTGGCTTCCTGTCTTGCCCGTGATTGCTTCTCCGTGCCCGAGCTACCATTCCAAGGCCCTCACCAGAGCCAAACTGACGGGGCTCCTGACCTTGGACTTGCAGCCTCCAAGCCAGTGGGCTAACAGGCAAGTTTCCTTGACAACTGGCCTGGCTTCAGGTGCTTTGCTCTACTGCCTGCTCTTACTACCCTGGGATTGCCCCTGGCCCCCTGGGGTGTTGCTGCCTGGCCTCTGGCCTTGGGCTCCACTCAGGGGGCCAGAGCCCTGTGCTGGCCTCCAAGGGCAACTATTGAGTATTTGGGGGCTTCTGAGTGGTTGCAGCTTGAGGTCAGCTTTGTGGGAACACGGGCCACAGACAGTGCTGAGTGCTCCCCAGGGTGTGCGAGTGTGCCCATGTGTGTGCGGTGGGCGTGTGGGCACGCCTGTGCGGGCTGGCCACCAGCTCCCCGGGCCCTGTTTCTAGGCACCTTGAGGCCTTAGGACACCGTCAGACCCAAGCCCAGTGGGTGGTGCGTTTAGGGCAGTGGGTACGTAGCGCGGTGTGGTGGTTGTGGGGGTGGGCGAGACACTTCCCGAGATCCCGCGGGCTCGCCATCCCACCCACGGCCTCTCTGCACACGGCTTCCTCCTCTCTGACAGGCAGTGTGGCCGTGGGGCCCAGCCCTTCCCAGGCCCCTTTCTCTTGTGGTTGGATTTTCGGGACTAGAGGGCTTTTCTTTCTTAGGACTTGGTATTTGTCATCTTCCGGTCACTCTCAGGGGACACCTGGGCCATCAGCTAACAGAAGGAAAGGTTTGCTTTGGGTTTAGAGGTCTTCGTCTGTGGCTACTTGGTCCCGCTGCTTTGGGCCTGTGGCAGCTGTTGTCGTGGGAGGACACGTAGCAGGGGAGGGCCTCTCGCCTCAGAATAGCCCGGAAGCAAAGAGAAAGAGACAGGAAGGGGCGGGTCCCCATGTCCCTTCAAGGGCACACCCAGTGACCTCACCTTCTCCCACCAGGCCCACCTCCCAGTAGCACCCAGCTGGTGACTGAGCCTTGACGTGTGGGCCATGGGGCCACTGAAGGTCCAAGACGTAGGTGGGCTGAGCAGTACTCCGGGTGTGCCCAGCTCACCCCCCACCCGCTGGAGCTGCAGCTGCTTCCACGCCTGGCCACCCGTGAGAGCCACCCTGAGCATCCTGTGCAGGTTTCTTTCTGTGTGGACAGGTTTTCACAGAGGTTGGAGTCCCCGCTGCCCCATGTCCTCGCCAGCACTTCCTGAGTGTGTTCGGGGCCGAGGCCACTGCAGTGGGCGTAGTGGCACCTCCTCCTCACTTCTTTGGGGACACAGGAGGATGTGGAGCATCTTCTCATCTGCTCCTTTGCTCACCTTTCACCTCTGTGTATCTTTTGTGAGGTGCTTGTTAAGGCTTTTGGCCTATCTTTTAATCAGGTTACTTGTTTGCTTATTGTTGAGTTTTAAAAATTCTTTGTGGCTGCACACAGTGGCACATGCCTGTATCCCAGCACTCGGGAGGCTGAGGCACGAGGTCTGCAAGTTCTCAGCAACTTAGTGAGGCCCTGGGCAACCTAGTGAGGCCCTGTGTAACCTAGTGAGGCCCTGGGCAACCTAGTGAGGCCCTGTGCAACCTAGTGAGGCCCTGTGTAACCTAGTGAGGCCCTGGACAACCTAGTGAGGCCTATGTAACCTAGTGAGGCCCTGGGCAACCTAGTGAGGCCCTGGGCAACCTAGTGAGGCCCTGGGCAACCTAGTGAGGCCCTGGGCAACCTAGTGAGGCCCTGGCCAACCTAGTGAGACCCTGTGCAACCTAGTGAGGCCCTGGCCAACCTAGTGAGACCCTGGGCAACCTAGTGAGGCCCTGTGCAACCTAGTGAGGCCCTGGGCAACCTAGTGAGGCCCTGTGCAACCTAGTGAGGCCCTGGGCAACCTAGTGAGGCCCTGTGCAACCTAGTGAGGCCCTGGGCAACCTAGTGAGACCATGGCCAACCTAGTGAGACGCTGGGCAACCTAGTGAGGCCCTGTGCAACCTAGTAAGACCCTGTGCAACCTAGTGAGGCCCTGGCCAACCTAGTGAGACCCTGTGCAACCTAGTGAGACCCTGTGCAACCTAGTGAGGCCCTGGGCAACCTAGTGAGGCCCTGTGTAACCTAGTGAGACCCTGTGCAACCTAGTGAGGCCCTGGGCAACCTAGTGAGGCCCTGGGCAACCTAGTGAGGCCCTGTGTAACCTAGTGAGACCCTGGGCAACCTAGTGAGGCCCTGGGCAACCTAGTGAGGCCCTGTGTAACCTAGTGAGACCCTGTGCAACCTAGTGAGGCCCTGGGCAACCTAGTGAGGCCCTGGGCAACCTAGTGAGGCCCTGTGTAACCTAGTGAGGCCCTGGGCAACCTAGTGAGGCCCTGTGTAACCTAGTGAGACCCTGGGCAACCTAGTGAGGCCCTGGGCAACCTAGTGAGGCCCTGGGCAACCTAGTGAGGCCCTGTGTAACCTAGTGAGGCCCTGGGCAACCTAGTGAGGCCCTGTGTAACCTAGTGAGACCCTGGGCAACCTAGTGAGGCCCTGGGCAACCTAGTGAGGCCCTGGGCAACCTAGTGAGGCCCTGGGCAACCTAGTGAGGCCCTGTGTAACCTAGTGAGACCCTGGACAACCTAGTGAGACCCTGGCCAACCTAGTGAGGCCCTGTCTCAGAATGAAGAATAGGAAGGGCTGGAGGCACGGTCAGTGGTTGAGAGCCCCTGAGCTCAATCCCTTGCACAAAAAAAAAAATTTCCTTATATGTTTTGGATAAGATGCCTTTTGTCAGATGCTTTCCACGAATATTTTGTAGAGATGAGGCCAGCTGGGCAGGCCACCTCTCAGCACAGCCGCTCGGGTGGTGAGGGTCCCCAGGGCAGAGGAGAGTGGGCTGTAGGCTGATGGCTGTGGAGGGAGGGAGGAGTCGCCTAGGAGGCAGGGCCAGGCCAAGGAGCAAGGCCGTCCTCCCTTGAGCCCCTGGACAGCCTCAGGGGCCACTGGGCTGATGGGGCGCTGCCTGGGCTGGGCACTTGCTCTTTGGCTGACCCCCCAACTTCTGCTCTGTCTTCTCCTCCTCCTGCCCCACAGCCCTGACCCCATCCGGCTCCCACGGTTTCCTGGGGTCCCACAGCCCTCGAGGCCCAGGGCTGGTGCTGACCGCACACTTGAGCCTGGTCTCCACATTTGGCACTAGTGCCCGCAGCCATCCTGGCCCGGTCTCCACCAAGTCCCGCTGTCCCTGTTTCTCAGTGCCTGCTGCCTGCCAGCCCAGAGCTCTGAGGCCCCCAGGAACCGGCCCGCCTTGGCAGTAGACTCTTGGCTCTGAGTGGATCTGCTGGGGCTGGGATTTCGGGAGCTGGCAAGGAGGCTGAACCTGCAGCCGAAGCCCTGGGTGAGGCGAGAGAACAGTGCGGGGCCACTAGGACCACCCCCCACGTGGCCACCAGAGGGCCTGGGGGGCTGGGGGACCCTGGCGCCCCTCTCCTTGAGGGGACTTTCTGGTTACTTGAGGTGAGCCCACTGCGGTCCTTTTAGCCACACAGGAGCAAGAGCAGCACAAACATGGTGAGAGGCCATGGTGTCAGAACGTCCCTGTCACCCAGATGGAAGGTGGCGCACCCCAACAAGGGGCATCCTGCTGGTGAGTTCACGGCCCAGCCAGGGCCACCAAGTAGGGCCCCTGTGGGGGGAGGTGATGTGGCCTCAGCAGGAATGGGGACAGTAGGAAGAGGGAGTCGTCCAGGAGGATGGCACGGACCCTCTGCACCTGACCCCTCCAGGGCAGGGCCATGCATAGCGTCCACATGCTCCATGATGGTGCCCAGCCAGAACCAGGCCCCAAGCTTTGCCACAGCAGCCACGGTCTGGTTGGGAGGGTCTCGGTTTTCGGAGACGTGAGTCAGAACAAGAACAAGGTCTGTGTTCTTGGTGGCGAACCAGGCAGCCTGAGCCCAGGCCCTCCCTGTCCAGACGTCCCTGGCTTGGCCTGCAGTGCTCCTTGTCCCTCCATGCCCCCCGCCCCAGCTGCTCCTGTCCTGGGTTCTGGTGGAGGCCACACTGCCTGTGCTAACTATTCAAAGGCACAGATCTCTCCTGGACAGATACCAGATAAGATCAGCTCTGTCCTCTGCCCCAATTGCTCCGCCCTCCCAGGCCAGGTCCAGGATGGAATCTCTATCCCACTGTGTCCAGGACAGAGCGCAGGCCTGAGCCTTGGGTGGGAGGGAGGCAAGGAACCAGCTGGAGGGCCGGCCCACCCAGACCCCAGCTCTTCAGGACACACCTCTGCATTCCCGTGGGGCACCTCCAGCTTGCGGCCAGGCCCCCGGGAATGAGCTGGGGGTGGCATCCCTGGGATGGCCCAAGACTGGTGGCTACCCAAGGACCCCTCAGCTGGCCCCCCACCCTCCACTCAGAGCCCAGAGGACTCCTTGGTCAGATATGAATGCTTTCCGGGGTCACCCAGAGATCTCAGCAGAGGTGGGAGTCTAGGGCTGATTGGGACCCCTGCCCAAGGACCTCTCAGCTGGGCCAAAGGGCCATTGTCTTGGAGACTGGAGACATGATTTAAGGAGAAAATGAGAAGAGCTGGGAATGGTTGGGAAGGAGGCAAGAGGAAGCCCAGGACTGAGCAGGCAGACAAACTCCCGCTTGTGGTGAGCCAGCGATGCCATTAACACAGCCAAGGCCTGTCTCTCCACAGTGCCAGGGTTACTGAGTAGTAAATTCCCAGGGACACCACGTTCGGCAGTAGCAGTTCGCTGAGACTCGTGGGTCAGCTGGTACTCATAAGCTGGACAATCCAGGTCTTTTTATTCCAATCTTGATTTAGAATATCAGTAACACTCAAGCGACAATTGACCCTTCCCACAGTTACATATACAGCTTGCAGAAAGGATAGGAAGGGACGAAGGCGGCCACAGGGCTCAGAAGGCTGAGCTGAGAGCAAAGGCAGCGAGCAGGCAAGAATGCAGAGTCACTGCGGGTTCCTTATCTGTGAGACGAGGCACCGGAGAGAACTTGGTCGGGGCCCAGAGCTCTCGAAGCACAGGAGTTTATTCTAGGCCAAGGTCTGGAGGGAAGGCGTTTCAGTGTAGTGTTGAGTGTCACCTGGAGACACAGGCTGGGAGTGGGACGCACGTGATCGTCCTGGGCAGGAGAAACCGCACTCTGCTAAGGCACGAGACAGATTTGGAGGTTCACTAATGCAGCCATTTTCCAGGGCGAGGATCATGACATCTGATGGGCTGCCAGGGTCAGTGTGTTGCCACATCAAACTCAGGGTACACCTCCTTTTGTGGGTCGAAGGGGAGGGGCTGCATCATTCGTTGGTCTGGTGTGTTCCATGAGATCACGGGCCTGGATTTTCCAATATGAGTTTGGCATACCCTGCATCCCTGTGCTTCCGATTTATCACTGGGTTAGCAGGTGGTCAAACATATTAGCACAATTAATTTACTTACCAGCTTGGGCCTTATAATGGTGCCAGACAGATGGTGCTACTGACATGTACACACAACCTGTGGAGCCCTTCCACCTCAGCACACAACTGAAAATGGAGTAGCTTAAGGAACACCAATGCTTACAAGAGAGAGTTACTCAGGGTAGGCCAAAGAGCTGCTGAGAGCTGCTGACCTACACACCATGGAGTCACCAGGGCAGGCACAGCCTGAGAGCTGCTGTTCTGCACACCATAGAGTCACTCAGGGCAGGCGCAGCCTGAGAGCTGCTGTTCTGCACACCATGGAGTCACTAGTGCAGGCACAGCCTGAGAGCTGCTGTTCTACACACCATGGAGTCACTCAGGGCAGGCACAGCCTGAGAGCTGCTGACCTACACACCATGGAGTCACCAGGGCAGGCACAGCCTGAGAGCTGCTGTTCTGCACACCATAGAGTCACTCAGGGCAGGCACAGCCTGAGAGCTGCTGTTCTACACCATGGAGTCACTCAGGACAGGCACAGCCTGAGAGCTGCTGTTCTACACCATGGAGTCACTCAGGGCAGGCACAGCCTGAGAGCTGCTGTTCTACACTGTGGAGTCACCAGGGCAGGCACAGCCTGAGAGCTGCTGTTCTGCACACCATGGAGTCACTAGTGCAGGCACAGCCTGAGAGCTGCTGTTCTACACCGTGGAGTCACCAGGGCAGGCACAGCCTGAGAGCTGCTGTTCCACACCGTGGAGTCACCAGGGCAGGCACAGCCTGAGAGCTGCTGTTCTATACACCAGGGAGTCACTCAGGGCAGGCACAGCCTGAGAGCTGCTGTTCTGCACACCATAGAGTCACTCAGGGCAGGCACAGCCTGAGAGCTGCTGTTCTGCACACCATAGAGTCACTCAGGGCAGGCACAGCCTGAGAGCTGCTGTTCTACACCATGAAGTCACTCAGGGAAGTCACAGCCTGAGAGCTGCTGTTCTACACACCATGGAGTGACACAGGGCAGGCACAGCCTGAGAACTGGTATTCTACACACCATGGAGTCACTCATAGCAGGCACAGTCTGAGAGCTGCTATTCTACACACCATGGAGTCACTCAGGGAAGGCGCAGCCTGAGAGCTGCTATCCTACACACCGTGGAGTCACTAGTGCAGGCACAGCCATGGAGCTGCTGTTCTACACCATGGAATGACACAGGGCAGGCACAGCCTGAGAGCTGCTGTTCTATACCGTGGAGTCACTAGGGCAGGCACAGCCTGAGAGCTGCTGTTCTACACACCGTGGAGTCACTCAGGGCAGGTACAGCCTGAGAGCTGCTGTTCTGCACCATGGAGTCACTCAGGGCAGGCACAGCCTGAGAGCTGCTGTTCTGCACACCATGGAGTCACTAGTGCAGGCACAGCCTGAGAGCTGCTGTCCTGCACCGTGGAGTCACCAGGGCAGGCACAGCCTGAGAGCTGCTGTTCTGCACACCATAGAGTCACTCAGGGCAGGCACAGCCTGAGAGCTGCTGTTCTGCACCATGGAGTCACTCAGGGCAGGCACAGCCTGAGAGCTGCTGTTCTACACCGTGGAGTCACCAGGGCAGGCACAGCCTGAGAGCTGCTGTTCTACACTATGGAGTCACTCAAGGCAGGCACAGCCTGAGAGCTGCTGTTCTACACCATGGAGTCACTCAGGGAAGGCACAGCCTGAGAGCTGCTGTTCTGCACCATGGAGTCACTAGGGCAGGCACAGCCTGAGAGCTGCTGTTCTGCACCGTGGAGTCACTAGGGCAGGCACAGCCTGAGAGCTGCTGTTCTACACCATGGAGTCACTCAGGGCAGGCACAGCCTGAGAGCTGCTGTTCTACACCATGGAGTCACTCAGGGCAGGCACAGCCTGAGAGCTGCTGTTCTGCACCGTGGAGTCACTAGGGCAGGCACAGCCTGAGAGCTGCTGTTCTACACCATGGAGTCACTCAGGGCAGGCACAGCCTGAGAGCTGCTGTCCTGCACCGTGGAGTCACTCAGGGCAGGCACAGCCTGAGAGCTTCTGTTCTGCACCGTGGAGTCACTAGGGCAGGCACAGCCTGAGAGCTGCTCTTCTGCACCGTGGAGTCACTAGAGAAGGGTGCAGAATGTTCCACACACTGCTTCTGACTTTATGACTGCCCTTGCCCTCCCTTAGTGGCAAGGTCCAGCACCCTCTTGGAACCCCCACCTTTGCCATGGCATAGAGGGCTCCCCGGGGCCCCTTGTGCTGGCCTCTTCCAACATATTTGATCTCCCCTGGCCCCAAGTGCCTCACAGTGCTGCCCTTCCCATCATGCCTACCATTGGCCCTGTAGCCTTTGGACCACATGCTGCCCCAGTTCCCCTCTGCCTAACCACCCCTCCTGCCTTGGATCAGGGGTGGTCTGACCAGGGCCTCTGCCCAACACACTGCACCACCATGTCCTCCCAGAGGCCCTCCCTGACCCACTGCACCTCCCATGGTGCTCCTCTGGTCTGTCCTGGGTCTGAGGGTGGCCTTGCTGCTGTGCTTCGGTCCTGGGCCTGAGGTATGGGAAGCAGGATGGTGGGTGGACATCCATTCAGAAAGCCACGCTGGCCCCATAGCAGGTGCCTGGGGCTGTGATCCCAAGCTGACCCCATGACTGGCAGGACCCCCTGGCTAATGTGCTGGGGTCCCTGTGGCATTTGGGATCACTGTCCCAGGGTTAGCACGAGCCAAGAGGCGCCTTGCAGTCACCCAGAGCAGCTCTCAGTGTGCGAGGCCAGGTCCTGGCCTCCTTGCTCCCTGGGGAGGGGGCAGAGGCCCCTGGGAGGCGTGAGCGTGGGGGTGTGGGATCAGGAGGCTGGGGTACTGTGCCTCTCAGGCAGCAGCAGAGGAGGTGTGTGCCGGGCAACACGCCTCTCGGCTGACCCTGGGGACGTGGTCCCTGGGTTGCAAGCTGAGGCCAAACAGCAGGGGACATGCTGCTGCAGGGCACCCAGAGTGGCCAGAGCGCTCTGGGAGCTGGACCGCCCGGTGGTCTGGCCAGGGTGTTGTGCCCTCCTGGGCACGCCCACAGTCAGGGCACGTCTGTCCTCGTCCGTGAATCCGTCCTCAACCGTGGGCTTCTTGTCTTTGAAGTCGTGCGTTGGGGCAGCTGGACTTGGTGAATGAGGAATGCCTCCACTCCCTCACCGTCTTACCACTTCCGCCCCCAGGACCTGTGGAGTTGTGATGTGTTGCGGGACATCCCTGTGGTGGTGGGTCTGCCTGCCAGCGATGGCCTGGGCCACCTGGTGTGCGCTTTCCTTTGTGCTCGCACCCTCTGCTGGCGGGCGTAGGCTCTGCAGTACCAGGAACACAGACCCCATCAGCAGCCCTGTGGGCTTTGTCCTCACAGCTCCAGGTGGCTGTGCAAGCTCCAGTCATCACACATGACTTCCAGCCAGCAGGACAGTGGTTAATAACACTCCTGGGAGCCACGGGAGGCTGGAGGTTCTGCTGGGTGAGCAGCTCAGACTCCAGAGCAGCCCCTCGGGACCTGCACACCCTGCCCGCAGCTCTGCCTGTCGCCCTCCAGGGCCTCGCGGGCAGACCTCGAGTTCTCATCCAGACCTTCTGAAGAACAGTGTTTTAAAGGCCTGCTGGTGGAGTACCACTTAGACCATCACCAGGAGGGGACAGGGCTGCTGCTGAGGGCGAGGTCGGCCTGGTCTCCCAGCCAGTGGACGGGAGCCGCGGGAGCAGCTGTCTCCATGCCGCGGCTGTCCTGGCTCCTGTCTGCGTGGTCGCCCTTCACGGGCAGGCCCTGCCCAGTCGTGTCCGACACACTGGAACTGAGCCCACCAGGGGCCTGGGGAGCGCAGTGTCCACCCCTGGACTCTGGCTGCCCGGGGGGATGTTGGGGCTTCCGCAGGGGAGGCTGGATGCGCCCGTCTGCTGGCAGGATGAGGCGGCCCTGGGGTGTCTGCAGAGGCACCGGGGCAGCTGAACAGCCGCCTCAGAGCCAGCTGGCCCCCACTGGCTCTCGGCCCTCCTCCACCATGGCTCAGGCCACCAGCGCCGAGGCCTGTCGTGAGCGGTCGGGCTGCACCTGCGGCCTCAAGAAACAAGCTGCTCCAGGGCCACAAGGACCCAGGTTCCCTGCCCACCCCCTGCAGGTGCCCGGAAGCCCTGGAGGTCAGAGGCTGCCGCCCCGGCTCTCTGCTCCTCACTCCCCCAGCCAGCCGACGCCACCGCCACCCGCTCCACTTGAGCGGCCAAGGCCGCGTCACTGTCCACCAGCCCTGAGTTAGAGGAGGCTGCCACTTCTCTGGAGCTCAGGCTACAGCACCCACACGCCCCTGGTGTCTGTGAGGGTCGCTGTGGCTGGGAGGTCCAGGAAGGCCCCAGCACGTGCCCTCTCCACGTGGTCCATTCTCTACTGAGGGCTGCAGGTCGTGTGCTCTGGATCCACGTGTCCAGTCCTCACCCCACAGCGATGGTGCTCGGAGGTGAACCCAGCAGGTGAGGAGGTCTCGAGGGTGGGCTCAGGGGACGTGGGGTCCTTCTGAAAGTGGCAGGAGACGCTGAGAGATCTCTCTCCAACACCTGATGACTCACCAGACGCCCCCGCCTTCCACCTCCAGCCTCCAGGACAAGGACAATGGATTCCTGCCCTTGGTGCCTTGTTACTGTGACCAGAAAGGGCGGAGACACTGTGCTCGTGTCCCCTTTCCACGCAGTGCTCCCAGGAGGCCCTCTCCCCCTGTGCCCATGTGGTTGAGACTGGCTCAGGTTTCAGCAGTTGGCAGCACCGGGATCCAGTCAGGGACTAACCCTGGGAATGTGGGGACAGCAGGGTGGCTGTGGCCCTGGGCCACGGTCCTGAGGGATGTGATTCTGTGGGAGGTGCGGGGAGCCACCCCAGGCACCCTGCCCCTTTCTGTCTCTGCTTGTCTCGGGCAGTGGGTCAGCCCTCCCGCTGGAGTGCCTGAGATGCAGCCTCTGGGTCCAGCAGAAAACCTACCCATCAGTGTGTCTCAGCCCAGCAGAGGGGTGGGCAGAACCAGGAAGAGCCCCGTCCCCACCTCCTGCACACTGGGCATTCTGGACAGGCAACAGGCAGACCTCTGGACACTGAATCCTGCCCCTGCAGAAACGGCCCAAGGCTCAGGGCACTGCCTTCCAGAGACAGCCAAAGGTCTATGTCCCTCACCGCTGCCCGCCCATGCCCATGCCCCACTCCTGCCGCCGGGGTCTGGACTCAGGGAACCGCATGGCTGGCAGGGGTGTAGAAGTCATTCTGTGCCCAGTACTGACCCTCCTGGGGCAGACTTTGTGGGAACCAGGGGCCTGAGGCCATTATGCTTGGGTCCCCAGCCATGTCTCCTCCCCTAGAAGTCCACCCTTGAGTCTGAGAGCAGAGAAAGGCCTGGAAGATGCTTCCCAGAGCCACTCCCAGAGCCCCCAACCCCAACCACAAACTCAAGGTGCAAGTCCCGAAGTCTGCACGCTCAGTGTGGGCACTGCTTCCTCTGTCCTCTGATAGCTGAGCACTCTACACCCTCTTCCCCTTTCCAAAATTTCTACATTGAACTGTGTTGTTTTATGTTGAGAGAAAAAAAAAGTATTTTTAAAGATGGCAAATTTTCCCTCTGTAGAATCAGTAGGAGAAAGTTGGCCCAAGCAGCTTGAGTGATGGTCCCCAAGAACCAAAGCTGGGAGACCAAGCCCTGCCTGAGCCCCTGCCAACCTCAGATGAGTGCAGCATATCAGCTCTGCTCCCTCCTTACTCACACACTCCCCAGCCAGCCAGTCACCCACCCACCCATTCATCCCATTTATCCGTCCATCCATCCATCCATGCACCTATTCATCCCATCTATCCATACATACATACACCTACTCATTCATTCACTTACACATTCATCCACCCATCTATCCACCCATCCATCCATCCATCCATCCATCCACCCATCCATCTACCCACCCATCCATCCATCCACCCACCCATCCACTCATCCATCCATCCTCTCCTCCATCCATCCAATCAGCCATCCATCCACCCACCCACCCATGCACTGATTGATACAACTATTTACACATCCAGTCATTCATCTGGTGGGATTTCTCCTGGGCTCGGAGTTCAGGAGCAGGTCCTGCAGGACACACAGGAGTGGGTGACCCTGGTACTGGGAGCACCACAGCCTGGCCCCTGGGGAACAGCAAAACTACCCTAAAAGCGCTTTCTCCCACTTTCATTGTCAGGAAGCACACACAGCCAGAGCAGGTGCAGCCCCGGAGCACATTCTTCCCTGTGGCCTTCTTCATTCTTCACGGTGACCTGGGCCTCAGTGAGCTCCCTGGCCTCGAAACCCAGATGTCCTGCCTCTAGATTTTCCCATCCGCTGTCCCTGTGGTCTGAGGCCTGGGACCCTTTTTGCAGAAGAGAATTTTTGTCTTTTCAGCACTTCAGATGAGGCAGCTCTGCACCTTGGCCCCTGGGGAGTTGGGTGGACTCTTCCAGGAGCTGCAGAGCCCGCCCTCCCTGGGCGCAGGTCTTACTGCTGATGCTGGGGTTGGCAGTGGTCCAGGCACTTGCCTCAAGGTTTTCCCGATCTGAGCACAGAGGCAGGACCCGACTCTGGGCTGTAGTGACTAAGGGTCCAGGTGGGGTCAGGCCTCGCCCCAGGGCCAAGTTAGGTCAGAAGGGACAGTTCAGAGAGCTATCTTTAGGCTGCGTCCAAGAGATAGCAGGCCACACCTACCCCTGGACGGGGAGGGGAGGGGAGGCAGGGAGATAAGAGAGGGGGAGATGGGGAGCAGGAGGGGAGAGGGGACGAGGGAGGGATGTGGACCCTGGGAGGAGCACACACACGCAGGGAAAGGGACAGGGGCTCCTGACCCCTAGAGACACCGCCCTAAGGGTGAGATTCACTGAGAAGCAGAGGAAGGATTTTTCTGCCAGCCCCGTGGACTTGGGGAGGGTCCACCCTGCTCCCTCCTCCTTCCTCCCTTGGACCTCACCTGCCGCCTCTGCCTCCAGCCCCTCCTCCATCCTCCCGTGACCTTAGCACCTGCCAGTCACTCCATTGTGCCCTCGGCTCCTGGCTCCTGACTCACCACCCAGCCTCCCCTTGGGCTTCCCCGACTGTGACTTTGTCCTCGGACCCTGACCAAGAGCCCCAGGCCACACCCGACCTCCACAGTCCCACCTCAAACCCGAAGCCAGGCCAGCTCGGAGGTCAGTGTCCTCACGATCTGGCTTCAGCACCCTCGGGCCGAGCGTCCGGCCAGCCTTCCAGTCTCCCTCAGGTCTTGGCCATCAGGCTCAGTCTCTCTCCACGGAGCCCCAGAGTCCCTCCCTGGGCCAGGGCCTCCCCTTAGGCCCTCCCATGGGGCCAGCACCCTTGCCCAGAAGGGCAGGGCAGGGCCACTGCTGCCCAGGGTGGAGAAGCCTCCGCCCTGGCTGGACACAGGTGGCCTCTCCAGCCTCTGCCACCCGTCCCTGACTCCCTACCCCTCGAGCGTGGGAGCGCTGGCCCTGTTCTGGGAGGCTCCTCCTCTCTCCTGCACCAGTTCCCACCGCAGCTGCCCCTCGGGCTGCGTCGCCGGTGAACACTAGAGTGCCCCCTCGGTGGCTCTCCTGGTGGATGGCAAACTCCCGGGGCAGGACAGGCCTGCGGGCACCCACACCTGCTCATGTGAGGCATCTGGCTGGTGGTCGCAGGTGAGGTGCTCGGCCTCCTGTGAGTCATCAGTGGCCTCAGTGGGTGGGGGCTGTCTGCCTTCTCCCCAGGAGCTTCCTGGGGGTCACAGTCTGGTCAGGTGAAGACACTGTGACCGGCGGCCTGCACACCCCTCTCCTAGCATCCTGCAGAGAGCCCTGGCCAACCCAGACTTCTGTTCAGGGTCTCACAGGAGCAAACCTCCTTCCTGGGCTGTGGCCTCGCACAGAGGAAACCCTTGCCAAGGGTGCCTGGGCGGAAGCCCTTGGGCAGCCCTGCACCTTGTGAGGAAGGACACAGGCGCCCAGACCAACGCACTGCCCATGGCCAGGGCTGAGCCTGAAGAGCTGAGCAGGGAACTCAGGGCAGCTCAGATTTGCTCAGCTCTGCCTAGAGGAACACAGGGGCAGATCCCAGCAGAGACCGTGATGGGGAGCTCCTGCCTCCAGGGGAGGCCGGGGCGCACTCTTCCCAGAGTTCCTCAGGACCACACCGTGACTTCTGCTTCTGCAACGAGATATCCCTGTGTGTTTCCAGGAGCTTCCATTCAACATGGAGCGTAGGGCTGCAGGCCCGTCAAGTAGGACACGCCAAGCCAGGCGCAGAGGTGCACACCTGTAATCCCAGCGGCTCGGGAGGCTGAGGCAGGAGGATCTCAAGTTCAAAGCCAGCCTCAGCTAAAGCAATGCGGTGAGTAACTCAGTGAAACCCTGTCTCTAAAAACAACACAAAATAGTACTGGGGATGTGGCTCAGTGGTCAAGTGCCCCTGAGTTCAACCCCTGGCACCCCACTCCCACCCCAAATAAAAAGAGGATGAGAAGCCAAGTGCCTTTTCTTTTTTCCTCATGCTGGGT
The DNA here is from genome assembly GCF_902686445.1 of Sciurus carolinensis. Taxonomy (NCBI): domain Eukaryota; kingdom Metazoa; phylum Chordata; class Mammalia; order Rodentia; family Sciuridae; genus Sciurus; species Sciurus carolinensis. The sequence goes on from NC_062218.1 coordinate 969,115, forward strand.
TCAAACCCAGAGGCCCCGAGAAGGCTGGCTGTTCCCCCACTTAGCTACACCCCAGCCCACGCCAACTGCCTCTAACGAGCAGCTGCAGGGCTCAGTCAGCAATCGAGGCCCTGTTCCTGAGAGTTCACTGCAGACCTTGTAATTACCTGGGAACTGCTCTGTAATTACCCCGGGCCAACTCCGAGGTCAGGGCAAGATCACGGATGCACAGGCAGCAGGGATCTGGACGCCCATGCAGAGGCGGGAAGGCAAGATCCTCAGCGGCCTGGGTGGGGCAGGCATCGGGGCAAACTGCACACCCTGCACCCAACCCACTGGGCCATGGAGGGTGCCCAGGGAGGCGAGCCCGGAGGACACCAGGGCCAGTCACAGGAAGAACAGAAAGAGATGGGCCAGCTGGTCCCCTGGCTGGATGGAGGCAGGGCCAGTGGACGTGGATGCATGTTCCTGGGAACCCCTGAGGGGCTGCTGTGGTGGGTTTCAGGAGGGCGACTGCTGGATGGGGAGCAGCCCCGGCACAGTCGCAGAGCTCCCAACAAAGACAGGGCAGGCATGAGGGGCAGGCCCGGCTGGGGGCCACGCAGGGGCTGTGTGTTCTCTGGTTGGAGGAAGCACTTCATGCACCCAGGAACTGGGCTAGTGTTTTAAGGGTGGGGAGGTGAAGGGTAAGGTGCCAGGTGGGCTGGGGGAGCCACTGAGGCGGGGGAGAAGAGACCTGAGCGGTGTCCCAGGAGGCTTTGCAGAAGGGCCCAAATCAGCAGGAACAGGGGAGTGAGTCAAGGGAACCCGGGAGTGGCCCACCCCAGGACAGGCCCACGGGATGAAGGGCCGCGGGTCTCCAGACACCATCCCGGCCCAGCCGTCTCTCTGGGCACACTTGGCAGGGCATGGTCACCTCCTGGAGAGCACTGGCCAGAGGAGTCCTCCAAGAAGACCTTTCTGAAGGTCAGTCATGCAGGTCACTTGCTTAAGGACCACTTCACAGGTCTGCACAGAGGCCTAGGCTGGAGCCGAGCCGTCTCCAGGGAAGGGGGCGGTGCTGTGAGCTGGGCTCTCTGGGATGACGTTCTGGCCCTGTCCCCCCTCCAGCTCTGTGAAGGCTCTGGGACCAACAGACAGGAGGACCCTCCTCCAGGCCGGGGCAGCCAGGCCCTGTCCTCGACCTTTCCCGACAGCCTTCAGCCCTGCCCATGGCCTCAGCTCTGCTGCTTCCAGAAAGCCTCAGCTCCTGCCCTCCACTGCTCAGGGCCCCTGAGCCCGGCCCAGCCTCACCCTCTGCATCAGACCTGCACACTGCCCGGAGCTCCTCCCTGGACAGGCATGGTCCCTCCCCGCCCACTGCCTGGCCCCGGGTGGGCCAGTCCTCTGCAGGACCTGAGTCCAGCATTCGGCCACCAGGGGCCCCGGAGGCCACCTGGACTGCATGGTGAGGGACACTCTGGAGGTCAGCAGAGGGTCAACAACCTGACTGCAAAGTGCCCGTCCTTGTCCTCTGGTCTGGCCCCAAATGGCCCTATGGAGGTTCCGTGTTTGGCCCTGTGTACAGCCCCCCATGTGCCGTCCACGTTCTCAAAGGGCAATGGCTTAGACGCCCGTCCCTGGAAAGTGCCCCGGGACAGGGCCACCTGCAGTAGAAGACCTACCAACATCAGCCAGCTGGAAACCAGACAAAGGCCGTCCAGCGGCCACTTCCACCACCAAACCAGCAAGAGGGGCAGGCGCCTCCTGCCCCCACCTGCTCCCCCCTGCGGCCAGGGGGCACTCCTGGAGAAATCCGTACCCGTGAGCAAAGGCAGGGACAGGTCAAGGCGTGCATGGCCACTGAGACTCAGCGCCCATGGCCTACCAAGGGCGAATGGCGTCCACCTGGCACTCTGCACTTGTGGACAGCGGTCGGGGCCACGAGCGCTCCTCACGACTCCTCAGGACTCAGGAGGAGGGGTGCAGCGGCAGGTTGTGAACACACGTGTCCCGGCACGTCACAGGCGTGTGAGTGCGTCGCAAGGACATGCCAAGTTAGCAGTTGTCGCCCTCCGGACAGCGAGGCTGCCAGCCCTTTTCCCATCTTTACATTTGTCCTGCGTTTTCCAAATGAGTGATGAAAGTCAATGCTTCCATATTCACAGAAGCTATGAATATAAATCTGCACTAGTGATTTTTAATTTGCTTAGTTAATTAGCTCCTGAACCCAGGGCAGCTCTACCAGCTGCATCCCAACCCCTTTTACTTCATTTTGAGATGGGCTCTCGCCAAGTTGCTGGGGCTGGCCTTGAACTTGCCATCCTCCCATGCCAGCCTCCGATTTGCTAGAATCGCAGACCTGCCATTGCACCAGAGTTGTTTTATTTGGGGGACAGTCTGGCTATGTTGTTCAGGGTATCCTCAAGCTGTGCTCAATCGATCCTCCTTTGTCAGACGCCAACTGGCCGGGCTTACGGGTGTACTGCTGTGTCTGAAAATAAGACTACCGGTGACCCTTTACTTAAGGAAGGACATTGTCCACCTCCTCTGCCCAACTCTGAGCTAAAGTGGATGACGTTGGTGCAATGGAGCCCTGGGCTCCCAGGCCACCCCTGGCCCCGGGTGCAGAACATCTGTGGCTGGGGAGCGAGGCTCACCTGGCTTCCCTACTGGGGTGTGGGCACAGGTGGCTCTGCTTACCCTGGCCGCCTGCGTGGCTCCAAGGCTCAGCCACCACTGTAACTCGGGGCAAACCGCGCCCGTCCTGCCGCCACTTGGTCTCCGGGCTGTCTCCCCAGAGCCCCACAGCTGGTGACAAGGGTCCTTTGTGGCAGCAGCAGTGACACACAGACAGGAATGCCACTCCACCAGGCCAGAGTGGGAGTGTGGGCCCCGAGTGCCACTCCCAGGCCAGCAAGAGCCGCCCCCGGGCAGGGCCCAGCAGCTCCCTCTCCCTGTCCACGGGGGCTCGCTGCCCTCCGCTCTCCCCAGCAGAGACAGGGCTCTGGGCGTTGCCCAAGAGGGACACGCAGGGATGAAGGAGGCGGGGGCTGATGCTGTGGGCTTAGCTCCAGCACAGTCAACAGGCTGGGGCACAGGGCACCCGGCGCCTCGTGACTGCTGAGGCTGCTCAGCAACAGACTTCCGCACACTCTACCGCCAGGAAAACACGTCTCCGCTGGAGACAAAGGTTACTGGAAGCTTGTCACGGGACCGGGGATTCTCCATGGGCTTCCCCTGGCCAGCATGACCCGAGGTCCAGTGTGAGAGGGCTCTCCAGGATTGCCAGTGAGACCTCCTCCTGAGCCTTCCAGGGCTGGGCACCAGGGCCTGCAGGATGTCACTGCCCTGTCCCTGTGGGGGTGCCCAGCATCAGTCTCCAGCCTGGCTGCTGGCTCTGCACTCCTGAGCCCAGGACAGTGAGAACACAGCTGGGCTTCACACTCACCTGCTGCTTCCAGGTGTCCCAGTGCTGTCCAAGGGACAAAGGGACGGGATGGGGTGCCTTGTGCCCTCAAGCCATTGCCTCTGAGAGTTGCTCAGGCCCAGTGCCTCCCCAGCTCATCGTTCTGACCTTCCATCTGGCCAAGGCAGAGGCTGGGTGCCATGGCACAGTGGCCGTCCCCACAGGGGGAGCCATGGCCCGGGCAGCAGGACCCCTGGTGTCTTGATGCTGTCTCAGTGGCAGGGCCTGTGGACAAACCTGCAACCCATGGTTTGGGGAGGGGTGGATGGAAGGGCTGCCAAGTGCTGGGGACATCAGTCCCTAGCCCCACGCTGGTGACCACTGGGCCTGCGCTGGTGGACTGCAGGTACACAGAGGCCGAGCAGCTGAGCCTGGTGTCCTGCAGCCTTCAACTCCCCACAGAGGCCAGTTCTGAAAGGCAGCACCTCTGTAGCTGGTGCCCAGCCGCCCTCAGCCAGGGAGCTGTCACCCTGCTCCCAGGGTGGAAGCAGGACAGAGGCCCAGGGCAGGGCAGGTGCCCCGGGCCCTCCATCTGGCTCCCGCACCCTGTGGGCCGCTGGAGCCATCCAGAGTGGAATCTGCCATGCAGCTGCCTCTGAGGGCCTGGAAGGTCCAGGCGCCTGACCACACTGGTACCCGCCCCAGAACCCAGCAACGTCCACAGACCACCCCTCTGCAGGACTCAACCAGCGGGCTTGGTCACTACTCAGCCTGCAGTGACCAACAAACAGGGACCTTGACCACGAACAGGGCAGGATGACAGTCTGAGAGGTCACTGTCCTTGGATGCAGCAAGGTCCTGGTTGAATGGCCACTTCCCTACCAGGAGGCCAGGCGGGTGTGACCATCCCACAGATCAGAGCAAAGCCAGAGGCCCATATCATGTCGGGCACCCTGCGCCCTGGCCACCAGGGTGCCCGTCACAGTGCTCCCTGCCCCAGGCGCCTCAGCGGGCTACCCTCCTCACCCCTGAGGGTCAGCGGGCTACCCTCCTCACCCCAGGCGCCTCAGCGGGCTACCGTCCTCACCCCTGAGGGTCAGGAGGAGGTGGGACTTGCTTGGCTGGGCGGGATGTGGGCAGAGGCTGCACCTCACGGTCCCCCGACCTGCAGGCAGACACTGGACACAGACGTGGCCGCCCTGGAGGTCACCCAGGCGTGGGACACTTCACGTGAGCCTGATGCCACCTGTTGTCTGGAGATGCCGTGAGGGTGGCCAAAGAAGCCCCAGGGTGTCCTGGGCGCAGCAGCCTCGGGCAGAGCCCAGGCTCTGATGGGGAGACACGCTGCCTGCTCAGCCCTCGCCGGGCCTTCCCGCCGGAGCCACGGGCACTTCCTCAGGAAACAGTCCACAGGGCTCTGCAGCTCACGCCCAGGATGCGGGGCTGGTGCCCTGGGAGCAGCAGACAGAATCCAGGCCCTGCCGCTCCCGCGTCTTTGGCAGAAGGTTCTAGAGGGTGTGGGGAGAGGAGAAAGCCCCGGGGACCTCAGGCCCGGGCAGAGCCCCGGGGTCTCTCGGGGCAGGAACGGTCCCTGCCCACCTTTACCTGGGCCCTGCTTCACACTCCAGGGAGACCCGGCCCAGGCCCTCCTCACGGGTCCTCAGGGCCAGGCCTCACCTGCCCGTCCCACGTCCCCTCCGCCCAGCCCACCGGGGGTCCTGTGCTCCGGTCTCTGTCTGACCTCCTGTCTCTCCGTGGCTTTCCTGTCGCCATTGCTTGCTCTGTCAATCTCTCAGTCTTTCTCTGTCTCTTCATCTGTTTCTGTCTTTCTATGTCTGTCTCTGCCTCTGTCTGTCCGTATCTCTGTCTCTGCCTCTGTCGCTCGCTCTCTCTGCATCTACCCCTGCGTCTGCTCTCTGCCTCTCTCTGCAGCCTCCTCCGGAGCCCGCCCTGCCTCTGCGGATGCCCTGGAAGCCAGGCGCCCTCAAGGGCACGCCTCGTCTCTGGCTCCCGCCCTTCTGAGCGCCCCAGTGTGGGGACAGAGGCCAGCCTGAGCTTGCCACCTGGAGGGCCAGACAGAGCCTGGCCTTGGGGTCACCCCTCCAGTGGACTGGCCCCTGCAGAAATGAGCAAGTCGTGAGGCAAAACAGAGTCCTCACGTCACCTGTTCCGGGCGGGCCACAGGCAGCAGGGACGTGGCACTGGGGAGGGCACAGGGGTCACCCCAGGGAGGCCTGGTAGGGGTCTTGGAGGTAGGGTGGCTCCTGAGAGGAGATGGGGCCACGGGGCCAGGTGGGCAGGGCCGGGCTCAGAGCATCCCCCCAGCTCCTGCCTTGACACCCGCTCTACTCCAGTCTCGGCATGGACACCACCTGGCAGAATCCTCTCCTTGGCGCCACAGCCTCGAAGCTGGCCAGTCCTCAGCCTCCCCTGGGCTCCTGCTTGGCTGACTGGCTTCCAGCTCCTCCGCTGGAGAGCAGGGTGCTGTGACCCTCACGTCCTGACAGCTCGGCCCTGCCAGTGCTTCTGGGAGGAAGCAGGACCACGGTGGCCGGTGCTGGCAGGGCTGCCCTCGGGAGTACTTAGGGCCCAAGGCTCGGCCGGAGGGACCAGGCCACAGCCCTCCAAGGAACAGGCACAGGGCTTCAGCAGTCTCCCCCGACTGGGGCTAGGGTCAGCAATGCCCAGTACAGTCTGTCCTGGGAGGGGGCTGAGAGGAGGCCCTTGCCCAGCCTCCTGCCGAGGGGAGAGGCCCCTGGGGCTCCAAGAATCCAGAGAGAACCAGTGTCCTGCTGGGCCAGGCAGGGCCGCAGATATTATCTATTTGCCTTGGGTCCCGCTTCCTGGGGAGTGGGCCTGGCCCTGGCCCGGGGCTGCACTCGATGCTGTGTCTGTTTGCACAGGGGAGGGGCGGCCAGCACCGCAGAGGGGACTCCTGTCTGCTGCAGGGGGTGGCTCGGGCCCTGGGATGGGCAGATAAGGCATTAACTGTGTGGCTGAGACGCACCCTGCTGATCTGCTGACGCCTCCGTCCGGCCCAGGTGCTCGGGTGAGGTGCCAAAGGTTCCCTATAAAGCACTGGGCTCCCAGCCACTGCCACTTGCCCTCCGGCTCCCGTCCTGCCTGTGTGTGCCAGGCCAGCTGTGACCACCATGGTGAGGCTCGTGCTGCCTAACCCGGGCCTGGAGGACCGGATCCCTTCCCTGCACGAGCTGGAAAGCATCGAGAAGAAGGAGGCCAGCTCGCGCCCACAGTGGGACAACAAGACGCAGTACATGCTCACCTGCGTGGGCTTCTGCGTGGGCCTCGGCAACGTGTGGCGCTTCCCCTACCTGTGCCAGAGCCATGGAGGAGGTAGGTGTGCCGGGGCCGCAGGTGGGCAGAGGCCCAGGCCAGGCGCAGACAATCCGGATGCCGGAGGCCACAGGTGGGCATCTCTGCTGGACCCTCAGCACCCTTCAGAGAGCTGAGAGGCCTGGAAGGAGATGCCCAGCTCCCGGTCTCCTGGGTCAGGCTGCTTGCTGGGGAGACACACCCTGCCAGGGCACTGTGGCCACGGCTTCAAGGACAGTCTCGCAGCAGGTAGGGACAGAGAGGGACAGGCAGCTCCTCCAGGTGGAGCCCCTCCTCTGAGGGTGGAAAGCTTGGGCAGTGGGCACCACAGGACCCCATGGACAGAGAAGGGAGCTGGACTGAGAGAGGGTGATGCTCAGAGGAGCAAGGTGGGTGGGCAGAGCAGTGCTGCTGGGCTCGGAGCCTGGCCTGCCCCTCAAGCACACAGGCCCTCGGGAGGAGCCCCCGCCTGGGCTGCCGCCTCGCCCCAGCTGCAGAGCTCCCTACCTCCTGGTGGTGGGTCTGAGCTCCGGGCCTGGCCCCTGGTCCAGCCCCTGGTGGTTTATGCTGTTGTGCAGGAGGCTCAGGGTACGGTGGCCCACAGGGAGGTCACAGCTCCCCGTGGTTCCATACATCTGAGAAGTAGCTGCCCGGCATCCACAGCCGCTCCCGGGCCCCCAGCCCTGTGGGGCAGCCTGGGCCTCCATGACCATTTGGAGGTCTGGACAGCCCAACCTGACTGCAGGAGCAGGCTCTGCGGCTGCCCTGGCATGCCATGAAGGTGTGGCATCAAAGACTAAACAACCGGACGTGCCGTCTCACACGCTCTGAGGGACACGCCGAGGGAACACTGGGTGTCCACCCCTGGGTCAGCTTCGCTCTCCACATTGCGCAGGCTGTGCTGCACAAGTGAACCATCTGGTGTCTCTGGTTCAGCCAGCACTTCCCACTTGGGGCAGGTGGGAGCCCTGGGGCCCAGGGTGGGGCCTCACAGCAGCCAGGTGCCTGACGGTCCCAGGCCCCTCCTCCCTCTGGCTTCTCAGAACTGAGCCCAGCCCTGGCCTCCCGCCCAAGTCCCCTCCCCGCCTCTAGGACCCTGCAGCACAGGTGCTAATGGGAGCCAGAGTCTGCCCTGCAGGTACACAGGCCTGGGGCCGTCCCCTCCACTCAGGGCAGAGGGGAGGACAGGCTGGGGGCCATGCAGGGTGCCATAGAGGGAGTGGACCATGATGCTCATAGAGGCCAGGATGGACCTGTGTCCACCTGGGAGAGCAGAGGTGGGTCCAAGCCTGCCTGCAGCACAGTTGGCTCAGTCTCCACAGAAGGGCCGGCTCCAGCCCCGGGCTTTGGTGGAAATCTGAAGGGGCTCGACTCCTCGGTGCATGAGGCCTGGGGATTGTAGCTTTAGATCCTAGCACTTCCCTCTGAGGACCATGGTGGATTGTCTATCGGGCAGCATCACAGACTGACTGGACCCTCGAGGGCAGAGGGGAAGGGCTGCAGGCTCTGACTCAGGCTCAGACCCCTGGGCAGTATTGTGGGCACTGGCTTCCCAGGCAAGGCCAGAGCAGGTCCTGGGAAGCCCAGGGTCTCCAGTGGCCCCACATCTGATGTGGACACCAGCAGGTTGCTCTCCCATAGCCCCTGGACAAGCTGTCCCTGCCCCCTTGTGTGGGGACCTGGTCACCTCCTGGGCTTTGAAGGCCACCTCCCAGCTAGGCTCTCCATCAGCTGCA